>NW_028249770.1:0-375189 GCF_964263255.1 Lissotriton vulgaris
TCTCTTTTGTCGAAAATCAGCCGTTTTTGCTTGAACATTAAATGCCTCCAAAGGGTATTTAATTCACTTCCCGAGCCCCTGGAAGCATGAAAATCACTTTAAACATGCTAATTTTAGCTCTAACACTGATGATCCACCTACAAATGTGAACTGACGTTCAAGAATAAAACATTTGAAAACGGACCATTTTCCACATTTCTGAAGCATGACGTAATGGGGGGGGGTGTTATCTCTTTTGTCGAAAATCAGCCATTTTTGCTCGAACATTAAATGCCTCCAAATGGTATTTAATTCACTTCCCGGGGTGAAGAAACCCTTTTTGAGAACTCAGAGTGAGTAAATTGGCCATTTTCATGCACTTTTAACCATTCCATAAATCTTGTGTTTAGGGCCCCTGGAAGCATGAAAATCACTTTAAACATGCTAATTTTAGCTCTAACACTGATGATCCACCTACAAATGTGAACTGACGTTCAAAAATAAAACATTTGAAAACGGACCATTTTCCACATTTCTGAAGCATGACGTAATGGGGGGGTGTTATCTCTTTTGTCGAAAATCAGCCGTTTTTGCTTGAACATTAAATGCCTCCAAATGGTATTTAATTCACTTCCCGAGCCCCTGGAAGCATGAAAATCACTTTAAACATGCTAATTTTAGCTCTAACACTGATGATCCACCTACAAATGTGAACTGACGTTCAAAAATAAAACATTTGAAAACGGACCATTTTCCACATTTCTGAAGCATGACGTAATGGGGGGGTGTTATCTCTTTTGTCGAAAATCTGCTGTTTTTGCTTGAACATTAAATGCCTCCAAATGGTATTTAATTAACTTCCCGGGGTGAAGAAACCCTTGTTGAGAACTCAGAGTGAGTAAATTGGCCATTTTCATGCACTTTTAACCATTCCATAAATCTTGTGTTTAGGGCCCCTGGAAGCATGAAAATCACTTTAAACATGCTAATTTTAACTCTAACACTGATGTTCAACCTACAAATGTGAACTAATGTTCTAAAATAAAACATTTGAAAATGGACCATTTTCCACATTTCTGAAGCATGACGTAATGGGGGGGTGTTATCTCTTCTGTCAAAAATCAGCCATTTTTGCTTGAACATTAAATGCCTCCAAATAGTATTTAATTTACTTCCCGAGCCCCTGGAAGCATGAAAATCACTTTAAACATGCTAATTTTAGCTCTAACACTGATGATCCACCTACAAATGTGAACTGACGTTCAAAAATAAAACATTTGAAAATGGACCATTCTCCACATTTCTGAAGCATGACGTAATGGGGGGGGGGTGTTATCTCTTTTGTAGAAAATCAGCCGTTTTTGCTTGAACATTAAATGCCTCCAAAAGGTATTTAATTAACTCCCCGAGCCCCTGGAAGCATGAAAATCACTTTAAACATGCTAATTTTAGATCTAACACTGATGATCAACCTACAAATGTGAACTGACGTTCAAAAATAAAACATTTGAAAACGGACCATTCTCCACATTTCTGCAGCATGACGTAATGGGGGGGGTGTTATCTCTTTTGTCGAAAATCAGCCGTTTTTGCTTGAACATGAAATGCCTCCAAATGGTATTTAATTAACTTCCAGAGCCCCTGGAAGCATGAAAATCACTTTAAACATGCTAATTTTAGCTCTAACACTGATGATCCACCTACAAATGTGAACTGACGTTCAAAAATAAAACATTTGAAAACGGACCATTTTCCACATTTCTGAAGCATGTCGTAATGGGGGGGTGTTATCTCTTTTGTCGAAAATCAGCCGTTTTTGCTTGAACATTAAATGCCTCCAAATGGTATTTAATTAACTTCCCGGGGTGAAGAAACCCTTTTTGAGAACTCAGAGTGAGAAAATTGGCCATTTTCATGCACTTTTAACCATTCCATAAATCTTGTGTTTAGGGCCCCTGGATGCATGAAAATCACTTTAAACATGCTAATTTTAGCTCTAACACTGATGATCAACCTACAAATGTGAACTGACGTTCAAAAGTAAAACATATGAAAACGGACCATACTCCACATTTCTGAAGCATGACGTAATGGGGGGGTGTTATCTCTTTTGTCGAAAATCAGCCGTTTTTGCTTGAACATTAAATGCCTCCAAATGGTATTTAATTAACTTCCCGGGGTGAAGAAACCCTTTTTGAGACCTCAGAGTGAGTAAATTGGCCATTTTCATGCTCTTTTAACCATTCCATAAATTTTGTGTTTAGGGCCCCTGGAAGCATGAAAATCACTTTAAACATGCTAATTTTAGCTCTAACACTGACGATCAACCTACAAATGTGAACTGACGTTCAAAAATAAAACATTTGAAAACGGACCATACTCCACATTTCTGAAGCATGACGTAATGGGAGGGTGTTATCTCTTTTGTCGAAAATCAGCCGTTTTTGCTTGAACATTAAATGGCTCCAAATGGTATTTAATTAACTTCCCGGGGTGAAGAAACCCTTTTTGAGAACTCAGAGTGAGTAAATTGCCCATTTTCATGCACTTTTAACCATTCCATAAATCTTGTGTTTAGTGCCCCTGGAAGCATGAAAATCACTTTAAACATGCTAATTTTAGCTCTAACACTGATGATCAACCTACAAATGTGAACTGACGTTCAAAAATAAAACATTTGAAAACGGACCATTTTCTACATTTCTGAAGCATGACGTAATGGGGGGGGTGCTATCTCTTTTGTCAAAAATCAGCCGTTTTTGCTTGAACATTAAATGCCTCCAAATGGTATTTAATTAACTTCCCGGGGTAAAGAAACCCTTTTTGTGAACTCAGAGTGAGTAAATTGGCCATTTTCTTGCACTTTTAACCATTCCATAAATCTTGTGTTTAGGACCCCTGGAAGCATGAAAATCACTTTAAACATGCTAATTTTAGCTCTAACACTGATGATCCACCTACAAATGTGAACTGACGTTCAAAAATAAAACATTTGAAAACGGACCATTTTCCACATTTCTGAAGCATGACGTAATGGGGGGGTGTTATCTCTTTTGTCGAAAATCAGCCGTTTTTGCTTGAACATTAAATGCCTCCAAATGGTATTTAATTCACTTCCCGAGCCCCTGGAAGCATGAAAATCACTTTAAACATGCTAATTTTAGCTCTAACACTGATGATCCACCTACAAATGTGAACTGATGTTCAAAAATAAAATATTTGAAAACGGACCATTTTCCACATTTCTGAAGCATGACGTAATGGGGGGGTGTTATCTCTTTTGTCAAAAATCAGCCGTTTTTGCTCGAACATTAAATGCCTCCAAATAGTATTTAATTCACTTCCCGGGGTGAAGAAACCCTTTTTGAGAACTCAGAGTGAGTAAATTGGCCATTTTCATGCACTTTTAACCATTCCATAAATCTTGTGTTTAGGGCCCCTGGAAGCATGAAAATCACTTTAAACATGCTAATTTTAGCTCTAACACTGATGATCCACCTACAAATGTGAACTGACGTTCAAAAATAAAACATTTGAAAACGGACCATTTTCCACATTTCTGAAGCATGACGTAATGGGGGGGTGTTATCTCTTTTGTCGAAAATCAGCCGTTTTTGCTTGAACATTAAATGCCTCCAAATGGTATTTAATTCACTTCCCGAGCCCCTGGAAGCATGAAAATCACTTTAAACATGCTAATTTTAGCTCTAACACTGATGATCCACCTACAAATGTGAACTGACGTTCAAAAATAAAACATTTGAAAACGGACCATTTTCCACATTTCTGAAGCATGACGTAATGGGGGGGTGTTATCTCTTTTGGCGAAAATCAGCCGTTTTTGCTCGAACATTAAATGCCTCCAAATGGTATTTAATTCACTTCCCGGGGTGAAGAAACCCTTTTTGAGAACTCAGAGTGAGTAAATTGGCCATTTTCATGCACTTTTAACCATTCCATAAATCTTGTGTTTAGGGCCCCTGGAAGCATGAAAATCACTTTAAACATGCTCATTTTAGCTCTAACACTGATGATCCACCTACAAATGTGAACTGACGTTCAAAAATAAAACATTTGAAAACGGACCATTTTCCACATTTCTGAAGCATGACGTAATGGGGGGGTGTTATCTCTTTTGTCGAAAATCAGCCGTTTTTGCTCGAACATTAAATGCCTCCAAATAGTATTTAATTCACTTCCCGGGGTGAAGAAACCCTTTTTGAGAACTCAGAGTGAGTAAATTGGCCATTTTCATGCACTTTTAACCATTCCATAAATCTTGTGTTTAGGGCCCCTGGAAGCATGAAAATCACTTTAAACATGCTAATTTTAGCTCTAACACTGATGATCCACCTACAAATGTGAACTGACGTTCAAAAATAAAACATTTGAAAACGGACCATTTTCCACATTTCTGAAGCATGACGTAATGGGGGGGTGTTATCTCTTTTGTCGAAAATCAGCCGTTTTTGCTTGAACATTAAATGCCTCCAAATGGTATTTAATTCACTTCCCGAGCCCCTGGAAGCATGAAAATCACTTTAAACATGCTAATTTTAGCTCTAACACTGATGATCCACCTACAAATGTGAACTGACGTTCAAAAATAAAACATTTGAAAACGGACCATTTTCCACATTTCTGAAGCATGACGTAATGGGGGGGTGTTATCTCTTTTGTCGAAAATCAGCCGTTTTTGCTCGAACATTAAATGCCTCCAAATGGTATTTAATTCACTTCCCGGGGTGAAGAAACCCTTTTTGAGAACTCAGAGTGAGTAAATTGGCCATTTTCATGCACTTTTACCCATTCCATAAATCTTGTGTTTAGGGCCCCTGGAAGCATGAAAATCACTTTAAACATGCTCATTTTAGCTCTAACACTGATGATCCACCTACAAATGTGAACTGACGTTCAAAAACAAAACATTTGAAAACGGACCATTTTCCACATTTCTGAAGCATGACGTAATGGGGGGGTGTTATCTCTTTTGTCGAAAATCAGCCGTTTTTGCTTGAACATTAAATGCCTCCAAATGGTATTTAATTCACTTCCCGAGCCCCTGGAAGCATGAAAATCACTTTAAACATGCTAATTTTAGCTCTAACACTGATGATCCACCTACAAATGTGAACTGACGTTCAAAAATAAAATATTTGAAAACGGACCATTTTCCATATTTCTGAAGCATGACGTAATGGGGGGGTGTTATCTCTTTTGTCGAAAATCAGCCGTTTTTGCTTGAACATTAAATGCCTCCAAAGGGTATTTAATTCACTTCCCGAGCCCCTGGAAGCATGAAAATCACTTTAAACATGCTAATTTTAGCTCTAACACTGATGATCCACCTACAAATGTGAACTGACGTTCAAGAATAAAACATTTGAAAACGGACCATTTTCCACATTTCTGAAGCATGACGTAATGGGGGGGGGTGTTATCTCTTTTGTCGAAAATCAGCCATTTTTGCTCGAACATTAAATGCCTCCAAATGGTATTTAATTCACTTCCCGGGGTGAAGAAACCCTTTTTGAGAACTCAGAGTGAGTAAATTGGCCATTTTCATGCACTTTTAACCATTCCATAAATCTTGTGTTTAGGGCCCCTGGAAGCATGAAAATCACTTTAAACATGCTCATTTTAGCTCTAACACTGATGATCCACCTACAAATGTGAACTGACGTTCAAAAATTAAAACATTTGAAAACGGACCATTTTCCACATTTCTGAAGCATGACGTAATGGGGGGGTGTTATCTCTTTTGTCGAAAATCAGCCGTTTTTGCTCGAACATTAAATGCCTCCAAATGGTATTTAATTCACTTCCCGGGGTGAAGAAACCCTTTTTGAGAACTCAGAGTGAGTAAATTGGCCATTTTCATGCACTTTTAACCATTCCATAAATCTTGTGTTTAGGGCCCCTGGAAGCATGAAAATCACTTTAAACATGCTCATTTTAGCTCTAACACTGATGATCCACCTACAAATGTGAACTGACGTTCAAAAACAAAACATTTGAAAACGGACCATTTTCCACATTTCTGAAGCATGACGTAATGGGGGGGTGTTATCTCTTTTGTCGAAAATCAGCCGTTTTTGCTTGAACATTAAATGCCTCCAAATGGTATTTAATTCACTTCCCGAGCCCCTGGAAGCATGAAAATCACTTTAAACATGCTAATTTTAGCTCTAACACTGATGATCCACCTACAAATGTGAACTGACGTTCAAAAATAAAATATTTGAAAACGGACCATTTTCCATATTTCTGAAGCATGACGTAATGGGGGGGTGTTATCTCTTTTGTCGAAAATCAGCCGTTTTTGCTTGAACATTAAATGCCTCCAAAGGGTATTTAATTCACTTCCCGAGCCCCTGGAAGCATGAAAATCACTTTAAACATGCTAATTTTAGCTCTAACACTGATGATCCACCTACAAATGTGAACTGACGTTCAAGAATAAAACATTTGAAAACGGACCATTTTCCACATTTCTGAAGCATGACGTAATGGGGGGGGGTGTTATCTCTTTTGTCGAAAATCAGCCATTTTTGCTCGAACATTAAATGCCTCCAAATGGTATTTAATTCACTTCCCGGGGTGAAGAAACCCTTTTTGAGAACTCAGAGTGAGTAAATTGGCCATTTTCATGCACTTTTAACCATTCCATAAATCTTGTGTTTAGGGCCCCTGGAAGCATGAAAATCACTTTAAACATGCTCATTTTAGCTCTAACACTGATGATCCACCTACAAATGTGAACTGACGTTCAAAAATAAAACATTTGAAAACGGACCATTTTCCACATTTCTGAAGCATGACGTAATGGGGGGGTGTTATATCTTTTGTCGAAAATCAGCCGTTTTTGCTTGAACATTAAATGCCTCCAAATGGTATTTAATTAACTTCCCGGGGTGAAGAAACCCTTTTTGAGAACTCAGAGTGAGTAAATTGGCCATTTTCATGCACTTTTAACCATTCCATAAATCTTGTGTTTAGGGCCCCTGGAAGCATGAAAATCACTTTAAACATGCTAATTTTAGCTCTAACACTGATGATCCACCTACAAATGTGAACTGACGTTCAAAAATAAAACATTTGAAAACGGACCATTTCCCACATTTCTGAAGCATGACATAATGGCGGGTGTTATCCCTTTTGTCAAAAATCAGCCGTTTTTGCTTGAACATTAAATGCCTCCAAATAGTATTTAATTCACTTCCCGAGCCCCTGGAAGCATGAAAATCACTTTAAACATGCTAATTTTAGCTCTAACACTGATGATCCACCTACAAATGTAAACTGACGTTCAAAAATAAAACGTTTGAAAAGGGACCATTTTCCACATTTCTGAAGCATGACGTAATGGGGGGGTGTTATCTCTTTTGTCGAAAATCAGCCGTTTTTGCTTGAACATTAAATGCCTCCAAATGGTATTTAATTAACTTCCCGAGCCCCTGGAAGCATGAAAATGACTTTAAACATGCTAATTTTAGCTCTAACACTGATGATCCACCTACAAATGTGAACTGATGTTCAAAAATAAAACATTTGAAAACGGACCATTTTCCACATTTCTGAAGCATGACGTAATGGGGGGGTGTTATCTCTTTTGTCGAAAATCAGCCGTTTTTGCTTGAACATTAAATGCCTCCAAATGGTATTTAATTAACTTCCCGAGCCCCTGGAAGCATGAAAATCACTTTAAACATGCTAATTTTAGCTCTAACACTGATGATCCACCTACAAATGTGAAATGACGTTGAAAAATAAAACATTTGAAAACGGACCATTTTCCACATTTCTGAAACATGACGTAATGGGGGGGTGTTATCTTCTTTGTCGAAAATCAGCCGTTTTTGCTTGAACATTAAATGCCTCCAAATAGTTTTTAATTAACTTCCCGGGGTGAAGAAACCCTTTTTGAGAACTCAGAGTGAGTAAATTGGCCATTTTCATGCACTTTTAACCATTCCATAAATCTTGTGTTTAGGGCCCCTGGAAGCATGAAAATCACTTTAAACATGCTCATTTTAGCTCTAACACTGATGATCCACCTACAAATGTGAACTGACGTTCAAAAACAAAACATTTGAAAACGGACCATTTTCCACATTTCTGAAGCATGACGTAATGGGGGGGTGTTATCTCTTTTGTCGAAAATCAGCCGTTTTTGCTTGAACATTAAATGCCTCCAAATGGTATTTAATTCACTTCCCGAGCCCCTGGAAGCATGAAAATCACTTTAAACATGCTAATTTTAGCTCTAACACTGATGATCCACCTACAAATGTGAACTGACGTTCAAAAATAAAATATTTGAAAACGGACCATTTTCCATATTTCTGAAGCATGACGTAATGGGGGGGTGTTATCTCTTTTGTCGAAAATCAGCAGTTTTTGCTTGAACATTAAATGCCTCCAAATGGTATTTAATTCACTTCCCGAGCCCCTGGAAGCATGAAAATCACTTTAAACATGCTAATTTTAGCTCTAACACTGATGATCCACCTACAAATGTGAACTGACGTTCAAAAATAAAACATTTGAAAATGGACCATTCTCCACATTTCTGAAGCATGACGTAATGGGGGGGGGGGGTGTTATCTCTTTTGTAGAAAATCAGCCGTTTTTGCTTGAACATTAAATGCCTCTAAATGGTATTTAATTAACTTCCCGAGCCCCTGGAAGCATGAAAATCACTTTAAACATGCTAATTTTAGATCTAACACTGATGATCAACCTACAAATGTGAACTGACGTTCAAAAATAAAACATTTGAAAACGGACCATTCTCCACATTTCTGCAGCATGACGTAATGGGGGGGGTGTTATCTCTTTTGTCGAAAATCAGCCGTTTTTGCTTGAACATGAAATGCCTCCAAATGGTATTTAATTAACTTCCCGAGCCCCTGGAAGCATGAAAATCACTTTAAACATGCTAATTTTAGCTCTAACACTGATGATCCACCTACAAATGTGAACTGACGTTCAAAAATAAAACATTTGAAAACGGACCATTTTCCTCATTTCTGAAGCATGTCGTAATGGGGGGGTGTTATCTCTTTTGTCGAAAATCAGCCGTTTTTGCTTGAACATTAAATGCCTCCAAATGGTATTTAATTAACTTCCCGGGGTGAAGAAACCCTTTTTGAGAACTCAGAGTGAGAAAATTGGCCATTTTCATGCACTTTTAACCATTCCATAAATCTTGTGTTTAGGGCCCCTGGATGCATGAAAATCACTTTAAACATGCTAATTTTAGCTCTAACACTGATGATCAACCTACAAATGTGAACTGACGTTCAAAAATAAAACATTTGAAAACGGACCATTTTCTACATTTCTGAAGCATGACGTAATGGGGGGGGTGCTATCTCTTTTGTCAAAAATCAGCCGTTTTTGCTTGAACATTAAATGCCTCCAAATGGTATTTAATTAACTTCCCGGGGTAAAGAAACCCTTTTTGTGAACTCAGAGTGAGTAAATTGGCCATTTTCTTGCACTTTTAACCATTCCATAAATCTTGTGTTTAGGACCCCTGGAAGCATGAAAATCACTTTAAACATGCTAATTTTAGCTCTAACACTGATGATCCACCTACAAATGTGAACTGACGTTCAAAAATAAAACATTTGAAAACGGACCATTTTCCACATTTCTGAAGCATGACGTAATGGGGGGGTGTTATCTCTTTTGTCGAAAATCAGCCGTTTTTGCTTGAACATTAAATGCCTCCAAATGGTATTTAATTCACTTCCCGAGCCCCTGGAAGCATGAAAATCACTTTAAACATGCTAATTTTAGCTCTAACACTGATGATCCACCTACAAATGTGAACTGATGTTCAAAAATAAAATATTTGAAAACGGACCATTTTCCACATTTCTGAAGCATGACGTAATGGGGGGGTGTTATCTCTTTTGTCAAAAATCAGCCGTTTTTGCTCGAACATTAAATGCCTCCAAATAGTATTTAATTCACTTCCCGGGGTGAAGAAACCCTTTTTGAGAACTCAGAGTGAGTAAATTGGCCATTTTCATGCACTTTTAACCATTCCATAAATCTTGTGTTTAGGGCCCCTGGAAGCATGAAAATCACTTTAAACATGCTAATTTTAGCTCTAACACTGATGATCCACCTACAAATGTGAACTGACGTTCAAAAATAAAACATTTGAAAACGGACCATTTTCCACATTTCTGAAGCATGACGTAATGGGGGGGTGTTATCTCTTTTGTCGAAAATCAGCCGTTTTTGCTTGAACATTAAATGCCTCCAAATGGTATTTAATTCACTTCCCGAGCCCCTGGAAGCATGAAAATCACTTTAAACATGCTAATTTTAGCTCTAACACTGATGATCCACCTACAAATGTGAACTGACGTTCAAAAATAAAACATTTGAAAACGGACCATTTTCCACATTTCTGAAGCATGACGTAATGGGGGGGTGTTATCTCTTTTGGCGAAAATCAGCCGTTTTTGCTCGAACATTAAATGCCTCCAAATGGTATTTAATTCACTTCCCGGGGTGAAGAAACCCTTTTTGAGAACTCAGAGTGAGTAAATTGGCCATTTTCATGCACTTTTAACCATTCCATAAATCTTGTGTTTAGGGCCCCTGGAAGCATGAAAATCACTTTAAACATGCTCATTTTAGCTCTAACACTGATGATCCACCTACAAATGTGAACTGACGTTCAAAAATAAAACATTTGAAAACGGACCATTTTCCACATTTCTGAAGCATGACGTAATGGGGGGGTGTTATCTCTTTTGTCGAAAATCAGCCGTTTTTGCTCGAACATTAAATGCCTCCAAATAGTATTTAATTCACTTCCCGGGGTGAAGAAACCCTTTTTGAGAACTCAGAGTGAGTAAATTGGCCATTTTCATGCACTTTTAACCATTCCATAAATCTTGTGTTTAGGGCCCCTGGAAGCATGAAAATCACTTTAAACATGCTAATTTTAGCTCTAACACTGATGATCCACCTACAAATGTGAACTGACGTTCAAAAATAAAACATTTGAAAACGGACCATTTTCCACATTTCTGAAGCATGACGTAATGGGGGGGTGTTATCTCTTTTGTCGAAAATCAGCCGTTTTTGCTTGAACATTAAATGCCTCCAAATGGTATTTAATTCACTTCCCGAGCCCCTGGAAGCATGAAAATCACTTTAAACATGCTAATTTTAGCTCTAACACTGATGATCCACCTACAAATGTGAACTGACGTTCAAAAATAAAACATTTGAAAACGGACCATTTTCCACATTTCTGAAGCATGACGTAATGGGGGGGTGTTATCTCTTTTGTCGAAAATCAGCCGTTTTTGCTCGAACATTAAATGCCTCCAAATGGTATTTAATTCACTTCCCGGGGTGAAGAAACCCTTTTTGAGAACTCAGAGTGAGTAAATTGGCCATTTTCATGCACTTTTACCCATTCCATAAATCTTGTGTTTAGGGCCCCTGGAAGCATGAAAATCACTTTAAACATGCTCATTTTAGCTCTAACACTGATGATCCACCTACAAATGTGAACTGACGTTCAAAAACAAAACATTTGAAAACGGACCATTTTCCACATTTCTGAAGCATGACGTAATGGGGGGGTGTTATCTCTTTTGTCGAAAATCAGCCGTTTTTGCTTGAACATTAAATGCCTCCAAATGGTATTTAATTCACTTCCCGAGCCCCTGGAAGCATGAAAATCACTTTAAACATGCTAATTTTAGCTCTAACACTGATGATCCACCTACAAATGTGAACTGACGTTCAAAAATAAAATATTTGAAAACGGACCATTTTCCATATTTCTGAAGCATGACGTAATGGGGGGGTGTTATCTCTTTTGTCGAAAATCAGCCGTTTTTGCTTGAACATTAAATGCCTCCAAAGGGTATTTAATTCACTTCCCGAGCCCCTGGAAGCATGAAAATCACTTTAAACATGCTAATTTTAGCTCTAACACTGATGATCCACCTACAAATGTGAACTGACGTTCAAGAATAAAACATTTGAAAACGGACCATTTTCCACATTTCTGAAGCATGACGTAATGGGGGGGGGTGTTATCTCTTTTGTCGAAAATCAGCCATTTTTGCTCGAACATTAAATGCCTCCAAATGGTATTTAATTCACTTCCCGGGGTGAAGAAACCCTTTTTGAGAACTCAGAGTGAGTAAATTGGCCATTTTCATGCACTTTTAACCATTCCATAAATCTTGTGTTTAGGGCCCCTGGAAGCATGAAAATCACTTTAAACATGCTCATTTTAGCTCTAACACTGATGATCCACCTACAAATGTGAACTGACGTTCAAAAATTAAAACATTTGAAAACGGACCATTTTCCACATTTCTGAAGCATGACGTAATGGGGGGGTGTTATCTCTTTTGTCGAAAATCAGCCGTTTTTGCTCGAACATTAAATGCCTCCAAATGGTATTTAATTCACTTCCCGGGGTGAAGAAACCCTTTTTGAGAACTCAGAGTGAGTAAATTGGCCATTTTCATGCACTTTTAACCATTCCATAAATCTTGTGTTTAGGGCCCCTGGAAGCATGAAAATCACTTTAAACATGCTCATTTTAGCTCTAACACTGATGATCCACCTACAAATGTGAACTGACGTTCAAAAACAAAACATTTGAAAACGGACCATTTTCCACATTTCTGAAGCATGACGTAATGGGGGGGTGTTATCTCTTTTGTCGAAAATCAGCCGTTTTTGCTTGAACATTAAATGCCTCCAAATGGTATTTAATTCACTTCCCGAGCCCCTGGAAGCATGAAAATCACTTTAAACATGCTAATTTTAGCTCTAACACTGATGATCCACCTACAAATGTGAACTGACGTTCAAAAATAAAATATTTGAAAACGGACCATTTTCCATATTTCTGAAGCATGACGTAATGGGGGGGTGTTATCTCTTTTGTCGAAAATCAGCCGTTTTTGCTTGAACATTAAATGCCTCCAAAGGGTATTTAATTCACTTCCCGAGCCCCTGGAAGCATGAAAATCACTTTAAACATGCTAATTTTAGCTCTAACACTGATGATCCACCTACAAATGTGAACTGACGTTCAAGAATAAAACATTTGAAAACGGACCATTTTCCACATTTCTGAAGCATGACGTAATGGGGGGGGGTGTTATCTCTTTTGTCGAAAATCAGCCATTTTTGCTCGAACATTAAATGCCTCCAAATGGTATTTAATTCACTTCCCGGGGTGAAGAAACCCTTTTTGAGAACTCAGAGTGAGTAAATTGGCCATTTTCATGCACTTTTAACCATTCCATAAATCTTGTGTTTAGGGCCCCTGGAAGCATGAAAATCACTTTAAACATGCTCATTTTAGCTCTAACACTGATGATCCACCTACAAATGTGAACTGACGTTCAAAAATAAAACATTTGAAAACGGACCATTTCCCACATTTCTGAAGCATGACATAATGGGGGGTGTTATCCCTTTTGTCAAAAATCAGCCGTTTTTGCTTGAACATTAAATGCCTCCAAATAGTATTTAATTCACTTCCCGAGCCCCTGGAAGCATGAAAATCACTTTAAACATGCTAATTTTAGCTCTAACACTGATGATCCACCTACAAATGTAAACTGACGTTCAAAAATAAAACGTTTGAAAAGGGACCATTTTCCACATTTCTGAAGCATGACGTAATGGGGGGGTGTTATCTCTTTTGTCGAAAATCAGCCGTTTTTGCTTGAACATTAAATGCCTCCAAATGGTATTTAATTAACTTCCCGAGCCCCTGGAAGCATGAAAATGACTTTAAACATGCTAATTTTAGCTCTAACACTGATGATCCACCTACAAATGTGAACTGATGTTCAAAAATAAAACATTTGAAAACGGACCATTTTCCACATTTCTGAAGCATGACGTAATGGGGGGGTGTTATCTCTTTTGTCGAAAATCAGCCGTTTTTGCTTGAACATTAAATGCCTCCAAATGGTATTTAATTAACTTCCCGAGCCCCTGGAAGCATGAAAATCACTTTAAACATGCTAATTTTAGCTCTAACACTGATGATCCACCTACAAATGTGAAATGACGTTGAAAAATAAAACATTTGAAAACGGACCATTTTCCACATTTCTGAAACATGACGTAATGGGGGGGTGTTATCTTCTTTGTCGAAAATCAGCCGTTTTTGCTTGAACATTAAATGCCTCCAAATAGTTTTTAATTAACTTCCCGGGGTGAAGAAACCCTTTTTGAGAACTCAGAGTGAGTAAATTGGCCATTTTCATGCACTTTTAACCATTCCATAAATCTTGTGTTTAGGGCCCCTGGAAGCATGAAAATCACTTTAAACATGCTCATTTTAGCTCTAACACTGATGATCCACCTACAAATGTGAACTGACGTTCAAAAACAAAACATTTGAAAACGGACCATTTTCCACATTTCTGAAGCATGACGTAATGGGGGGGTGTTATCTCTTTTGTCGAAAATCAGCCGTTTTTGCTTGAACATTAAATGCCTCCAAATGGTATTTAATTCACTTCCCGAGCCCCTGGAAGCATGAAAATCACTTTAAACATGCTAATTTTAGCTCTAACACTGATGATCCACCTACAAATGTGAACTGACGTTCAAAAATAAAATATTTGAAAACGGACCATTTTCCATATTTCTGAAGCATGACGTAATGGGGGGGTGTTATCTCTTTTGTCGAAAATCAGCAGTTTTTGCTTGAACATTAAATGCCTCCAAATGGTATTTAATTCACTTCCCGAGCCCCTGGAAGCATGAAAATCACTTTAAACATGCTAATTTTAGCTCTAACACTGATGATCCACCTACAAATGTGAACTGACGTTCAAAAATAAAACATTTGAAAATGGACCATTCTCCACATTTCTGAAGCATGACGTAATGGGGGGGGGGGGTGTTATCTCTTTTGTAGAAAATCAGCCGTTTTTGCTTGAACATTAAATGCCTCTAAATGGTATTTAATTAACTTCCCGAGCCCCTGGAAGCATGAAAATCACTTTAAACATGCTAATTTTAGATCTAACACTGATGATCAACCTACAAATGTGAACTGACGTTCAAAAATAAAACATTTGAAAACGGACCATTCTCCACATTTCTGCAGCATGACGTAATGGGGGGGGTGTTATCTCTTTTGTCGAAAATCAGCCGTTTTTGCTTGAACATGAAATGCCTCCAAATGGTATTTAATTAACTTCCCGAGCCCCTGGAAGCATGAAAATCACTTTAAACATGCTAATTTTAGCTCTAACACTGATGATCCACCTACAAATGTGAACTGACGTTCAAAAATAAAACATTTGAAAACGGACCATTTTCCTCATTTCTGAAGCATGTCGTAATGGGGGGGTGTTATCTCTTTTGTCGAAAATCAGCCGTTTTTGCTTGAACATTAAATGCCTCCAAATGGTATTTAATTAACTTCCCGGGGTGAAGAAACCCTTTTTGAGAACTCAGAGTGAGAAAATTGGCCATTTTCATGCACTTTTAACCATTCCATAAATCTTGTGTTTAGGGCCCCTGGATGCATGAAAATCACTTTAAACATGCTAATTTTAGCTCTAACACTGATGATCAACCTACAAATGTGAACTGACGTTCAAAAGTAAAACATATGAAAACGGACCATACTCCACATTTCTGAAGCATGACGTAATGGGGGGGTGTTATCTCTTTTGTCGAAAATCAGCCAATTTTGCTTGAACATTAAATGCCTCCAAATGGTATTTAATTAACTTCCCGGGGTGAAGAAACCCTTTTTGAGACCTCAGAGTGAGTAAATTGGCCATTTTCATGCTCTTTTAACCATTCCATAAATTTTGTGTTTAGGGCCCCTGGAAGCATGAAAATCACTTTAAACATGCTAATTTTAGCTCTAACACTGACGATCAACCTACAAATGTGAACTGACGTTCAAAAATAAAACATTTGAAAACGGACCATACTCCACATTTCTGAAGCATGACGTAATGGGAGGGTGTTATCTCTTTTGTCGAAAATCAGCCGTTTTTGCTTGAACATTAAATGGCTCCAAATGGTATTTAATTAACTTCCCGGGGTGAAGAAACCCTTTTTGAGAACTCAGAGTGAGTAAATTGCCCATTTTCATGCACTTTTAACCATTCCATAAATCTTGTGTTTAGTGCCCCTGGAAGCATGAAAATCACTTTAAACATGCTAATTTTAGCTCTAACACTGATGATCAACCTACAAATGTGAACTGACGTTCAAAAATAAAACATTTGAAAACGGACCATTTTCTACATTTCTGAAGCATGACGTAATGGGGGGGGTGTTATCTCTTTTGTCAAAAATCAGCCGTTTTTGCTTGAACATTAAATGCCTCCAAATGGTATTTAATTAACTTCCCGGGGTGAAGAACCCCTTTTTGTGAACTCAGAGTGAGTAAATTGGCCATTTTCTTGCACTTTTAACCATTCCATAAATCTTGTGTTTAGGACCCCTGGAAGCATGAAAATCACTTTAAACATGCTAATTTTAGCTCTAACACTGATGATCCACCTACAAATGTGAACTGACGTTCAAAAATAAAACATTTGAAAACGGACCATTTTCCACATTTCTGAAGCATGGCGTAATGGGGGGGTGTTATCTCTTTTGTCGAAAATCAGCCGTTTTTGCTTGAACATTAAATGCCTCCAAATGGTATTTAATTCACTTCCCGAGCCCCTGGAAGCATGAAAATCACTTTAAACATGCTAATTTTAGCTCTAACACTGATGATCCACCTACAAATGTGAACTGATGTTCAAAAATAAAATATTTGAAAACGGACCATTTTCCACATTTCTGAAGCATGACGTAATGGGGGGGTGTTATCTCTTTTGTCAAAAATCTGCCGTTTTTGCTCGAACATTAAATGCCTCCAAATAGTATTTAATTCACTTCCCGGGGTGAAGAAACCCTTTTTGAGAACTCAGAGTGAGTAAATTGGCCATTTTCATGCACTTTTAACCATTCCATAAATCTTGTGTTTAGGGCCCCTGGAAGCATGAAAATCACTTTAAACATGCTAATTTTAGCTCTAACACTGATGATCCACCTACAAATGTGAACTGACGTTCAAAAATAAAACATTTGAAAACGGACCATTTTCCACATTTCTGAAGCATGACGTAATGGGGGGGTGTTATCTCTTTTGTCGAAAATCAGCCGTTTTTGCTTGAACATTAAATGCCTCCAAATGGTATTTAATTCACTTCCCGAGCCCCTGGAAGCATGGAAATCACTTTAAACATGCTAATTTTAGCTCTAACACTGATGATCCACCTACAAATGTGAACTGACGTTCAAAAATAAAACATTTGAAAACGGACCATTTTCCACATTTCTGAAGCATGACGTAATGGGGGGGTGTTATCTCTTTTGGCGAAAATCAGCCGTTTTTGCTCGAACATTAAATGCCTCCAAATGGTATTTAATTCACTTCCCGGGGTGAAGAAACCCTTTTTGAGAACTCAGAGTGAGTAAATTGGCCATTTTCATGCACTTTTAACCATTCCATAAATCTTGTGTTTAGGGCCCCTGGAAGCATGAAAATCACTTTAAACATGCTCATTTTAGCTCTAACACTGATGATCCACCTACAAATGTGAACTGACGTTCAAAAATAAAACATTTGAAAACGGACCATTTTCCACATTTCTGAAGCATGACGTAATGGGGGGGTGTTATCTCTTTTGTCGAAAATCAGCCGTTTTTGCTCGAACATTAAATGCCTCCAAATAGTATTTAATTCACTTCCCGGGGTGAAGAAACCCTTTTTGAGAACTCAGAGTGAGTAAATTGGCCATTTTCATGCACTTTTAACCATTCCATAAATCTTGTGTTTAGGGCCCCTGGAAGCATGAAAATCACTTTAAACATGCTAATTTTAGCTCTAACACTGATGATCCACCTACAAATGTGAACTGACGTTCAAAAATAAAACATTTGAAAACGGACCATTTTTCACATTTCTGAAGCATGACGTAATGGGGGGGTGTTATCTCTTTTGTCGAAAATCAGCGGTTTTTGCTTGAACATTAAATGCCTCCAAATGGTATTTAATTCACTTCCCGAGCCCCTGGAAGCATGAAAATCACTTTAAACATGCTAATTTTAGCTCTAACACTGATGATCCACCTACAAATGTGAACTGACGTTCAAAAATAAAACATTTGAAAACGGACCATTTTCCACATTTCTGAAGCATGACGTAATGGGGGGGTGTTATCTCTTTTGTCGAAAATCAGCCGTTTTTGCTCGAACATTAAATGCCTCCAAATGGTATTTAATTCACTTCCCGGGGTGAAGAAACCCTTTTTGAGAACTCAGAGTGAGTAAATTGGCCATTTTCATGCACTTTTAACCATTCCATAAATCTTGTGTTTAGGGCCCCTGGAAGCATGAAAATCACTTTAAACATGCTCATTTTAGCTCTAACACTGATGATCCACCTACAAATGTGAACTGACGTTCAAAAACAAAACATTTGAAAACGGACCATTTTCCACATTTCTGAAGCATGACGTAATGGGGGGGTGTTATCTCTTTTGTCGAAAATCAGCCGTTTTTGCTTGAACATTAAATGCCTCCAAATGGTATTTAATTCACTTCCCGAGCCCCTGGAAGCATGAAAATCACTTTAAACATGCTAATTTTAGCTCTAACACTGATGATCCACCTACAAATGTGAACTGACGTTCAAAAATAAAATATTTGAAAACGGGCCATTTTCCATATTTCTGAAGCATGACGTAATGGGGGGGTGTTATCTCTTTTGTCGAAAATCAGCCGTTTTTGCTTGAACATTAAATGCCTCCAAAGGGTATTTAATTCACTTCCCGAGCCCCTGGAAGCATGAAAATCACTTTAAACATGCTAATTTTAGCTCTAACACTGATGATCCACCTACAAATGTGAACTGACGTTCAAGAATAAAACATTTGAAAACGGACCATTTTCCACATTTCTGAAGCATGACGTAATGGGGGGGGGTGTTATCTCTTTTGTCGAAAATCAGCCATTTTTGCTCGAACATTAAATGCCTCCAAATGGTATTTAATTCACTTCCCGGGGTGAAGAAACCCTTTTTGAGAACTCAGAGTGAGTAAATTGGCCATTTTCATGCACTTTTAACCATTCCATAAATCTTGTGTTTAGGGCCCCTGGAAGCATGAAAATCACTTTAAACATGCTCATTTTAGCTCTAACACTGATGATCCACCTACAAATGTGAACTGACGTTCAAAAATAAAACATTTGAAAACGGACCATTTTCCACATTTCTGAAGCATGACGTAATGGGGGGGTGTTATATCTTTTGTCGAAAATCAGCTGTTTTTGCTTGAACATTAAATGCCTCCAAATGGTATTTAATTAACTTCCCGGGGTGAAGAAACCCTTTTTGAGAACTCAGAGTGAGTAAATTGGCCATTTTCATGCACTTTTAACCATTCCATAAATCTTGTGTTTAGGGCCCCTGGAAGCATGAAAATCACTTTAAACATGCTAATTTTAGCTCTAACACTGATGATCCACCTACAAATGTGAACTGACGTTCAAAAATAAAACATTTGAAAACGGACCATTTCCCACATTTCTGAAGCATGACATAATGGGGGGTGTTATCTCTTTTGTCAAAAATCAGCCGTTTTTGCTTGAACATTAAATGCCTCCAAATAGTATTTAATTCACTTCCCGAGCCCCTGGAAGCATGAAAATCACTTTAAACATGCTAATTTTAGCTCTAACACTGATGATCCACCTACAAATGTAAACTGACGTTCAAAAATAAAACATTTGAAAAGGGACCATTTTCCACATTTCTGAAGCATGACGTAATGGGGGGGTGTTATCTCTTTTGTCGAAAATCAGCCGTTTTTGCTTGAACATTAAATGCCTCCAAATGGTATTTAATTAACTTCCCGAGCCCCTGGAAGCATGAAAATGACTTTAAACATGCTAATTTTAGCTCTAACACTGATGATCCACCTACAAATGTGAACTGATGTTCAAAAATAAAACATTTGAAAACGGACCATTTTCCACATTTCTGAAGCATGACGTAATGGGGGGGTGTTATCTCTTTTGTCGAAAATCAGCCGTTTTTGCTTGAACATTAAATGCCTCCAAATGGTATTTAATTAACTTCCCGAGCCCCTGGAAGCATGAAAATCACTTTAAACATGCTAATTTTAGCTCTAACACTGATGATCCACCTACAAATGTGAAATGACGTTCAAAAATAAAACATTTGAAAACGGACCATTTTCCACATTTCTGAAACATGACGTAATGGGGGGGTGTTATCTTCTTTGTCGAAAATCAGCCGTTTTTGCTTGAACATTAAATGCCTCCAAATAGTTTTTAATTAACTTCCCGGGGTGAAGAAACCCTTTTTGAGAACTCAGAGTGAGTAAATTGGTCATTTTCATGCACTTTTAACCATTCCATAAATCTTGTGTTTAGGGCCCCTGGAAGCATGAAAATCACTTTAAACATGCTAATTTTAACTCTAACACTGATGTTCAACCTACAAATGTGAACTAATGTTCTAAAATAAAACATTTGAAAATGGACCATTTTCCACATTTCTGAAGCATGACGTAATGGGGGGGTGTTATCTCTTCTGTCAAAAATCAGCCATTTTTGCTTGAACATTAAATGCCTCCAAATAGTATTTAATTTACTTCCCGAGCCCCTGGAAGCATGAAAATCACTTTAAACATGCTAATTTTAGCTCTAACACTGATGATCCACCTACAAATGTGAACTGACGTTCAAAAATAAAACATTTGAAAATGGACCATTCTCCACATTTCTGAAGCATGACGTAATGGGGGGGGGTGTTATCTCTTTTGTAGAAAATCAGCCGTTTTTGCTTGAACATTAAATGCCTCCAAATGGTATTTAATTAACTTCCCGAGCCCCTGGAAGCATGAAAATCACTTTAAACATGCTAATTTTAGATCTAACACTGATGATCAACCTACAAATGTGAACTGACGTTCAAAAATAAAACATTTGAAAACGGACCATTCTCCACATTTCTGCAGCATGACGTAATGGGGGGGGTGTTATCTCTTTTGTCGAAAATCAGCCGTTTTTGCTTGAACATGAAATGCCTCCAAATGGTATTTAATTAACTTCCCGAGCCCCTGGAAGCATGAAAATCACTTTAAACATGCTAATTTTAGCTCTAACACTGATGATCCACCTACAAATGTGAACTGACGTTCAAAAATAAAACATTTGAAAACGGACCATTTTCCACATTTCTGAAGCATGTCGTAATGGGGGGGTGTTATCTCTTTTGTCGAAAATCAGCCGTTTTTGCTTGAACATTAAATGCCTCCAAATGGTATTTAATTAACTTCCCGGGGTGAAGAAACCCTTTTTGAGAACTCAGAGTGAGAAAATTGGCCATTTTCATGCACTTTTAACCATTCCATAAATCTTGTGTTTAGGGCCCCTGGATGCATGAAAATCACTTTAAACATGCTAATTTTAGCTCTAACACTGATGATCAACCTACAAATGTGAACTGACGTTCAAAAGTAAAACATATGAAAACGGACCATACCCCACATTTCTGAAGCATGACGTAATGGGGGGGTGTTATCTCTTTTGTCGAAAATCAGCCGTTTTTGCTTGAACATTAAATGCCTCCAAATGGTATTTAATTAACTTCCCGGGGTGAAGAAACCCTTTTTGAGACCTCAGAGTGAGTAAATTGGCCATTTTCATGCTCTTTTAACCATTCCATAAATTTTGTGTTTAGGGCCCCTGGAAGCATGAAAATCACTTTAAACATGCTAATTTTAGCTCTAACACTGACGATCAACCTACAAATGTGAACTGACGTTCAAAAATAAAACATTTGAAAATGGACCATACTCCACATTTCTGAAGCATGACGTAATGGGAGGGTGTTATCTCTTTTGTCGAAAATCAGCCGTTTTTGCTTGAACATTAAATGGCTCCAAATGGTATTTAATTAACTTCCCGGGGTGAAGAAACCCTTTTTGAGAACTCAGAGTGAGTAAATTGCCCATTTTCATGCACTTTTAACCATTCCATAAATCTTGTGTTTAGTGCCCCTGGAAGCATGAAAATCACTTTAAACATGCTAATTTTAGCTCTAACACTGATGATCAACCTACAAATGTGAACTGACGTTCAAAAATAAAACATTTGAAAACGGACCATTTTCCACATTTCTGAAGCATGACGTAATGGGGGGGGTGTTATCTCTTTTGTCAAAAATCAGCCGTTTTTGCTTGAACATTAAATGCCTCCAAATGGTATTTAATTAACTTCCCGGGGTGAAGAAACCCTTTTTGTGAACTCAGAGTGAGTAAATTGGCCATTTTCTTGCACTTTTAACCATTCCATAAATCTTGTGTTTAGGACCCCTGGAAGCATGAAAATCACTTTAAACATGCTAATTTTAGCTCTAACACTGATGATCCACCTACAAATGTGAACTGACGTTCAAAAATAAAACATTTGAAAACGGACCATTTTCCACATTTCTGAAGCATGACGTAATGGGGGGGTGTTATCTCTTTTGTCGAAAATCAGCTGTTTTTGCTTGAACATTAAATGCCTCCAAATGGTATTTAATTAACTTCCCGAGCCCCTGGAAGCATGAAAATCACTGTAAACATGCTAATTTTAGCTCTAACACTGATGATCCACCTGCAAATGTGAACTGACGTTCAAAAATAAAACATTTGAAAACGGACCATTTTCCACATTTCTGAAGCATGACGTAATGGGGGGGTGTTATCTCTTTTGTTGAAAATCAGCCGTTTTTGCTTGAACATTAAATGCCTCCAAATGGTATTTAATTAACTTCCCGAGCCCCTGGAAGCATGAAAATCACTTTAAACATGCTAATTTTAGCTCTGACACTGATGATCCACCTACAAATGTGAAATGACGTTCAAAAATAAAACATTTGAAAACGGACCATTTTCCACATTTCTGAAACATGACGTAATGGGGGGGTGTTATCTCCTTTGTCGAAAATCAGCCGTTTTTGCTTGAACATTAAATGCCTCCAAATAGTTTTTAATTAACTTCCCGGGGTGAAGAAACCCTTTTTGAGAACTCAGAGTGAGTAAATTGGCCATTTTCATGCACTTTTAACCATTCCATAAATCTTGTGTTTAGGGCCCCTGGAAGCATGAAAATCACTTTAAACATGCTAATTTTAACTCTAACACTGATGTTCGACCTACAAATGTGAACTGACGTTCTAAAATAAAACATTTGAAAATGGACCATTTTCCACATTTCTGAAGCATGACGTAATGGGGGGGTGTTATCTCTTCTGTCAAAAATCAGCCGTTTTTGCTTGAACATTAAATGCCTCCAAATAGTATTTAATTTACTTCCCGAGCCCCTGGAAGCATGAAAATCACTTTAAACATGCTAATTTTAGCTCTAACACTGATGATCCACCTACAAATGTGAACTGACGTTCAAAAATAAAACATTTGAAAACGGACCATTCTCCACATTTCTGAAGCATGACGTAATGGGGGGGGAGTGTTATCTCTTTTGTAGAAAATCAGCCGTTTTTGCTTAAACATTAAATGCCTCCAAATGGTATTTAATTAACTTCCTGGGGTGAAGTAACCCTTTTTGAGAACTCAGAGTGAGTAAATTGGCCATTTTCATGCACTTTTAACCATTCCATAAATCTTGTGTTTAGGGCCCCTGGAAGCATGAAAATCACTTTAAACATGCTAATTTTAGCTCTAACACTGATGATCCACCTACAAATGTGAACTGACGTTCAAAAATAAAACATTTGAAAACGGACCATTTCCCACATTTCTGAAGCATGACATAATGGGGGGTGTTATCTCTTTTGTCAAAAATCAGCCGTTTTTGCTTGAACATTAAATGCCTCCAAATAGTATTTAATATACTTCCCGAGCCCCTGGAAGCATGAAAATCACTTTAAACATGCTAATTTTAGCTCTAACACTGATGATCCACCTACAAATGTGAACTGATGTTCAAAAATAAAACATTTGAAAACAGACCATTCTCCACATTTCTGAAGCATGACGTAATGGGGGGGGGGTGTTATCTCTTTTGTAGAAAATCAGCCGTTTTTGCTTGAACATTAAATGCCTCCAAATGGTATTTAATTAACTTCCCGAGCCACTGGAAGCATGAAAATCATTTTAAACATGCTAATTTTAGCTCTAACACTGATGATCAACCTACAAATGTGAACTGACGTTCAAAAATAAAACATTTGAAAACGTACCATTCTCCACATTTCTGCAGCATGACGTAATGGGGGGGGGTGTTATCTCTTTTGTCGAAAATCAGCCGTTTTTGCTTGAACATGAAATGCCTCCAAATGGTATTTAATTAACTTCCCGAGCCACTGGAAGCATGAAAATCATTTTAAACATGCTAATTTTAGCTCTAACACTGATGATCAACCTACAAATGTGAACTGACGTTCAAAAGTAAAACATTTGAAAACGGACCATACTCCACATTTCTGAAGCATGACGTAATGGGGGGGTGTTATCTCTTTTGTCGAAAATCAGCCGTTTTTGCTTGAACATTAAATGCCTCCAAATGGTATTTAATTAACTTCCCGGGGTGAAGAAACCCTTTTTGAGACCTCAGAGTGAGTAAATTGGCCATTTTCATGCTCTTTTAACCATTCCATAAATTTTGTGTTTAGGGCCCCTGGAAGCATGAAAATCACTTTAAACATGCTAATTTTAGCTCTAACACTGACGATCAACCTACAAATGTGAACTGACGTTCAAAAATAAAACATTTGAAAACGGACCATACTCCACATTTCTGAAGCATGACGTAATGGGAGGGTGTTATCTCTTTTGTCGAAAATCAGCCGTTTTTGCTTGAACATTAAATGGCTCCAAATGGTATTTAATTAACTTCCCGGGGTGAAGAAACCCTTTTTGAGAACTCAGAGTGAGTAACTTGCCCATTTTCATGCACTTTTAACTATTCCATAAATCTTGTGTTTAGTGCCCCTGGAAGCATGAAAATCACTTTAAACATGCTAATTTTAGCTCTAACACTGATGATCAACCTACAAATGTGAACTGACGTTCAAAAATAAAACATTTGAAAACGGACCATTTTCCACATTTCTGAAGCATGACGTAATGGGGGGGTGTTATCTCTTTTGTCAAAAATCAGCCGTTTTTGCTTGAACATTAAATGCCTCCAAATGGTATTTAATTAACTTCCCGGGGTGAAGAAACCCTTTTTGAGAACTCAGAGTGAGTAAATTGGCCATTTTCATGCACTTTTAACCATTCCATAAATATTTTGTTTAGGACCCCTGGAAGCATGAAAATCACTTTAAACATGCTAATTTTAGCTCTAACACTGATGATCCACCTACAAATGTGAACTGACGTTCAAAAATAAAACATTTGAAAACTGACATTTTCCACATTTCTGAAGCATGATGTAATGGGGTGTGTTATCTCTTTTGTCGAAAATCAGCTGTTTTTGCTTGAACATTAAATGCCTCCAAATGGTATTTAATTAACTTCCCGAGCCCCTGGAAGCATGAAAATCACTTTAAACATGCTAATTTTAGCTCTAACACTGATGATCAACCTACAAATGTGAACTGACATTCAAAAATAAAACATTTGAAAACGGACCATTTTCCACATTTCTGAAGCATGACGTAATGGGGGGTGTTATCTCTTTTGTCGAAAATCTGCCGTTTTTCCTTGAACATTAAATGCCTCCAAATGGTATTTAATTAACTTCCCGGGGTGAAGAAACCCTTTTTGAGAACTCAGAGTGAGTAAATTGGCCATTTTCATGCACTTTTAACCATTCCATAAATCTTGTGTTTAGGGCCCCTGGAAGCATGAAAATCACTTTAAACATGCTAATTTTAGCTCTAACAATGATGATTAACCTACAAATGTGAACTGACGTTCAAAAATAAAACATTTGAAAACGGACCATTTTCCACATTTCTGAAGCATGACGTAATGGGGGGAGTGTTATCTCTTTTGTCAAAAATCAGCCATTTTTGCTTGAACATTAAATGCCTCCAAATGGTATTTAATTCGCTTCCCGAGCCCCTGGAAGCATGAAAATCACTTTAAACATGCTAATTTTAGCTCTAACACTGATGATCCACCTACAAATGTGAACTGAGTTCAAAAATAAAACATTTGAAAACGGACCATTTTCCACATTTCTGAAGCATGACGTAATGGGGGGGGTGTTATCTCTTTTGTCGAAAATCTGCCGTTTTTGCTTGAACATTAAATGCCTCCAAATGGTATTTAATTCACTTCCCGGGGTGAAGAAACCCTTTTTGTGAACTCAGAGTGAGTAAATTGGCCATTTTCTTGCACTTTTAACCATTCCATAAATCTTGTGTTTAGGACCCCTGGAAGCATGAAAATCACTTTAAACATGCTAATTTTAGCTCTAACACTGATGATCCACCTACAAATGTGAACTGACGTTCAAAAATAAAACATTTGAAAACGGACCATTTTCCACATTTCTGAAGCATGACGTAATGGGGGGGTGTTATCTCTTTTGTCGAAAATCAGCCGTTTTTGCTCGAACATTAAATGCCTCCAAATGGTATTTAATTCACTTCCCGGGGTGAAGAAACCCTTTTTGAGAACTCAGAGTGAGTAAATTGGCCATTTTCATGCACTTTTAACCATTCCATAAATCTTGTGTTTAGGGCCCCTGGAAGCATGAAAATCACTTTAAACATGCTCATTTTAGCTCTAACACTGATGATCCACCTACAAATGTGAACTGACGTTCAAAAACAAAACATTTGAAAACGGACCATTTTCCACATTTCTGAAGCATGACGTAATGGGGGGGTGTTATCTCTTTTGTCGAAAATCAGCCGTTTTTGCTTGAACATTAAATGCCTCCAAATGGTATTTAATTCACTTCCCGAGCCCCTGGAAGCATGAAAATCACTTTAAACATGCTAATTTTAGCTCTAACACTGATGATCCACCTACAAATGTGAACTGACGTTCAAAAATAAAATATTTGAAAACGGGCCATTTTCCATATTTCTGAAGCATGACGTAATGGGGGGGTGTTATCTCTTTTGTCGAAAATCAGCCGTTTTTGCTTGAACATTAAATGCCTCCAAAGGGTATTTAATTCACTTCCCGAGCCCCTGGAAGCATGAAAATCACTTTAAACATGCTAATTTTAGCTCTAACACTGATGATCCACCTACAAATGTGAACTGACGTTCAAGAATAAAACATTTGAAAACGGACCATTTTCCACATTTCTGAAGCATGACGTAATGGGGGGGGGTGTTATCTCTTTTGTCGAAAATCAGCCATTTTTGCTCGAACATTAAATGCCTCCAAATGGTATTTAATTCACTTCCCGGGGTGAAGAAACCCTTTTTGAGAACTCAGAGTGAGTAAATTGGCCATTTTCATGCACTTTTAACCATTCCATAAATCTTGTGTTTAGGGCCCCTGGAAGCATGAAAATCACTTTAAACATGCTCATTTTAGCTCTAACACTGATGATCCACCTACAAATGTGAACTGACGTTCAAAAATAAAACATTTGAAAACGGACCATTTTCCACATTTCTGAAGCATGACGTAATGGGGGGGTGTTATATCTTTTGTCGAAAATCAGCCGTTTTTGCTTGAACATTAAATGCCTCCAAATGGTATTTAATTAACTTCCCGGGGTGAAGAAACCCTTTTTGAGAACTCAGAGTGAGTAAATTGGCCATTTTCATGCACTTTTAACCATTCCATAAATCTTGTGTTTAGGGCCCCTGGAAGCATGAAAATCACTTTAAACATGCTAATTTTAGCTCTAACACTGATGATCCACCTACAAATGTGAACTGACGTTCAAAAATAAAACATTTGAAAACGGACCATTTCCCACATTTCTGAAGCATGACATAATGGGGGGTGTTATCTCTTTTGTCAAAAATCAGCCGTTTTTGCTTGAACATTAAATGCCTCCAAATAGTATTTAATTCACTTCCCGAGCCCCTGGAAGCATGAAAATCACTTTAAACATGCTAATTTTAGCTCTAACACTGATGATCCACCTACAAATGTAAACTGACGTTCAAAAATAAAACATTTGAAAAGGGACCATTTTCCACATTTCTGAAGCATGACGTAATGGGGGGGTGTTATCTCTTTTGTCGAAAATCAGCCGTTTTTGCTTGAACATTAAATGCCTCCAAATGGTATTTAATTAACTTCCCGAGCCCCTGGAAGCATGAAAATGACTTTAAACATGCTAATTTTAGCTCTAACACTGATGATCCACCTACAAATGTGAACTGATGTTCAAAAATAAAACATTTGAAAACGGACCATTTTCCACATTTCTGAAGCATGACGTAATGGGGGGGTGTTATCTCTTTTGTCGAAAATCAGCCGTTTTTGCTTGAACATTAAATGCCTCCAAATGGTATTTAATTAACTTCCCGAGCCCCTGGAAGCATGAAAATCACTTTAAACATGCTAATTTTAGCTCTAACACTGATGATCCACCTACAAATGTGAAATGACGTTCAAAAATAAAACATTTGAAAACGGACCATTTTCCACATTTCTGAAACATGACGTAATGGGGGGGTGTTATCTTCTTTGTCGAAAATCAGCCGTTTTTGCTTGAACATTAAATGCCTCCAAATAGTTTTTAATTAACTTCCCGGGGTGAAGAAACCCTTTTTGAGAACTCAGAGTGAGTAAATTGGTCATTTTCATGCACTTTTAACCATTCCATAAATCTTGTGTTTAGGGCCCCTGGAAGCATGAAAATCACTTTAAACATGCTAATTTTAACTCTAACACTGATGTTCAACCTACAAATGTGAACTAATGTTCTAAAATAAAACATTTGAAAATGGACCATTTTCCACATTTCTGAAGCATGACGTAATGGGGGGGTGTTATCTCTTCTGTCAAAAATCAGCCATTTTTGCTTGAACATTAAATGCCTCCAAATAGTATTTAATTTACTTCCCGAGCCCCTGGAAGCATGAAAATCACTTTAAACATGCTAATTTTAGCTCTAACACTGATGATCCACCTACAAATGTGAACTGACGTTCAAAAATAAAACATTTGAAAATGGACCATTCTCCACATTTCTGAAGCATGACGTAATGGGGGGGGGTGTTATCTCTTTTGTAGAAAATCAGCCGTTTTTGCTTGAACATTAAATGCCTCCAAATGGTATTTAATTAACTTCCCGAGCCCCTGGAAGCATGAAAATCACTTTAAACATGCTAATTTTAGATCTAACACTGATGATCAACCTACAAATGTGAACTGACGTTCAAAAATAAAACATTTGAAAACGGACCATTCTCCACATTTCTGCAGCATGACGTAATGGGGGGGGTGTTATCTCTTTTGTCGAAAATCAGCCGTTTTTGCTTGAACATGAAATGCCTCCAAATGGTATTTAATTAACTTCCCGAGCCCCTGGAAGCATGAAAATCACTTTAAACATGCTAATTTTAGCTCTAACACTGATGATCCACCTACAAATGTGAACTGACGTTCAAAAATAAAACATTTGAAAACGGACCATTTTCCACATTTCTGAAGCATGTCGTAATGGGGGGGTGTTATCTCTTTTGTCGAAAATCAGCCGTTTTTGCTTGAACATTAAATGCCTCCAAATGGTATTTAATTAACTTCCCGGGGTGAAGAAACCCTTTTTGAGAACTCAGAGTGAGAAAATTGGCCATTTTCATGCACTTTTAACCATTCCATAAATCTTGTGTTTAGGGCCCCTGGATGCATGAAAATCACTTTAAACATGCTAATTTTAGCTCTAACACTGATGATCAACCTACAAATGTGAACTGACGTTCAAAAGTAAAACATATGAAAACGGACCATACCCCACATTTCTGAAGCATGACGTAATGGGGGGGTGTTATCTCTTTTGTCGAAAATCAGCCGTTTTTGCTTGAACATTAAATGCCTCCAAATGGTATTTAATTAACTTCCCGGGGTGAAGAAACCCTTTTTGAGACCTCAGAGTGAGTAAATTGGCCATTTTCATGCTCTTTTAACCATTCCATAAATTTTGTGTTTAGGGCCCCTGGAAGCATGAAAATCACTTTAAACATGCTAATTTTAGCTCTAACACTGACGATCAACCTACAAATGTGAACTGACGTTCAAAAATAAAACATTTGAAAATGGACCATACTCCACATTTCTGAAGCATGACGTAATGGGAGGGTGTTATCTCTTTTGTCGAAAATCAGCCGTTTTTGCTTGAACATTAAATGCCTCCAAATGGTATTTAATTAACTTCCCGGGGTGAAGAAACCCTTTTTGAGACCTCAGAGTGAGTAAATTGGCCATTTTCATGCTCTTTTAACCATTCCATAAATTTTGTGTTTAGGGCCCCTGGAAGCATGAAAATCACTTTAAACATGCTAATTTTAGCTCTAACACTGACGATCAACCTACAAATGTGAACTGACGTTCAAAAATAAAACATTTGAAAACGGACCATACTCCACATTTCTGAAGCATGACGTAATGGGAGGGTGTTATCTCTTTTGTCGAAAATCAGCCGTTTTTGCTTGAACATTAAATGGCTCCAAATGGTATTTAATTAACTTCCCGGGGTGAAGAAACCCTTTTTGAGAACTCAGAGTGAGTAACTTGCCCATTTTCATGCACTTTTAACTATTCCATAAATCTTGTGTTTAGTGCCCCTGGAAGCATGAAAATCACTTTAAACATGCTAATTTTAGCTCTAACACTGATGATCAACCTACAAATGTGAACTGACGTTCAAAAATAAAACATTTGAAAACGGACCATTTTCCACATTTCTGAAGCATGACGTAATGGGGGGGTGTTATCTCTTTTGTCAAAAATCAGCCGTTTTTGCTTGAACATTAAATGCCTCCAAATGGTATTTAATTAACTTCCCGGGGTGAAGAAACCCTTTTTGAGAACTCAGAGTGAGTAAATTGGCCATTTTCATGCACTTTTAACCATTCCATAAATATTTTGTTTAGGACCCCTGGAAGCATGAAAATCACTTTAAACATGCTAATTTTAGCTCTAACACTGATGATCCACCTACAAATGTGAACTGACGTTCAAAAATAAAACATTTGAAAACTGACATTTTCCACATTTCTGAAGCATGATGTAATGGGGTGTGTTATCTCTTTTGTCGAAAATCAGCTGTTTTTGCTTGAACATTAAATGCCTCCAAATGGTATTTAATTAACTTCCCGAGCCCCTGGAAGCATGAAAATCACTTTAAACATGCTAATTTTAGCTCTAACACTGATGATCAACCTACAAATGTGAACTGACATTCAAAAATAAAACATTTGAAAACGGACCATTTTCCACATTTCTGAAGCATGACGTAATGGGGGGTGTTATCTCTTTTGTCGAAAATCTGCCGTTTTTCCTTGAACATTAAATGCCTCCAAATGGTATTTAATTAACTTCCCGGGGTGAAGAAACCCTTTTTGAGAACTCAGAGTGAGTAAATTGGCCATTTTCATGCACTTTTAACCATTCCATAAATCTTGTGTTTAGGGCCCCTGGAAGCATGAAAATCACTTTAAACATGCTAATTTTAGCTCTAACAATGATGATTAACCTACAAATGTGAACTGACGTTCAAAAATAAAACATTTGAAAACGGACCATTTTCCACATTTCTGAAGCATGACGTAATGGGGGGAGTGTTATCTCTTTTGTCAAAAATCAGCCATTTTTGCTTGAACATTAAATGCCTCCAAATGGTATTTAATTCGCTTCCCGAGCCCCTGGAAGCATGAAAATCACTTTAAACATGCTAATTTTAGCTCTAACACTGATGATCCACCTACAAATGTGAACTGAGTTCAAAAATAAAACATTTGAAAACGGACCATTTTCCACATTTCTGAAGCATGACGTAATGGGGGGGGTGTTATCTCTTTTGTCGAAAATCTGCCGTTTTTGCTTGAACATTAAATGCCTCCAAATGGTATTTAATTCACTTCCCGGGGTGAAGAAACCCTTTTTGTGAACTCAGAGTGAGTAAATTGGCCATTTTCTTGCACTTTTAACCATTCCATAAATCTTGTGTTTAGGACCCCTGGAAGCATGAAAATCACTTTAAACATGCTAATTTTAGCTCTAACACTGATGATCCACCTACAAATGTGAACTGACGTTCAAAAATAAAACATTTGAAAACGGACCATTTTCCACATTTCTGAAGCATGACGTAATGGGGGGGTGTTATCTCTTTTGTCGAAAATCAGCCGTTTTTGCTCGAACATTAAATGCCTCCAAATGGTATTTAATTCACTTCCCGGGGTGAAGAAACCCTTTTTGAGAACTCAGAGTGAGTAAATTGGCCATTTTCATGCACTTTTAACCATTCCATAAATCTTGTGTTTAGGGCCCCTGGAAGCATGAAAATCACTTTAAACATGCTCATTTTAGCTCTAACACTGATGATCCACCTACAAATGTGAACTGACGTTCAAAAACAAAACATTTGAAAACGGACCATTTTCCACATTTCTGAAGCATGACGTAATGGGGGGGTGTTATCTCTTTTGTCGAAAATCAGCCGTTTTTGCTTGAACATTAAATGCCTCCAAATGGTATTTAATTCACTTCCCGAGCCCCTGGAAGCATGAAAATCACTTTAAACATGCTAATTTTAGCTCTAACACTGATGATCCACCTACAAATGTGAACTGACGTTCAAAAATAAAATATTTGAAAACGGGCCATTTTCCATATTTCTGAAGCATGACGTAATGGGGGGGTGTTATCTCTTTTGTCGAAAATCAGCCGTTTTTGCTTGAACATTAAATGCCTCCAAAGGGTATTTAATTCACTTCCCGAGCCCCTGGAAGCATGAAAATCACTTTAAACATGCTAATTTTAGCTCTAACACTGATGATCCACCTACAAATGTGAACTGACGTTCAAGAATAAAACATTTGAAAACGGACCATTTTCCACATTTCTGAAGCATGACGTAATGGGGGGGGGTGTTATCTCTTTTGTCGAAAATCAGCCATTTTTGCTCGAACATTAAATGCCTCCAAATGGTATTTAATTCACTTCCCGGGGTGAAGAAACCCTTTTTGAGAACTCAGAGTGAGTAAATTGGCCATTTTCATGCACTTTTAACCATTCCATAAATCTTGTGTTTAGGGCCCCTGGAAGCATGAAAATCACTTTAAACATGCTCATTTTAGCTCTAACACTGATGATCCACCTACAAATGTGAACTGACGTTCAAAAATAAAACATTTGAAAACGGACCATTTTCCACATTTCTGAAGCATGACGTAATGGGGGGGTGTTATATCTTTTGTCGAAAATCAGCCGTTTTTGCTTGAACATTAAATGCCTCCAAATGGTATTTAATTAACTTCCCGGGGTGAAGAAACCCTTTTTGAGAACTCAGAGTGAGTAAATTGGCCATTTTCATGCACTTTTAACCATTCCATAAATCTTGTGTTTAGGGCCCCTGGAAGCATGAAAATCACTTTAAACATGCTAATTTTAGCTCTAACACTGATGATCCACCTACAAATGTGAACTGACGTTCAAAAATAAAACATTTGAAAACGGACCATTTCCCACATTTCTGAAGCATGACATAATGGGGGGTGTTATCTCTTTTGTCAAAAATCAGCCGTTTTTGCTTGAACATTAAATGCCTCCAAATAGTATTTAATTCACTTCCCGAGCCCCTGGAAGCATGAAAATCACTTTAAACATGCTAATTTTAGCTCTAACACTGATGATCCACCTACAAATGTAAACTGACGTTCAAAAATAAAACATTTGAAAAGGGACCATTTTCCACATTTCTGAAGCATGACGTAATGGGGGGGTGTTATCTCTTTTGTCGAAAATCAGCCGTTTTTGCTTGAACATTAAATGCCTCCAAATGGTATTTAATTAACTTCCCGAGCCCCTGGAAGCATGAAAATGACTTTAAACATGCTAATTTTAGCTCTAACACTGATGATCCACCTACAAATGTGAACTGATGTTCAAAAATAAAACATTTGAAAACGGACCATTTTCCACATTTCTGAAGCATGACGTAATGGGGGGGTGTTATCTCTTTTGTCGAAAATCAGCCGTTTTTGCTTGAACATTAAATGCCTCCAAATGGTATTTAATTAACTTCCCGAGCCCCTGGAAGCATGAAAATCACTTTAAACATGCTAATTTTAGCTCTAACACTGATGATCCACCTACAAATGTGAAATGACGTTCAAAAATAAAACATTTGAAAACGGACCATTTTCCACATTTCTGAAACATGACGTAATGGGGGGGTGTTATCTTCTTTGTCGAAAATCAGCCGTTTTTGCTTGAACATTAAATGCCTCCAAATAGTTTTTAATTAACTTCCCGGGGTGAAGAAACCCTTTTTGAGAACTCAGAGTGAGTAAATTGGTCATTTTCATGCACTTTTAACCATTCCATAAATCTTGTGTTTAGGGCCCCTGGAAGCATGAAAATCACTTTAAACATGCTAATTTTAACTCTAACACTGATGTTCAACCTACAAATGTGAACTAATGTTCTAAAATAAAACATTTGAAAATGGACCATTTTCCACATTTCTGAAGCATGACGTAATGGGGGGGTGTTATCTCTTCTGTCAAAAATCAGCCATTTTTGCTTGAACATTAAATGCCTCCAAATAGTATTTAATTTACTTCCCGAGCCCCTGGAAGCATGAAAATCACTTTAAACATGCTAATTTTAGCTCTAACACTGATGATCCACCTACAAATGTGAACTGACGTTCAAAAATAAAACATTTGAAAATGGACCATTCTCCACATTTCTGAAGCATGACGTAATGGGGGGGGGTGTTATCTCTTTTGTAGAAAATCAGCCGTTTTTGCTTGAACATTAAATGCCTCCAAATGGTATTTAATTAACTTCCCGAGCCCCTGGAAGCATGAAAATCACTTTAAACATGCTAATTTTAGATCTAACACTGATGATCAACCTACAAATGTGAACTGACGTTCAAAAATAAAACATTTGAAAACGGACCATTCTCCACATTTCTGCAGCATGACGTAATGGGGGGGTGTTATCTCTTTTGTCGAAAATCAGCCGTTTTTGCTTGAACATGAAATGCCTCCAAATGGTATTTAATTAACTTCCCGAGCCCCTGGAAGCATGAAAATCACTTTAAACATGCTAATTTTAGCTCTAACACTGATGATCCACCTACAAATGTGAACTGACGTTCAAAAATAAAACATTTGAAAACGGACCATTTTCCACATTTCTGAAGCATGTCGTAATGGGGGGGTGTTATCTCTTTTGTCGAAAATCAGCCGTTTTTGCTTGAACATTAAATGCCTCCAAATGGTATTTAATTAACTTCCCGGGGTGAAGAAACCCTTTTTGAGAACTCAGAGTGAGAAAATTGGCCATTTTCATGCACTTTTAACCATTCCATAAATCTTGTGTTTAGGGCCCCTGGATGCATGAAAATCACTTTAAACATGCTAATTTTAGCTCTAACACTGATGATCAACCTACAAATGTGAACTGACGTTCAAAAGTAAAACATATGAAAACGGACCATACCCCACATTTCTGAAGCATGACGTAATGGGGGGGTGTTATCTCTTTTGTCGAAAATCAGCCGTTTTTGCTTGAACATTAAATGCCTCCAAATGGTATTTAATTAACTTCCCGGGGTGAAGAAACCCTTTTTGAGACCTCAGAGTGAGTAAATTGGCCATTTTCATGCTCTTTTAACCATTCCATAAATTTTGTGTTTAGGGCCCCTGGAAGCATGAAAATCACTTTAAACATGCTAATTTTAGCTCTAACACTGACGATCAACCTACAAATGTGAACTGACGTTCAAAAATAAAACATTTGAAAATGGACCATACTCCACATTTCTGAAGCATGACGTAATGGGAGGGTGTTATCTCTTTTGTCGAAAATCAGCCGTTTTTGCTTGAACATTAAATGGCTCCAAATTGTATTTAATTAACTTCCCGGGGTGAAGAAACCCTTTTTGAGAACTCAGAGTGAGTAAATTGCCCATTTTCATGCACTTTTAACCATTCCATAAATCTTGTGTTTAGTGCCCCTGGAAGCATGAAAATCACTTTAAACATGCTAATTTTAGCTCTAACACTGATGATCAACCTACAAATGTGAACTGACGTTCAAAAATAAAACATTTGAAAACGGACCATTTTCCACATTTCTGAAGCATGACGTAATGGGGGGGGTGTTATCTCTTTTGTCAAAAATCAGCCGTTTTTGCTTGAACATTAAATGCCTCCAAATGGTATTTAATTAACTTCCCGGGGTGAAGAAACCCTTTTTGTGAACTCAGAGTGAGTAAATTGGCCATTTTCTTCAACTTTTAACCATTCCATAAATCTTGTGTTTAGGACCCCTGGAAGCATGAAAATCACTTTAAACATGCTAATTTTAGCTCTAACACTGATGATCCACCTACAAATGTGAACTGACGTTCAAAAATAAAACATTTGAAAACGGACCATTTTCCACATTTCTGAAGCATGACGTAATGGGGGGGTGTTATCTCTTTTGTCGAAAATCAGCTGTTTTTGCTTGAACATTAAATGCCTCCAAATGGTATTTAATTAACTTCCCGAGCCCCTGGAAGCATGAAAATCACTGTAAACATGCTAATTTTAGCTCTAACACTGATGATCCACCTGCAAATGTGAACTGACGTTCAAAAATAAAACATTTGAAAACGGACCATTTTCCACATTTCTGAAGCATGACGTAATGGGGGGGTGTTATCTCTTTTGTCGAAAATCAGCCGTTTTTGCTTGAACATTAAATGCCTCCAAATGGTATTTAATTAACTTCCCGAGCCCCTGGAAGCATGAAAATCACTTTAAACATGCTAATTTTAGCTCTGACACTGATGATCCACCTACAAATGTGAAATGACGTTCAAAAATAAAACATTTGAAAACGGACCATTTTCCACATTTCTGAAACATGACGTAATGGGGGGGTGTTATCTCCTTTGTCGAAAATCAGCCGTTTTTGCTTGAACATTAAATGCCTCCAAATAGTTTTTAATTAACTTCCCGGGGTGAAGAAACCCTTTTTGAGAACTCAGAGTGAGTAAATTGGCCATTTTCATGCACTTTTAACCATTCCATAAATCTTGTGTTTAGGGCCCCTGGAAGCATGAAAATCACTTTAAACATGCTAATTTTAACTCTAACACTGATGTTCGACCTACAAATGTGAACTGACGTTCTAAAATAAAACATTTGAAAATGGACCATTTTCCACATTTCTGAAGCATGACGTAATGGGGGGGTGTTATCTCTTCTGTCAAAAATCAGCCGTTTTTGCTTGAACATTAAATGCCTCCAAATAGTATTTAATTTACTTCCCGAGCCCCTGGAAGCATGAAAATCACTTTAAACATGCTAATTTTAGCTCTAACACTGATGATCCACCTACAAATGTGAACTGACGTTCAAAAATAAAACATTTGAAAACGGACCATTCTCCACATTTCTGAAGCATGACGTAATGGGGGGGGAGTGTTATCTCTTTTGTAGAAAATCAGCCGTTTTTGCTTAAACATTAAATGCCTCCAAATGGTATTTAATTAACTTCCTGGGGTGAAGTAACCCTTTTTGAGAACTCAGAGTGAGTAAATTGGCCATTTTCATGCACTTTTAACCATTCCATAAATCTTGTGTTTAGGGCCCCTGGAAGCATGAAAATCACTTTAAACATGCTAATTTTAGCTCTAACACTGATGATCCACCTACAAATGTGAACTGACGTTCAAAAATAAAACATTTGAAAACGGACCATTTCCCACATTTCTGAAGCATGACATAATGGGGGGTGTTATCTCTTTTGTCAAAAATCAGCCGTTTTTGCTTGAACATTAAATGCCTCCAAATAGTATTTAATATACTTCCCGAGCCCCTGGAAGCATGAAAATCACTTTAAACATGCTAATTTTAGCTCTAACACTGATGATCCACCTACAAATGTGAACTGACGTTCAAAAATAAAACATTTGAAAACAGACCATTCTCCACATTTCTGAAGCATGACGTAATGGGGGGGGGTGTTATCTCTTTTGTAGAAAATCAGCCGTTTTTGCTTGAACATTAAATGCCTCCAAATGGTATTTAATTAACTTCCCGAGCCCCTGGAAGCATGAAAATCACTTTAAACATGCTAATTTTAGCTCTAACACTGATGATCAACCTACAAATGTGAACTGACGTTCAAAAATAAAACATTTGAAAACGTACCATTCTCCACATTTCTGCAGCATGACGTAATGGGGGGGGGTGTTATCTCTTTTGTCGAAAATCAGCCGTTTTTGCTTGAACATGAAATGCCTCCAAATGGTATTTAATTAACTTCCCGAGCCCCTGGAAGCATGAAAATCACTTTAAACATGCTAATTTTAGCTCTAACACTGATGATCCACCTACAAATGTGAACTGACGTTCAAAAATAAAACATTTGAAAACGGACCATTTTCCACATTTCTGAAGCATGTCGTAATGGGGGGGTGTTATCTCTTTTGTCGAAAATCAGCCATTTTTGCTTGAACATTAAATGCCTCCAAATGGTATTTAATTAACTTCCCGGGGTGAAGAAACCCTTTTTGAGAACTCAGAGTGAGTAAATTGGCCATTTTCATGCACTTTTAACCATTCCATAAATCTTGTGTTTAGGGCCCCTGGATGCAGGAAAATCACTTTAAACATGCTAATTTTAGCTCTAACACTGATGATCAACCTACAAATGTGAACTGACGTTCAAAAGTAAAACATTTGAAAACGGACCATACTCCACATTTCTGAAGCATGACGTAATGGGGGGGTGTTATCTCTTTTGTCGAAAATCAGCCGTTTTTGCTTGAACATTAAATGCCTCCAAATGGTATTTAATTAACTTCCCGGGGTGAAGAAACCCTTTTTGAGACCTCAGAGTGAGTAAATTGGCCATTTTCATGCTCTTTTAACCATTCCATAAATTTTGTGTTTAGGGCCCCTGGAAGCATGAAAATCACCTTAAACATGCTAATTTTAGCTCTAACACTGACGATCAACCTACAAATGTGAACTGACGTTCAAAAATAAAACATTTGAAAACGGACCATACTCCACATTTCTGAAGCATGACGTAATGGGAGGGTGTTATCTCTTTTGTCGAAAATCAGCCGTTTTTGCTTGAACATTAAATGGCTCCAAATGGTATTTAATTAACTTCCCGGGGTGAAGAAACCCTTTTTGAGAACTCAGAGTGAGTAACTTGCCCATTTTCATGCACTTTTAACTATTCCATAAATCTTGTGTTTAGTGCCCCTGGAAGCATGAAAATCACTTTAAACATGCTAATTTTAGCTCTAACACTGATGATCAACCTACAAATGTGAACTGACGTTCAAAAATAAAACATTTGAAAACGGACCATTTTCCACATTTCTGAAGCATGACGTAATGGGGGGGTGTTATCTCTTTTGTCAAAAATCAGCCGTTTTTGCTTGAACATTAAATGCCTCCAAATGGTATTTAATTAACTTCCCGGGGTGAAGAAACCCTTTTTGAGAACTCAGAGTGAGTAAATTGGCCATTTTCATGCACTTTTAACCATTCCATAAATATTTTGTTTAGGACCCCTGGAAGCATGAAAATCACTTTAAACATGCTAATTTTAGCTCTAACACTGATGATCCACCTACAAATGTGAACTGACGTTCAAAAATAAAACATTTGAAAACTGACCATTTTCCACATTTCTGAAGCATGATGTAATGGGGTGTGTTATCTCTTTTGTCGAAAATCAGCTGTTTTTGCTTGAACATTAAATGCCTCCAAATGGTATTTAATTAACTTCCCGAGCCCCTGGAAGCATGAAAATCACTTTAAACATGCTAATTTTAGCTCTAACACTGATGATCAACCTACAAATGTGAACTGACATTCAAAAATAAAACATTTGAAAACGGACCATTTTCCACATTTCTGAAGCATGACGTAATGGGGGGTGTTATCTCTTTTGTCGAAAATCTGCCGTTTTTCCTTGAACATTAAATGCCTCCAAATGGTATTTAATTAACTTCCCGGGGTGAAGAAACCCTTTTTGAGAACTCAGAGTGAGTAAATTGGCCATTTTCATGCACTTTTAACCATTCCATAAATCTTGTGTTTAGGGCCCCTGGAAGCATGAAAATCACTTTAAACATGCTAATTTTAGCTCTAACAATGATGATTAACCTACAAATGTGAACTGACGTTCAAAAATAAAACATTTGAAAACGGACCATTTTCCACATTTCTGAAGCATGACGTAATGGGGGGAGTGTTATCTCTTTTGTCAAAAATCAGCCATTTTTGCTTGAACATTAAATGCCTCCAAATGGTATTTAATTCGCTTCCCGAGCCCCTGGAAGCATGAAAATCACTTTAAACATGCTAATTTTAGCTCTAACACTGATGATCCACCTACAAATGTGAACTGAGTTCAAAAATAAAACATTTGAAAACGGACCATTTTCCACATTTCTGAAGCATGACGTAATGGGGGGGGTGTTATCTCTTTTGTCGAAAATCTGCCGTTTTTGCTTGAACATTAAATGCCTCCAAATGGTATTTAATTAACTTCCCGGGGTGAAGAAACCCTTGTTGAGAACTCAGAGTGAGTAAATTGGCCATTTTCATGCACTTTTAACCATTCCATAAATCTTGTGTTTAGGGCCCCTGGAAGCATGACAATCACTTTAAACATGCTAATTTTAGCACTAACACTGATGATCCACCTACAAATGTGAACTGACGTTCAAAAATAAAACATTTGAAAACGGACCATTTTCCACATTTCTGAAGCATGACGTAATGGGGGGTGTTATCTATTTTGTCAAAAATCACCTGTTTTTGCTTGAACATTAAATGCCTCCAAATGGTATTTATTTCACTTCCTGGGGTGAAGAAACCCTTTTTGAGAACTCAGAGTGAGTAAATTGGCCATTTTCATGCACTTTTAACCATTCCATAAATCTTGTGTTTAGGGCCCCTGGAAGCATGAAAATCACTTTAAACATGCTAATTTTAGCTCTAACACTGATGATCCACCTCCAAATGTGAACTGACGTTCAAAAATAAAACATTTGAAAACGGACCATTTTCCACATTTCTGAAGCATGACGTAATGGTGGGGTGTTATCTCTTTTGTCGAAAATCAGCCATTTTTGCTTGAACATTAAATGCCTCCAAATGGTATTTAATTAACTTCCCGAGGTGAAGAAACCCTTTTTGAGAACTCAGAGTGAGTAAATTGGCCACTTTCATGCACTTTTAACCATTCCATAAATCTTGTGTTTAGGGCCCCTGGAAGCATGAAAATCACTTTAAACGTGCACATTTTAGCTCTAACACTGATGATCAACCTACAAATGTGAACTGACGTTCAAAAATAAAACATTTGAAAACGGACCATTTTCCACATTTCCGAAGCATGACGTAATGAGGGGGTGTTACCTCTTTTGTCGAAAATCAGCCGTTTTTGCTTGAACATTAAATGCCTCCAAATGGTATTCAATTCACTTCCCGAGCCCCTGGAAGCATGAAAATCACTTTAAACATGCTAATTTTAGCTCTAACACTGATGATCCACCTACAAATGTGAACTGAGTTCAAAAATAAAACATTTGAAAACGGACCATTTTCCACATTTCTGAAGCATGACGTAATGGGGGGGGTGTTATCTCTTTTGTCGAAAATCTGCCGTTTTTGCTTGAACATTAAATGCCTCCAAATGGTATTTAATTAACTTCCCGGGGTGAAGAAACCCTTGTTGAGAACCCAGAGTGAATAAATTGGCCATTTTCATGCACTTTTAACCATTCCATAAATCTTGTGTTTAGGGCCCTGGAAGTATTGACAATCACTTTAAACATGCTAATTTTAGCACTAACACTGATGATCCACCTACAAATGTGAACTGACGTTCAAAAATAAAACATTTGAAAACGGACCATTTTCCACATTTCTGAAGCATGACGTAATGGGGGGTGTTATCTATTTTGTCAAAAATCACCTGTTTTTGCTTGAACATTAAATGCCTCCAAATGGTATTTATTTCACTTCCTGGGGTGAAGAAACCCTTTTTGAGAACTCAGAGTGAGTAAATTGACCATTTTCATGCACTTTTAACCATTCCATAAATCTTGTGTTTAGGGCCCCTGGAAGCATGAAAATCACTTTAAACATGCTAATTTTAGCTCTAACACTGATGATCCACCTACAAATGTGAACTGAGTTCAAAAATAAAACATTTGAAAACGGACCATTTTCCACATTTCTGAAGCATGACGTAATGGGGGGGGTGTTATCTCTTTTGTCGAAAATCTGCCGTTTTTGCTTGAACATTAAATGCCTCCAAATGGTATTTAATTAACTTCCCGGGGTGAAGAAACCCTTGTTGAGAACTCAGAGTGAGTAAATTGGCCATTTTCATGCACTTTTAACCATTCCATAAATCTTGTGTTTAGGGCCCCTGGAAGCATGAAAATCACTTTAAACATGCTAATTTTAGCTCTAACACTGATGATCCACCTACAAATGTGAACTGGCGTTCAAAAATAAAACATTTGAAAACGGACCATTTTCCACATTTCTGAAGCATGACGTAATGGGGGGTGTTATCTCTTTTGTCGAAAATCAGCCGTTTTTGCTTGAACATTAAATACCTCCAAATGGTATTTAATTACCTTCCCGGGGTGAAGAAACCCTTTTTGAGAACTCAGAGTGAGAAAATTGGCCATTTTCATGCACTTTTAACCATTCCATAAATCTTGTGTTTAGGGCCCCTGGAAGCATGAAAATCACTTTAAACATGCTAATTTTAGCTCTAACACTGATGATCCACCTACAAATGTGAACTGACGTTCAAAAATAAAACATTTGAAAACGGACCATTTCCCACATTTCTGAAGCATGACATAATGGGGGGTGTTATCTCTTTTGTCAAAAATCAGCCGTTTTTGCTTGAACATTAAATGCCTCCAAATAGTATTTAATTCACTTCCCGAGCCCCTGGAAGCATGAAAATCACGTTAAACATGCTAATTTTAGCTCTAACACTGATGATCCACCTACAAATGTAAACTGACGTTAAAAAAAAAAACATTTGAAAAGGGACCATTTTCCACATTTCTGAAGCATGATGTAATGGGGGGTGTTATCTCTTTTGTCGAAAATCAGCCGTTTTTGCTTGAAAATTAAATGCCTCCAAATGGTATTTAATTAACTTCCCGAGCCCCTGGAAGCATGAAAATCACTTTAAACGTGCTAATTTTAGCTCTAACACTGATAATCCACCTACAAATGTGAAATGACGTTCAAAAATAAAACATTTGAAAACGGACCATTTTCCACATTTCTGAAACATGACGTAATGGGGGGGTGTTATCTCTTTTGTCGAAAATCAGCCGTTTTTGCTTGAACATTAAATGCCTCCAAATGGTATTTAATTAACTTCCCGGGGTGAAGAAACCCTTTTTGAGAACTCAGAGTGAGTAAATTGGCCATTTTCATGCACTTTTAACCATTCCATAAATCTTGTGTTTAGGGCCCCTGGAAGCATGAAAATCACTTTAAACATGCTAATTTTAGCTCTAACACTGATGATCAACCTACAAATGTGAACTGACGTTCAAAAATAAAACATTTGAAAACGGACCATACTCCACATTTCTGAAGCATGACGTAATGGGGGGTGTTATCTCTTTTGTCGAAAATCAGCCGTTTTTGCTTGAACATTAAATGCCTCCAAATGGTATTTAATTAACTTCCCGAGCCCCTGGAAGCATGAAAATCACTTTAAACATGCTAATTTTACCTCTAACACTGATGAGCAACCTACAAATGTGAACTGACGTTCAAAAATAAAACATTTGAAAACGGACCATTTTCCACATTTCTGAAGCATGAGGTAAGGGGGGTGTTTGGAAAGGGGCGACCATTCGGCCCCCCCGAACGTATGGCCGAGTACCACGAGCCCCCCGGGAAGCCATTTTTGGGCGGGAGGCGAGCCTCGGCTGGTATGCCCGAAGCGGCGTAGCCAGGGCGTGCTGTTTCCCGCCCTCGAGTGGGCTGGCCTAGACACTGACGCGGCTGGCCACGCCCAAAAGGCAGGCAGGGGCGGGTTTTACGCCCGCCCTGAAGACGGATAAAAGGAGCAACAAGCCAAGAACGCATCCTCTTGTTCCTGTGCTCTGAAGCTGCACCCCCTCGCTGCACGTGAGCTCGAGACGGAACGAAGAGCCATTTTTGAAGGTGGTAATCTTTCTTGTTTGTTTTACAGATATTCTGTTGGGGAATGCCTAAGAAAGTTGGAAAGCGAATGACTACCGACCAGATGCTGCGTGTTCTTATGAAAGAGGTGACCGACCTAAAGAAGCGAATGGCGGAGAAAGATGGGGAAGAGGGACCGAAACGTCCGTTGGCTGGAGCAGCTCCGGGAGGAAAAGGCATGAGGCCCAGAAGGGGAGCAGCTGGAGGGGACATCCCGGTTCCCTGTACCCCACTCGTAGAGCCAACTCCGGTGCCGGCGGAGGGGAATCCGATTCCCGTGGTGGTCACCCCCGTGTCCGGTGAGGATATGCCGCCCGAGCTGGCAGCACAATTAGCAGCGTGGTTGGGTACAAATGACGAGGGCGCCACGGCTAACGACGCACGGTTTTTGATGAGGCAACTGCGTGAAACAAGGGAGGCGGCTAAGGCAGCATCGCCAGTCATCACGCCGGCCGCGGCAGGAGGAAAGCCACCTGGGTTATGCTCAGCCACAAATACAGCTTCCGGTTCAGGTAAGCGGCCATTGCCGATTGCGAGGGATGAGTCTGCCCCGTCAAGAAGGGAAAAGTTGGGTCAACATGTCCCTCTAGCCATTAAGGAGAAGATATGGGCTGATGAGTATGTAAACATCTTCTCGTTGCTTACCGATCATTATGAGATGGAATATGTTAAGGGCCAAAAGGAGCTCATGCATCCGAGTGTTTGGCGCGCAAAGATGGCCGCCTTCAAGGTAAATGAGAACATTGGCAATTGGGGCAAGGCGTGGGGGATTTTTACATCCATCCTGGGTGAACGTAGGCCCGAACTACTGTCTGAATTGCCGATTTATCAGTCGCGGATCATGGGGTATTCCGTGTCACATGGGGGCAATCAGTGGTTCTGTTACGATAATATTTTCAGAAAAGCGAAGGAGCATGATAAAAACTTAACTTGGGATTGTTACGATTCTGTGTCATGGTCAAAAATGGCGGATACTGGTATGTTGAATTTGCCATTAGTAGGGAGTAGTGTGGGGGAGTCCTCCCGCCAATATTCTGGGACCTCCTTTCGATCAGGTGCGAGTAACGAATACCAGTCCAGGCCGAACGGCACCACAGGTAAAAAAGGGAGTTGTTGGAACTTTAACAGGGGTAAATGTACGAGGCCCCAGGGGTCATGCAAATTTAAGCACGAATGTAGCGGGTGTGGGCAAGCGTCCCATCCTGAGTCCATGTGCAGAGCCAAAACGGGTGATAACGGGGGTAGAGGAGGCGCCAAACAGGTCTGAAATAGTCCGAGGGGCGCCTTTACCTACTCCGATTGATACCATGGCAATGATTCCTTGGCTCAGCGAATACCCGGACCACGCTTCCGCTGGGGTGTTGCGGAACGGGTTTTCATATGGTTTCCGCATCCCAGTGGGGGAGTTTCAGGGTTTAGCGAAATGTAAAAACCAAATATCAGTCTTGCAGCACACGACCGTGGTACAGGAGAAGATTGGGAAAGAGGTGGCTCGAGGTTGAGTCGCCGGTCCGTTTAATGTGCCACCGGTTGCTAACTTTGTTTGTTCCCCCTTAGGGGTGGTCCCCAAGAAGGACCCGGGTGAGTTTCGGCTGATACATAATTTATCAGCCCCACGTGGTCTTTCCGTAAATGATGCGATAGACCCGGCAGTGTGTTCAGTACGGTATGCATCTTTCGATGAGGCCGTAGCCATTTTGAATCGCCTAGGGCCCGGTGCGCTGATGGCGAAATCTGATATCGAGTCAGCGTTCCGGTTGATCCCGGTACATCCAGACGATCAGCGTCTTCTTGGTTTCACGTTTCAGGGACACTATTACATGGATAGATGTATGCCAATGGGGTGCTCTATATCTTGTTCCTATTTCGAGCAGTTCAGTTGTTTCCTGCAATGGGTCTTCACAAGGAAGACGGGGTTTCATCAGGTTATGCATTATCTCGATGATTTTTTGTTTCTAGGGGCAGCCGGGGACCCGGAATGTGGTCAGGCTTTGAATGCATTTTGTGTCTTAATGAACCATTTTGGTGTGCCATTGGCACCCGGTAAGACGGTGGGTCCTTCGACTTGCCTCGAGTTTCTGGGGATCGAGCTCGACTCGGAGGAGGGTTGTTTTCGTTTGCCAAGAGAAAAAGTGCTTAGGTTCAGGGCATCCCTGGAGACGTGTATTAGTCAGTCTAAGGTTAGGTTGCAGCAATTACAACAATTGGTGGGACAACTGAATTTTGCCCTGAGAGTAATACCGATGGCCCGCCCCTTTTCCCGCTCGATCGCTCAGGCCATGGTCGGCATGAAGGAGGGTCACCATCGCACGAGGCTCTCGGCCGAGGTTCGCCAGGACATGCGCATTTGGTTGGCATTTCTGGCGGATTTCAATGGTCGAGTTGTCTGGAACAAACCGGCAGTGTCCTCCGAGGAGCTGGGGCTGTGGACAGATTCGGCAGGGAGCATTGGTTTTGGTGCCATCTTTGGCACACAATGGTCGGCTCAAAAATGGCCGTCATGGTGGCATGCTGATGGGTTGACGAGTAACATTGCTTTTCTTGAACTGTTCCCCATTCTGGTGGCCCTGAAGACTTGGCCTGAGGGGTTTAGAGATCACTCTGTGGTATTCTGGTCTGATAACATGACCGTGGTTGAGTGTATCAATAGCCAGGCGGCACGATGCAAATGGATCTTGAGGCTGCTGAAAGAAATTGTCTTGTTGTGTATGCAATTGAATGTCCTATTTAAGGCAAGACATGTGCCGGGAGTGATGAACCAAGCGGCTGATGCGCTTTCTCGTTTCCGTATGCAGGCCTTCTGGGGTTTTCTGCCCACAGCGGACCCGGTGGCGGCACCCTTTCCCGAAGCTCTCTGGTCTCTCGGTGCCCCGAACTACGAAACCTCGTGGGAGAGAGTTTAGCACCCAGGACAAGGAAGGCATATGAAGGGGCGTTCCGTTCCTATTTGGCCTTTTTGGGGACTGCTGGAGGGGAGCTTTGGGGCCAGGAGGAGTGGGTAGTAAATTTCCTGCTGTCTTTACATCAGGCAGGCAAATCTGTGGCTACTGCCCAGAGGCATCGGGCAGCCATTTCCTTTATGGCTAGGGCTTATGGGATCCAGGACCCGACAGCGTCTTTCGTTGTACAAAAAGCGCTACGTGGGCGGCAACGCCTTGAGGGTCGCAGAGTAGATGAAAGGCGCCCGATAGGTCTGGATAGGCTGGCCCTGTTATTATCTGTACTCCCTTCAACGTGTTCATCCCAGTATGAAACAGTGTTATTCCGAGCCGCTTTTGCGCTGGCATTCCATGGGGCTATGCGGGTAAGCGAACTAGTGGCGAGGAACAAGCGGGATGTGACGGGGGGACTGTGCCGAGAGCACGTTCAGGTCAGAGGGGAGACAATGTCCATCTCGTTTGTCAGGTCCAAGACCGACCAGGGTGCGATGGGGGACAGCATAATCATACAAAGGATTCCCGGGTCCTCCATGTGCCCGGTAAGTTGCGTAGAGGAATATTTAGCGCAAAGGGTGGCATCATGGGGGGGGACATTGTTGCGACACGCTGACACCACCCCACTGACGAGGTTTCAGTTTCAGCGGGTGCTTGCGATGTCAATCTCCGCTGCGGGCTTGAACCCCGGCGAGTTTGGGACCCATTCCTTTCGGATAGGGGCTGCTACAGAGGCTACAGCCAGGGGTCTGAATGTCGAACAAGTTAAACGTGTGGGGCGTTGGTCCTCGAACTGTTATAAAAGGTATGTGCGGTTGCACATGTTGTGAAGCTGTAATAATGTACTCACGCTTCTTGTTTTTCTTTGGTTTTCAGTTGCGCAAGCCTACGAGGCGGGGCGGACTGTGCAGTCGACCCAACACCGGGTCAGCGGTCAGACATCACCGGCTGTGAAAAAGGAGGTGTGGGTCGTGGGCCACTCATACGTGAGGCGGGCCGCGGACGTATTCAAAGCAGGTGACATGATTCACGTGGCTGGGGAATACGGGTACAGTGTGTCCTTCTACGGAAAGGGCGGGCTCTGTATTGACCAGTTTCAATCATTTTTTGAGGGTTTGTTAGGGCGGACAAGGTCACCGCCGGCTATAGTCATAGTACATCTTGGGGGCAACGATTTGGTGTCCACTGGTAGACGACTACTTCTTGAGGCAATGCTTTCCACTGTAAGTTGGTTAGCGAGAAGAGTTCCAGGGTGCACAATCGCATGGTCCCATATGATACCACGAAAAGTGTGGCGGGGGGCTCTTTCAGTTTCTGCTCTGAATCATTCAGTAAGGAAGATTAATAATAAAGTGAGTCGATTGTTCCGTTCAAGTACACTGCATTCTATTCCGCATGGTTGTATTAAAGGGGACAGTATGTATTTGGGTGATGGTGTTCATTTGTCCCGGGTGGGGAACGAGTTACTCATAGGAGACCTGATAGCTTGGCTGGGGACTTTAAGTCATGACCTTTAGGTAGGAGTGTGGGGGGTCCGGATAGCCGGTCAACTATCCGGCCTGTGGCGGTAAGGTCATGATCGGTGAGCACTAATTGGTAGATCCCTATGAGTGGGCGTCACCCATTACGGATGGGAGCGCTCGAGGGAGGTGGCCATTGGCCCCTCAACGGGTAGGCGGTCCCTTCTAAGGATGGGACGCCGAAAGGAAAGGAAAGGCGGTCAAGGCCCCTTCCTGGGTAGGAGGGGCTACAGCCCCCTCCTGGGGAATTTGCCGGGATATCTGCGGCGGCAGATGTGGTAAGTTGTGTGGGGTGTGGGAGGGGGTCTATGCTACCTTCTAGATACCTCACACGAGTCCTCGAACGACCTTTAAGTGGCGTCGAGTTTATTGGGGCCCCCGTCAAGTCAAGGGAAATTGGTAGTTGCACTTGAGGTACACCTCTGTGCGGTCGCCCCTCACAAGTGAGGGGGATAGATATTTCGGGTTTAGGGATCTTGACACCGGTTACGACCTTGCCGTTGGCCCTTAAACGTTAGGATGTACAATTTCAAAATTTCAAGTTAATGTTTTGTAGGATGTTAGTTCGGCTAGGAGAACATTTGTATTAGAGAATATGTTAAGGTTAGCCAAAACATCGCAATGTGGTAATGAAATTGTACATAATATGAAACTGTTATTTTAATGTTTAATTTGTTTCATATTTTAATAAATACGGCCGGGAGGGTCACTCCCTCCCGTCTTCCAAAAGTTCAGAACTGTTTCCGGTTTCCCATCCTTGGGGAGTGTGTTGAGAGGGGGTGGCGGGTATCGCGGCCATAATCTCCTTTGTCGAAAATCAGCCGTTTTTGCTTGAACATTAAATGCCTCCAAATAGTTTTTAATTAACTTCCCGGGGTGAAGAAACCCTTTTTGAGAACTCAGAGTGAGTAAATTGGCCATTTTCATGCACTTTTAACCATTCCATAAATCTTGTGTTTAGGGCCCCTGGAAGCATGAAAATCACTTTAAACATGCTAATTTAAACTCTAACACTGATGTTCAACCTACAAATGTGAACTGACGTTCTAAAATAAAACATTTGAAAATGGACCATTTTCCACATTTCTGAAGCATGACGTAATGGGGGGTGTTATCTCTTCTGTCAAAAATCAGCCGTTTTTGCTTGAACATTAAATGCCTCCAAATAGTATTTAATTTACTTCCCGAGCCCCTGGAAGCATGAAAATCACTTTAAACATGCTAATTTTAGCTCTAACACTGATGATCCACCTTCAAATGTGAACTGACGTTCAAAAATAAAACATTTGAAAACGGACCATTCTCCACATTTCTGAAGCATGACGTAAGGAGGGGGGGTGTTATCTCTTTTGTAGAAAATCAGCCGTTTTTGCTTGAACATTAAATGCCTCCAAATGGTATTTAATTAACTTCCCGAGCCCCTGGAAGCATGAAAATAACTTTAAACATGCTAATTTTAGCTCTAACACTGATGATCAACCTACAAATGTGAACTGACGTTCAAAAATAAAACATTTGAAAACGGACCATTTTCCACATTTCTGAAGCATGACGTAATGGGGGGGGTGTTATCTCTTTTGTCGAAAATCAGCCGTTTTTGCTTGAACATTAAATGCCTCCAAATGGTATTTAATTAACTTCCCGAGCCCCTGGAAGCATGAAAATCACTTTAAACATGCTAATTTTAGCTCTAACACTGATGATCCACCTACAAATGTGAAATGACGTTCAAAAAAAAAACATTTGAAAACGGACCATTTTCCACATTTCTGAAACATGACGTAATGGGGGGGTGTTATCTCTTTTGTCGAAAATCAGCCGTTTTTGCTTGAACATTAAATGCCTCCAAATGGTATTTAATTAACTTCCCGGGGTGAAGAAACCCTTTTTGAGAACTCAGAGTGAGTAAATTGGCCATTTTCATGCACTTTTAACCATTCCATAAATCTTGTGTTTAGGGCCCCTGGAAGCATGAAAATCACTTTAAACATGCTAATTTTAGCTCTAACACTGATGATCAACCTACAAATGTGAACTGACGTTCAAAAATAAAATGTTTGAAAACGGACCATACTCCACATTTCTGAAGCATGACGTAATGGGGGGTGTTATCTCTTTTGTCGAAAATCAGCCGTTTTTGCTTGAACATTAAATGCCTCCAAATGGTATTTAATTAACTTCCCGGGGTGAAGAAACCCTTTTTGAGAACTCAGAGTGAGTAAATTGGCCATTTTCATGCACTTTAACCATTCCATAAATCTTGTGTTTAGGGCCCCTGGAAGCATGAAAATCACTTTAAACATGCTAATTTTAGCTCTAACACTGATGATCCACCTACAAATGTGAACTGACGTTCAAAAATAAAACATTTGAAAATGGACCATTTTCCACATTTCTGAAGCATGACGTAATGGGGGGGTGTTATCTCTTTTGTCGAAAATCAGCCGTTTTTGCTTGAACATTAAATGCCTCCAAATGGTATTTAATTAACTTCCCGAGCCCCTGGAAGCATGAAAATCACTTTAAACATGCTAATTTTACCTCTAACACTGATGATCAACCTACAAATGTGAACTGACGTTCAAAAATAAAACATTTGAAAACGGACCATTTTCCACATTTCTGAAGCATGAGGTAAGGGGGGTGTTATCTCCTTTGTCGAAAATCAGCCGTTTTTGCTTGAACATTAAATGCCTCCAAATAGTTTTTAATTAACTTCCCGGGGTGAAGAAACCCTTTTTGAGAACTCAGAGTGAGTAAATTGGCCATTTTCATGCACTTTTAACCATTCCATAAATCTTGTGTTTAGGGCCCCTGGAAGCATGAAAATCACTTTCAACATGCTAATTTTAACTCTAACACTGATGTTCAACCTACAAATGTGAACTGACGTTCTAAAATAAAACATTTGAAAATGGACCATTTTCCACATTTCTGAAGCATGACGTAATGGGGGGTGTTATCTCTTCTGTCAAAAATCTGCCGTTTTTGCTTGAACATTAAATGCCTCCAAATAGTATTTAATTTACTTCCCAAGCCCCTGGAAGCATGAAAATCACTTTAAACATGCTAATTTTAGCTCTAACACTGATGATCCACCTACAAATGTGAACTGACGTTCAAAAATAAAACATTTGAAAACGGACCATTCTCCACATTTCTGAAGCATGACGTAATGGGGGGGGGTGTTATCTCTTTTGTAGAAAATCAGCCGTTTTTGCTTGAACATTAAATGCCTCCAAATGGTATTTAATTAACTTCCCGAGCCCCTGGAAGCATGAAAATCACTTTAAACATGCTAATTTTAGCTCTAACACTGATGATCAACCTACAAATGTGTACTGACGTTCAAAAATAAAACATTTGAAAACGGACCATTCTCCACATTTCTGCAGCATGACGTAATGGGGGGGGGTGTTATCTCTTTTGTCGAAAATCAGCCGTTTTTGCTTGAACATGAAATGCCTCCAAATGGTATTTAATTAACTTCCCGAGCCCCTGGAAGCATGAAAATCACTTTAAACATGCTAATTTTAGCTCTAACACTGATGATCCACCTACAAATGTGAACTGACGTTCAAAAATAAAACATTTGAAAACGGACCATTTTCCACATTTCTGAAGCATGTCGTAATGGGGGGGTGTTATCTCTTTTGTCGAAAATCAGCCGTTTTTGCTTGAACATTAAATGCCTCCAAATGGTATTTAATTAACTTCCCGGGGTGAAGAAACCCTTTTTGAGAACTCAGAGTGAGTAAATTGCCCATTTTCATGCACTTTTAACCATTCCATAAATCTTGTGTTTAGGGCCCCTGGATGCATGAAAATCACTTTAAACATGCTAATTTTAGCTCTAACACTGATGATCAACCTACAAATGTGAACTGACGTTCAAAAATAAAACATTTGAAAACGGACCATACTCCACATTTCTGAAGCATGACGTAATGGGGGGGGGTGTTATCTCTTTTGTCGAAAATCAGCCGTTTTTGCTTGAACATTAAATGCCTCCAAATGGTATTTAATTAACTTCCCGGGGTGAAGAAACCCTTTTTGAGAACTCAGAGTGAGTAAATTGGCCATTTTCATGCACTTTTAACCATTCCATAAATCTTGTGTTTAGGGCCCCTGGATGCATGAAAATCACTTTAAACATGCTAATTTTAGCTCTAACACTGATGATCAACCTACAAATGTGAACTGACGTTCAAAAGTAAAATATTTGAAAACGGACCATACTCCACATTTCTGAAGCATGACGTAATGGGGGGGATGTTATCTCTTTTGTCGAAAATCAGCCGTTTTTGCTTGAACATTAAATGCCTCCAAATGGTATTTAATTAACTTCCCGGGGAGAAGAAACCCTTTTTGAGAACCCAGAGTGAGTAAATTGGCCATTTTCATGCACTTTTAACCATTCCATAAATCTTGTGTTTAGGGCCCCTGGAAGCATGAAAATCACTTTAAACATGCTAATTTTAGCTCTAACACTGATGATCCACCTACAAATGTGAAATGACGTTCAAAAAAAAAACATTTGAAAACGGACCATTTTCCACATTTCTGAAACATGACGTAATGGGGGGGTGTTATCTCTTTTGTCGAAAATCAGCCGTTTTTGCTTGAACATTAAATGCCTCCAAATGGTATTTAATTAACTTCCCGGGGTGAAGAAACCCTTTTTGAGAACTCAGAGTGAGTAAATTGGCCATTTTCATGCACTTTTAACCATTCCATAAATCTTGTGTTTAGGGCCCCTGGAAGCATGAAAATCACTTTAAACATGCTAATTTTAGCTCTAACACTGATGATCAACCTACAAATGTGAACTGACGTTCAAAAATAAAATGTTTGAAAACGGACCATACTCCACATTTCTGAAGCATGACGTAATGGGGGGTGTTATCTCTTTTGTCGAAAATCAGCCGTTTTTGCTTGAACATTAAATGCCTCCAAATGGTATTTAATTAACTTCCCGGGGTGAAGAAACCCTTTTTGAGAACTCAGAGTGAGTAAATTGGCCATTTTCATGCACTTTAACCATTCCATAAATCTTGTGTTTAGGGCCCCTGGAAGCATGAAAATCACTTTAAACATGCTAATTTTAGCTCTAACACTGATGATCCACCTACAAATGTGAACTGACGTTCAAAAATAAAACATTTGAAAATGGACCATTTTCCACATTTCTGAAGCATGACGTAATGGGGGGGTGTTATCTCTTTTGTCGAAAATCAGCCGTTTTTGCTTGAACATTAAATGCCTCCAAATGGTATTTAATTAACTTCCCGAGCCCCTGGAAGCATGAAAATCACTTTAAACATGCTAATTTTACCTCTAACACTGATGATCAACCTACAAATGTGAACTGACGTTCAAAAATAAAACATTTGAAAACGGACCATTTTCCACATTTCTGAAGCATGAGGTAAGGGGGGTGTTATCTCCTTTGTCGAAAATCAGCCGTTTTTGCTTGAACATTAAATGCCTCCAAATAGTTTTTAATTAACTTCCCGGGGTGAAGAAACCCTTTTTGAGAACTCAGAGTGAGTAAATTGGCCATTTTCATGCACTTTTAACCATTCCATAAATCTTGTGTTTAGGGCCCCTGGATGCATGAAAATCACTTTAAACATGCTAATTTTAGCTCTAACACTGATGATCAACCTACAAATGTGAACTGACGTTCAAAAGTAAAATATTTGAAAACGGACCATACTCCACATTTCTGAAGCATGACGTAATGGGGGGGATGTTATCTCTTTTGTCGAAAATCAGCCGTTTTTGCTTGAACATTAAATGCCTCCAAATGGTATTTAATTAACTTCCCGGGGTGAAGAAACCCTTTTTGAGAACTCAGAGTGAGTAAATTGGCCATTTTCATGCACTTTTAACCATTCCATAAATCTTGTGTTTAGGGCCCCTGGATGCATGAAAATCACTTTAAACATGCTAATTTTAGCTCTAACACTGATGATCAACCTACAAATGTGAACTGACGTTCAAAAGTAAAATATTTGAAAACGGACCATACTCCACATTTCTGAAGCATGACGTAATGGGGGGGATGTTATCTCTTTTGTCGAAAATCAGCCGTTTTTGCTTGAACATTAAATGCCTCCAAATGGTATTTAATTAACTTCCCGGGGAGAAGAAACCCTTTTTGAGAACCCAGAGTGAGTAAATTGGCCATTTTCATGCACTTTTAACCATTCCATAAATCTTGTGTTTAGGGCCCCTGGAAGCATGAAAATCACTTTAAACATGCTAATTTTAGCTCTAACACTGATGATCAACCTACAAATGTGAACTGACGTTCAAAAATAAAACATTTGAAAACGGACCATACTCCACATTTCTGAAGCATGACGTAATGGGGGGTGTTATCTCTTTTGTCGAAAATCAGCCGTTTTTGCTTGAACATTAAATGCCTCCAAATGGTATTTAATTAACTTCCCGGGGTGAAGAAACCCTTTTTGAGAACTCAGAGTGAGTAAATTGGCCATTTTCATGCACTTTAACCATTCCATAAATCTTGTGTTTAGGGCCCCTGGAAGCATGAAAATCACTTTAAACATGCTAATTTTAGCTCTAACACTGATGATCCACCTACAAATGTGAACTGACGTTCAAAAATAAAACATTTGAAAATGGACCATTTTCCACATTTCTGAAGCATGACGTAATGGGGGGGGTGTTATCTCTTTTGTCGAAAATCAGCCGTTTTTGCTTGAACATTAAATGCCTCCAAATGGTATTTAATTAACTTCCCGAGCCCCTGGAAGCATGAAAATCACTTTAAACATGCTAATTTTACCTCTAACACTGATGATCAACCTACAAATGTGAACTGACGTTCAAAAATAAAACATTTGAAAACGGACCATTTTCCACATTTCTGAAGCATGAGGTAAGGGGGGTGTTATCTCCTTTGTCGAAAATCAGCCGTTTTTGCTTGAACATTAAATGCCTCCAAATAGTTTTTAATTAACTTCCCGGGGTGAAGAAACCCTTTTTGAGAACTCAGAGTGAGTAAATTGGCCATTTTCATGCACTTTTAACCATTCCATAAATCTTGTGTTTAGGGCCCCTGGAAGCATGAAAATCACTTTAAACATGCTAATTTTAGCTCTAACACTGATGATCAACCTACAAATGTGAACTGACGTTCTAAAATAAAACATTTGAAAATGGACCATTTTCCACATTTCTGAAGCATGACGTAATGGGGGGGTGTTATCTCTTCTGTCAAAAATCAGCCGTTTTTGCTTGAACATTAAATGCCTCCAAATAGTATTTAATTTACTTCCCGAGCCCCTGGAAGCATGAAAATCACTTTAAACATGCTAATTTTAGCTCTAACACTGATGATCCACCTACAAATGTGAACTGACGTTCAAAAATAAAACATTTGAAAACGGACCATTCTCCACATTTCTGAAGCATGACGTAATGGGGGGGGGGTGTTATCTCTTATGTAGAAAATCAGCCGTTTTTGCTTGAACATTAAATGCCTCCAAATGGTATTTAATTAACTTCCCGAGCCCCTGGAAGCATGAAAATCACTTTAAACATGCTAATTTTAGCTCTAACACTGATGATCAACCTACAAATGTGAACTGACGTTCAGAAATAAAACATTTGAAAACGGACCATTCTCCACATTTCTGCAGCATGACGTAATGGGGGGGGGGTGTTATCTCTTTTGTCGAAAATCAGCCGTTTTTGCTTGAACATGAAATGCCTCCAAATGGTATTTAATTAACTTCCCGAGCCCCTGGAAGCATGAAAATCACTTTAAACATGCTAATTTTAGCTCTAACACTGATGATCCACCTACAAATGTGAACTGACGTTCAAAAATAAAACATTTGAAAACGGACCATTTTCCACATTTCTGAAGCATGTCGTAATGGGGGGGTGTTATCTCTTTTGTCGAAAATCAGCCGTTTTTGCTTGAACATTAAATGCCTCCAAATGGTATTTAATTAACTTCCCGGGGTGAAGAAACCCTTTTTGAGAACTCAGAGTGAATAAATTGGCCATTTTCATGCACTTTTAACCATTCCATAAATCTTGTGTTTAGGGCCCCTGGATGCATGAAAATCACTTTAAACATGCTAATTTTAGCTCTAACACTGATGATCAACCTACAAATGTGAACTGACGTTCAAAAGTAAAATATTTGAAAACGGACCATACTCCAAATTTCTGAAGCATGACGTAATGGGGGGGGTGTTATCTCTTTTGTCGAAAATCAGCCGTTTTTGCTTGAACATTAAATGCCTCCAAATGGTATTTAATTAACTTCCCGGGGTGAAGAAACCCTTTTTGAGACCTCAGAGTGAGTAAATTGGCAAATTTTCATGCTCTTTTAACCATTCCATAAATGTTGTGTTTAGGGCCCCTGGAAGCATGAAAATCACTTTAAACATGCTAATTTTAGCTCTAACACTGATGATCCACCTACAAATGTGAACTGACGTTCAAAAATAAAACATTTTAAAACGGACCATACTCCACATTTCTGAAGCATGACGTAATGGGAGGGTGTTATCTCTTTTGTCGAAAATCAGCCGTTTTTGCTTGAACATTAAATGGCTCCAAATGGTATTTAATTAACTTCCCGGGGTGAAGAAACCCTTTTTGAGAACTCAGAGTGAGTAAATTGCCCATTTTCATGCACTTTTAACCATTCCATAAATCTTGTGTTTAGTGCCCCTGGAAGCATGAAAATCACTTTAAACATGCTAATTTTAGCTCTAACACTGATGATCAACCTACAAATGTGAACTGACGTTCAAAAATAAAACATTTGAAAACGGACCATTTTCCACATTTCTGAAGCATGACGTAATGGGGGGTGTTATCTCTTTTGTCAAAAATCAGCCGTTTTTGCTTGAACATTAAATGCCTCCAAATGGTTTTTAATTAACTTCCCGGGGTGAAGAAACCCTTTTTGAAAACTCAGAGTGAGTAAATTGGCCATTTTCATGCACTTTTAACCATTCCATAAATCTTGTGTTTAGGGCCCCTGGAAGCATGAAAATCACTTTAAACATGCTAATTTTAACTCTAACACTGATGTTCAACCTACAAATGTGAACTGACGTTCTAAAATAAAACATTTGAAAATGGACCATTTTCCACATTTCTGAAGCATGACGTAATGGGGGGGTGTTATCTCTTCTGTCAAAAATCAGCAGTTTTTGCTTGAACATTAAATGCCTCCAAATAGTATTTAATTTACTTCCCGAGCCCCTGGAAGCATGAAAATCACTTTAAACATGCTAATTTTAGCTCTAACACTGATGATCCACCTACAAATGTGAACTGACGTTCAAAAATAAAACATTTGAAAACGGACCATTCTCCACATTTCTGAAGCATGACGTAATGGGGGGGGGGTGTTATCTCTTTTGTAGAAAATCAGCCGTTTTTGCTTAAACATTAAATGCCTCCAAATGGTATTTAATTAACTTCCCGAGCCCCTGGAAGCATGAAAATCACTTTAAACATGCTAATTTTAGCTCTAACACTGATGATCAACCTACAAATGTGAACTGACGTTCAAAAATAAAACATTTGAAAACGGACCATTCTCCACATTTCTGCAGCATGACGTAATGGGGGGGGGTGTTATCTCTTTTGTTGAAAATCAGCCGTTTTTGCTTGAACATGAAATGCCTCCAAATGGTATTTAATTAACTTCCCGAGCCCCTGGAAGCATGAAAATCACTTTAAACATGCTAATTTTAGCTCTAACACTGATGATCCACCTACAAATGTGAACTGACGTTCAAAAATAAAACATTTGAAAACGGACCATTTTCCACATTTCTGAAGCATGTCGTAATGGGGGGGTGTTATCTCTTTTGTCGAAAATCAGCCGTTTTTGCTTGAACATTAAATGCCTCCAAATGGTATTTAATTAACTTCCCGGGGTGAAGAAACCCTTTTTGAGAACTCAGAGTGAGTAAATTGGCCATTTTCATGCACTTTTAACCATTCCATAAATCTTGTGTTTAGGGCCCCTGGATGCATGAAAATCACTTTAAACATGCTAATTTTAGCTCTAACACTGATGATCAACCTACAAATGTGAACTGACGTTCAAAAGTAAAACATTTGAAAACGGACCATACTCCACATTTCTGAAGCATGACGTAATGGGGGGGTGTTATCTCTTTTGTCGAAAATCTGCCGTTTTTGCTTGAACATTAAATGCCTCCAAATGGTATTTAATTAACTTCCCGGGGTGAAGAAACCCTTTTTGAGACCTCAGAGTGAGTAAATTGGCCATTTTCATGCTCTTTTAACCATTCCATAAATTTTGTGTTTAGGGCCCCTGGAAGCATGAAAATCACTTTAAACATGCTAATTTTAGCTCTAACACTGACGATCAACCTTCAAATGTGAACTGACGTTCAAAAATAAAACATTTGAAAACGGACCATACTCCACATTTCTGAAGCATGACGTAATGGGAGGGTGTTATCTCTTTTGTCGAAAATCAGCCGTTTTTGCTTGAACATTAAATGGCTCCAAATGGTATTTAATTAACTTCCCGGGGTGAAGAAACCCTTTTTGAGAACTCAGAGTGAGTAAATTGCCCATTTTCATGCACTTTTAACCATTCCATAAATCTTGTGTTTAGTGCCCCTGGAAGCATGAAAATCACTTCTTTAAACATGCTAATTTTAGCTCTAACACTGATGATCCACCTACAAATGTGAAATGACGTTCAAAAATAAAACATTTGAAAACGGACCATTTTCCACATTTCTGAAACATGACGTAATGGGGGGGTGTTATCTCTTTTGTCGAAAATCAGCCGTTTTTGCTTGAACATTAAATGCCTCCAAATGGTATTTAATTAACTTCCCGGGGTGAAGAAACCCTTTTTGAGAACTCAGAGTGAGTAAATTGGCCATTTTCATGCACTTTTAACCATTCCATAAATCTTGTGTTTAGGGCCCCTGGAAGCATGAAAATCACTTTAAACATGCTAATTTTAGCTCTAACACTGATGATCAACCTACAAATGTGAACTGACGTTCAAAAATAAAACATTTGAAAACGGACCATACTCCACATTTCTGAAGCAAGACGTAATGGGGGGTGTTATCTCTTTTGTCGAAAATCAGCCGTTTTTGCTTGAACATTAAATGCCTCCAAATGGTATTTAATTAACTTCCCGGGGTGAAGAAACCCTTTTTGAGATCTCAGAGTGAGTAAATTGGCAATTTTCATGCACTTTTAACCATTCCATAAATCTTGTGTTTAGGGCCCCTGGAAGCATGAAAATCACTTTAAACATGCTAATTTTAGCTCTAACACTGATGATCCACCTACAAATGTGAACTGACGTTCAAAAATAAAACATTTGAAAATGGACCATTTTCCACATTTCTGAAGCATGACGTAATGGGGGGGTGTTATCTCTTTTGTCGAAAATCAGCCGTTTTTGCTTGAACATTAAATGCCTCCAAATGGTATTTAATTAACTTCCCGAGCCCCTGGAAGCATGAAAATCACTTTAAACATGCTAATTTTACCTCTAACACTGATGATCAACCTACAAATGTGAACTGACGTTCAAAAATAAAACATTTGAAAACGGACAATTTTCCACATTTCTGAAGCATGAGGTAAGGGGGGTGTTATCTCCTTTGTCGAAAATCAGCCGTTTTTGCTTGAACATTAAATGCCTCCAAATAGTTTTTAATTAACTTCCCGGGGTGAAGAAACCCTTTTTGAGAACTCAGAGTGAGTAAATTGGCCATTTTCATGCACTTTTAACCATTCCATAAATCTTGTGTTTAGGGCCCCTGGAAGCATGAAAATCACTTTCAACATGCTAATTTTAACTCTAACACTGATGTTCAACCTACAAATGTGAACTGACGTTCTAAAATAAAACATTTGAAAATGGACCATTTTCCACATTTCTGAAGCATGACGTAATGGGGGGGTGTTATCTCTTCTGTCAAAAATCAGCCGTTTTTGCTTGAACATTAAATGCCTCCAAATAGTATTTAATTTACTTCCCGAGCCCCTGGAAGCATAAAAATCACTTTAAACATGCTAATTTTAGCTCTTACACTGATGATCCACGTACAAATGTGAACTGACGTTCAAAAATAAAACATTTGAAAACGGACCATTTTCCACATTTCTGAAGCATGTCGTAATGGGGGGGTGTTATCTCTTTTGTCGAAAATCAGCCGTTTTTGCTTGAACATTAAATGCCTCCAAATGGTATTTAATTAACTTCCCGGGGTGAAGAAACCCTTTTTGAGAACTCAGAGTGAGTAAATTGGCCATTTTCATGCACTTTTAACCATTCCATAAATCTTGTGTTTAGGGCCCCTGGATGCATGAAAATCACTTTAAACATGCTAATTTTAGCTCTAACACTGATGATCAACCTACAAATGTGAACTGACGTTCAAAAATAAAACATTTGAAAACGGACCATACTCCACATTTCTGAAGCATGACGTAATGGGGGGGGGTGTTATCTCTTTTGTCGAAAATCAGCCGTTTTTGCTTGAACATTAAATGCCTCCAAATGGTATTTAATTAACTTCCCGGGGTGAAGAAACCCTTTTTGAGAACTCAGAGTGAGTAAATTGGCCATTTTCATGCACTTTTAACCATTCCATAAATCTTGTGTTTAGGGCCCCTGGATGCATGAAAATCACTTTAAACATGCTAATTTTAGCTCTAACACTGATGATCAACCTACAAATGTGAACTGACGTTCAAAAGTAAAATATTTGAAAACGGACCATACTCCACATTTCTGAAGCATGACGTAATGGGGGGGATGTTATCTCTTTTGTCGAAAATCAGCCGTTTTTGCTTGAACATTAAATGCCTCCAAATGGTATTTAATTAACTTCCCGGGGAGAAGAAACCCTTTTTGAGAACCCAGAGTGAGTAAATTGGCCATTTTCATGCACTTTTAACCATTCCATAAATCTTGTGTTTAGGGCCCCTGGAAGCATGAAAATCACTTTAAACATGCTAATTTTAGCTCTAACACTGATGATCAACCTACAAATGTGAACTGACGTTCAAAAATAAAACATTTGAAAACGGACCATACTCCACATTTCTGAAGCATGACGTAATGGGGGGTGTTATCTCTTTTGTCGAAAATCAGCCGTTTTTGCTTGAACATTAAATGCCTCCAAATGGTATTTAATTAACTTCCCGGGGTGAAGAAACCCTTTTTGAGAACTCAGAGTGAGTAAATTGGCCATTTTCATGCACTTTAACCATTCCATAAATCTTGTGTTTAGGGCCCCTGGAAGCATGAAAATCACTTTAAACATGCTAATTTTAGCTCTAACACTGATGATCCACCTACAAATGTGAACTGACGTTCAAAAATAAAACATTTGAAAATGGACCATTTTCCACATTTCTGAAGCATGACGTAATGGGGGGGGTGTTATCTCTTTTGTCGAAAATCAGCCGTTTTTGCTTGAACATTAAATGCCTCCAAATGGTATTTAATTAACTTCCCGAGCCCCTGGAAGCATGAAAATCACTTTAAACATGCTAATTTTACCTCTAACACTGATGATCAACCTACAAATGTGAACTGACGTTCAAAAATAAAACATTTGAAAACGGACCATTTTCCACATTTCTGAAGCATGAGGTAAGGGGGGTGTTATCTCCTTTGTCGAAAATCAGCCGTTTTTGCTTGAACATTAAATGCCTCCAAATAGTTTTTAATTAACTTCCCGGGGTGAAGAAACCCTTTTTGAGAACTCAGAGTGAGTAAATTGGCCATTTTCATGCACTTTTAACCATTCCATAAATCTTGTGTTTAGGGCCCCTGGAAGCATGAAAATCACTTTAAACATGCTAATTTTAGCTCTAACACTGATGATCAACCTACAAATGTGAACTGACGTTCTAAAATAAAACATTTGAAAATGGACCATTTTCCACATTTCTGAAGCATGACGTAATGGGGGGGTGTTATCTCTTCTGTCAAAAATCAGCCGTTTTTGCTTGAACATGAAATGCCTCCAAATAGTATTTAATTTACTTCCCGAGCCCCTGGAAGCATGAAAATCACTTTAAACATGCTAATTTTAGCTCTAACACTGATGATCCACCTACAAATGTGAACTGACGTTCAAAAATAAAACATTTGAAAACGGACCATTCTCCACATTTCTGAAGCATGACGTAATGGGGGGGGGTGTTATCTCTTATGTAGAAAATCAGCCGTTTTTGCTTGAACATTAAATGCCTCCAAATGGTATTTAATTAACTTCCCGAGCCCCTGGAAGCATGAAAATCACTTTAAACATGCTAATTTTAGCTCTAACACTGATGATCAACCTACAAATGTGAACTGACGTTCAGAAATAAAACATTTGAAAACGGACCATTCTCCACATTTCTGCAGCATGACGTAATGGGGGGGGGGTGTTATCTCTTTTGTCGAAAATCAGCCGTTTTTGCTTGAACATGAAATGCCTCCAAATGGTATTTAATTAACTTCCCGAGCCCCTGGAAGCATGAAAATCACTTTAAACATGCTAATTTTAGCTCTAACACTGATGATCCACCTACAAATGTGAACTGACGTTCAAAAATAAAACATTTGAAAACGGACCATTTTCCACATTTCTGAAGCATGTCGTAATGGGGGGGTGTTATCTCTTTTGTCGAAAATCAGCCGTTTTTGCTTGAACATTAAATGCCTCCAAATGGTATTTAATTAACTTCCCGGGGTGAAGAAACCCTTTTTGAGAACTCAGAGTGAGTAAATTGGCCATTTTCATGCACTTTTAACCATTCCATAAATCTTGTGTTTAGGGCCCCTGGATGCATGAAAATCACTTTAAACATGCTAATTTTAGCTCTAACACTGATGATCAACCTACAAATGTGAACTGACGTTCAAAAGTAAAATATTTGAAAACGGACCATACTCCAAATTTCTGAAGCATGACGTAATGGGGGGGGTGTTATCTCTTTTGTCGAAAATCAGCCGTTTTTGCTTGAACATTAAATGCCTCCAAATGGTATTTAATTAACTTCCCGGGGTGAAGAAACCCTTTTTGAGACCTCAGAGTGAGTAAATTGGCAAATTTTCATGCTCTTTTAACCATTCCATAAATGTTGTGTTTAGGGCCCCTGGAAGCATGAAAATCACTTTAAACATGCTAATTTTAGCTCTAACACTGACAATCAACCTACAAATGTGAACTGACGTTCAAAAATAAAACATTTTAAAACGGACCATACTCCACATTTCTGAAGCATGACGTAATGGGAGGGTGTTATCTCTTTTGTCGAAAATCAGCCGTTTTTGCTTGAACATTAAATGGCTCCAAATGGTATTTAATTAACTTCCCGGGGTGAAGAAACCCTTTTTGAGAACTCAGAGTGAGTAAATTGCCCATTTTCATGCACTTTTAACCATTCCATAAATCTTGTGTTTAGTGCCCCTGGAAGCATGAAAATCACTTTAAACATGCTAATTTTAGCTCTAACACTGATGATCAACCTACAAATGTGAACTGACGTTCAAAAATAAAACATTTGAAAACGGACCATTTTCCACATTTCTGAAGCATGACGTAATGGGGGGTGTTATCTCTTTTGTCAAAAATCAGCCGTTTTTGCTTGAACATTAAATGCCTCCAAATGGTTTTTAATTAACTTCCCGGGGTGAAGAAACCCTTTTTGAAAACTCAGAGTGAGTAAATTGGCCATTTTCATGCACTTTTAACCATTCCATAAATCTTGTGTTTAGGGCCCCTGGAAGCATGAAAATCACTTTAAACATGCTAATTTTAACTCTAACACTGATGTTCAACCTACAAATGTGAACTGACGTTCTAAAATAAAACATTTGAAAATGGACCATTTTCCACATTTCTGAAGCATGACGTAATGGGGGGGTGTTATCTCTTCTGTCAAAAATCAGCAGTTTTTGCTTGAACATTAAATGCCTCCAAATAGTATTTAATTTACTTCCCGAGCCCCTGGAAGCATGAAAATCACTTTAAACATGCTAATTTTAGCTCTAACACTGATGATCCACCTACAAATGTGAACTGACGTTCAAAAATAAAACATTTGAAAACGGACCATTCTCCACATTTCTGAAGCATGACGTAATGGGGGGGGGTGTTATCTCTTTTGTAGAAAATCAGCCGTTTTTGCTTAAACATTAAATGCCTCCAAATGGTATTTAATTAACTTCCCGAGCCCCTGGAAGCATGAAAATCACTTTAAACATGCTAATTTTAGCTCTAACACTGATGATCAACCTACAAATGTGAACTGACGTTCAAAAATAAAACATTTGAAAACGGACCATTCTCCACATTTCTGCAGCATGACGTAATGGGGGGGGGTGTTATCTCTTTTGTTGAAAATCAGCCGTTTTTGCTTGAACATGAAATGCCTCCAAATGGTATTTAATTAACTTCCCGAGCCCCTGGAAGCATGAAAATCACTTTAAACATGCTAATTTTAGCTCTAACACTGATGATCCACCTACAAATGTGAACTGACGTTCAAAAATAAAACATTTGAAAACGGACCATTTTCCACATTTCTGAAGCATGTCGTAATGGGGGGGTGTTATCTCTTTTGTCGAAAATCAGCCGTTTTTGCTTGAACATTAAATGCCTCCAAATGGTATTTAATTAACTTCCCGGGGTGAAGAAACCCTTTTTGAGAACTCAGAGTGAGTAAATTGGCCATTTTCATGCACTTTTAACCATTCCATAAATCTTGTGTTTAGGGCCCCTGGATGCATGAAAATCACTTTAAACATGCTAATTTTAGCTCTAACACTGATGATCAACCTACAAATGTGAACTGACGTTCAAAAGTAAAACATTTGAAAACGGACCATACTCCACATTTCTGAAGCATGACGTAATGGGGGGGTGTTATCTCTTTTGTCGAAAATCTGCCGTTTTTGCTTGAACATTAAATGCCTCCAAATGGTATTTAATTAACTTCCCGGGGTGAAGAAACCCTTTTTGAGACCTCAGAGTGAGTAAATTGGCCATTTTCATGCTCTTTTAACCATTCCATAAATTTTGTGTTTAGGGCCCCTGGAAGCATGAAAATCACTTTAAACATGCTAATTTTAGCTCTAACACTGACGATCAACCTTCAAATGTGAACTGACGTTCAAAAATAAAACATTTGAAAACGGACCATACTCCACATTTCTGAAGCATGACGTAATGGGAGGGTGTTATCTCTTTTGTCGAAAATCAGCCGTTTTTGCTTGAACATTAAATGGCTCCAAATGGTATTTAATTAACTTCCCGGGGTGAAGAAACCCTTTTTGAGAACTCAGAGTGAGTAAATTGCCCATTTTCATGCACTTTTAACCATTCCATAAATCTTGTGTTTAGTGCCCCTGGAAGCATGAAAATCACTTCTTTAAACATGCTAATTTTAGCTCTAACACTGATGATCCACCTACAAATGTGAAATGACGTTCAAAAATAAAACATTTGAAAACGGACCATTTTCCACATTTCTGAAACATGACGTAATGGGGGGGTGTTATCTCTTTTGTCGAAAATCAGCCGTTTTTGCTTGAACATTAAATGCCTCCAAATGGTATTTAATTAACTTCCCGGGGTGAAGAAACCCTTTTTGAGAACTCAGAGTGAGTAAATTGGCCATTTTCATGCACTTTTAACCATTCCATAAATCTTGTGTTTAGGGCCCCTGGAAGCATGAAAATCACTTTAAACATGCTAATTTTAGCTCTAACACTGATGATCAACCTACAAATGTGAACTGACGTTCAAAAATAAAACATTTGAAAACGGACCATACTCCACATTTCTGAAGCAAGACGTAATGGGGGGTGTTATCTCTTTTGTCGAAAATCAGCCGTTTTTGCTTGAACATTAAATGCCTCCAAATGGTATTTAATTAACTTCCCGGGGTGAAGAAACCCTTTTTGAGATCTCAGAGTGAGTAAATTGGCAATTTTCATGCACTTTTAACCATTCCATAAATCTTGTGTTTAGGGCCCCTGGAAGCATGAAAATCACTTTAAACATGCTAATTTTAGCTCTAACACTGATGATCCACCTACAAATGTGAACTGACGTTCAAAAATAAAACATTTGAAAATGGACCATTTTCCACATTTCTGAAGCATGACGTAATGGGGGGGTGTTATCTCTTTTGTCGAAAATCAGCCGTTTTTGCTTGAACATTAAATGCCTCCAAATGGTATTTAATTAACTTCCCGAGCCCCTGGAAGCATGAAAATCACTTTAAACATGCTAATTTTACCTCTAACACTGATGATCAACCTACAAATGTGAACTGACGTTCAAAAATAAAACATTTGAAAACGGACAATTTTCCACATTTCTGAAGCATGAGGTAAGGGGGGTGTTATCTCCTTTGTCGAAAATCAGCCGTTTTTGCTTGAACATTAAATGCCTCCAAATAGTATTTAATTTACTTCCCGAGCCCCTGGAAGCATAAAAATCACTTTAAACATGCTAATTTTAGCTCTAACACTGATGATCCACGTACAAATGTGAACTGACGTTCAAAAATAAAACATTTGAAAACGGACCATTTTCCACATTTCTGAAGCATGTCGTAATGGGGGGGGTGTTATCTCTTTTGTCGAAAATCAGCCGTTTTTGCTTGAACATTAAATGCCTCCAAATGGTATTTAATTAACTTCCCGGGGTGAAGAAACCCTTTTTGAGAACTCAGAGTGAGTAAATTGGCCATTTTCATGCACTTTTAACCATTCCATAAATCTTGTGTTTAGGGCCCCTGGATGCATGACAATCAATTTAAACATGCTAATTTTAGCACTAAAACTGATGATCAACCTACAAATGTGAACTGACGTTCAAAAGTAAAATATTTGAAAACGGACCATACTCCACATTTCTGAAGCATGACGTAATGGGGGGGGGTGTTATCTCTTTTGTCGAAAATCAGCCGTTTTTGCTTGAACATTAAATGCCTCCAAATGGTATTTAATTAACTTCCCGGGGTGAAGAAACCCTTTTTGAGACCTCAGAGTGAGTAAATTGGCCATTTTCATGCTCTTTTAACCATTCCATAAATGTTGTGTTTAGGGCCCCTGGAAGCATGAAAATCACTTTAAACATGCTAATTTTAGCTCTAACACTGACGATCAACCTACAAATGTGAACTGACGTTCAAAAATAAAACATTTGAAAACGGACCATACTCCACATTTCTGAAGCATGACGTAATGGGAGGGTGTTATCTCTTTTGTCGAAAATCAGCCGTTTTTGCTTGAACATTAAATGGCTCCAAATGGTATTTAATTAACTTCCCGGGGTGAAGAAACCCTTTTTGAGAACTCAGAGTGAGTAAATTGCCCATTTTCATGCACTTTTAACCATTCGATAAATCTTGTGTTTAGTGCCCCTGGAAGCATGAAAATCACTTTAAACATGCTAATTTTAGCTCTAACACTGATGATCAACCTACAAATGTGAACTGACGTTCAAAAATAAAACATTTGAAAACGGACCATTTTCCACATTTCTGAAGCATGACGTAATGGGGGGTGTTATCTCTTTTGTCGAAAATCAGCTGTTTTTGCTTGAACATTAAATGCCTCCAAATGGTATTTAATTAACTTCCCGAGCCCCTGGAAGCATGAAAATCACTGTAAACATGCTAATTTTAGCTCTAACACTGATGATCAACCTACAAATGTGAACTGACATTCAAAAATAAAACATTTGAAAACGGACCATTTTCCACATTTCTGAAGCATGACGTAATGGGGGGTGTTATCTCTTTTGTCGAAAATCAGCCGTTTTTGCTTGAACATTAAATGCCTCCAAATGGTATTTAATTAACATCCCGGGGTGAAGAAACCCTTTTTGAGAACTCATTTATTTATTTTATTTATTTAAGCTTGTATCGCGCACAGCTACCCACAGTGGGTTTCCCGGCGCAAGGGATAGACTAGAGAAGAAAAGGAGGCAGCTTCACCTGAATTGAGTCATAGCAGACTATTTGACACGTTGTGTAAAAAGTAGTGTCTTTAAGGCCTTGCGGAAGTGGAACAGGTTGGTCTCTAATTTTAGAGCCAGTGGGAGTGAGTTCCAATATTTGGGTCCCAGGGTGGAAAAGGAACGACCTCCCATTTTTGTCAACTTCCATCTTGGCATGGTAAAATTTCCCATGTCCGATGACCTTAGTGGCCGTAGGGGTTTATACGGTGTTATCAGTTTTTGGAGGTAGGTTGGGGCACAACCTTGCTTAATCTTAAACATATAGCAGAGTGCTTTGAATTTGATGCGTTCAGGGATACTCAGCCAGTGAAGATCATGTAAGGCGGCCTTGGCTGAGGAACGTCTGGGAATGTTTTTTAGAAGGCGTGCGGCTGCATTTTGTACTACCTGTAACACCTGTAAGGTGGCTTTGTCTGCGCCCAGATAAAGGATGTTGCCATAGTCCAGGCGGGATGTTACAAGCGCCTGGACTACGGTTCGGCGGGAAGAGAGAGGAAGCATCCACAGAATCTTGTGGAGCCATCGTAACGTAGAGAAGCAGATGGCTGCGACCTTGGTGGCCTGTTGTCGCATAGATAATCTATCATCTATGATAACACCCAGGTTGCGGACAGCGGTGGAAGGTGTTGGCGCAGTACCCAGTTCAATGGGCCAATGGCAGGGACCCCAGAGATGTTTATTCCGGCCCAAGATGACCACCTCGGTCTTCTCCCCATTCAGTTTGAGACAATTTCTCCGCATCCAATCGGCCACAAGAGTGAGGCCTGATTTGAGTGCGGAGATGTTGTTCTCGTCTCTCCCTGATAGGGAGAAGACAATCTGGGTGTCGTCCGCGTACGAGTACAGGGTAAGTCCAGCCTGTTCTACAATGGATGCTAATGGTTTAACATAAATATTAAATAATAAAGGACTAAGGATTGAGCCTTGAGGAACACCGCGGGTGGATTGGCAAATGGTGGAAGCTGCTTTAGGGGAGAACACTTGGAAACTACGGTCGTTAAGAAAAGACACCAACCAGGCCAAGGCCTGGCCGCCCACTCCTAGAGATTTCAGAGAGTCGATAAGGATGGAATGTGACACGGTGTCGAACGCTGCGCTCAAATCCAACAGGATGAGCGCCATGGTGTTACCTTGGTCGACACCGTGCCTCAGACTCTCCGTAACCCCCAGGAGTGCTGTCTCAGTTGAGTGCCTAGGCCGGAAACCCGACTGCGAAGAATGGAGAAAGGCGATGTTTTCGACCAGTTTTGAAAGCTGCGAGTTAATGTGTCTCTCCAATATCTTCGAAAAGATCGGCAGCAAGGATATCGGGCGAAAGTTGGCGGGGTTGGAAGAATCAGCACCTGATTTTTTTAATAAAGGGACCACCATGGCGTGTTTCCAAGGTTGAGGGACCAGGGCCTCGCTCAGTGAGGTGTTAAGTAGTTTAATGAAAGTGGGATGGGTAAGGGGATCCAATTGTTTTAGGATTTTTGCCGGGAGCGCGTCCTGTGGGGAGCCAGATCGCACGCTATTTAGACAGGACACAAAAGAGCTGGCATCTAGCGGCTGCCAGGTAGTAATGATATCATTGGAGATTGTATTCACTGGTTCAGTGGCCACACTAGAAGAAATATTGAAGGTCTCTGGACTTGGGGAAAAGTGGTCATAGATGAGATCCACTTTCTTTATGAAATAATCTGCCAAAGATTGGCATTGGACAGCATCAAGAGCCGGGGGGGGGGGAGTAGAATTTGCACCTGTCAGTTTTTTCACAACAGAAAATAATACTTTAGGACAGTTTTGGGCCTCAGTCACTGTTTTAGTGGTGTGATTTGCTTTAGCCGTTTTACAGCTGTTATGGTACTTTTTTAAGGCTTCTTTGTATATGATTTTTCGAGAAGGAGAGTAGCCTTTTCTCCATTTACGCTCCAAGATCTTACATTGAGAGCGAAGACTCTTGAGTTGTTCCGAGTACCATGGGGCAGGAGAATGGTGTGTGGCTTTAGGCTTAGATGTCATTGGTAACGCCCTTTCTACCGCACTAGTAAGCCAAAGTTTCGTAGCATTATCAAGGACAGTGACCGGTGCATCAATGGACGGAAGAGTTTTAATCAGTAATTTGTTGAGTTCTGTAATATTGACCTTCCCCCAATTCCGGGATAGCCCTGGTTTTATTGTCAGAGATCTAGTTACTGTATCAGCCAAGTCTAAGAAGAAAGGGACTGCTGAATGGTCAGACCAGGTAATTTGTAGAGCTTCACGGGAACAGTCTAAGGGCAGATTAGAAAAAATGGGGTCAAGTAAATGGCCGGCACAATGTGTGGGACCAGTGTTAAGTAGTTGAAGATTAAGAGCTTCTAAGGTGGAAAGGAGCTGATTTCTATGTGAGCATTCATTATCATCCAAGTGGATATTTAGATCTCCTAGAATAGTAAAATTGGATGCTTTAAGCAGGACTGGAGCGAGTAGGTCCGGTAATGAAGTTATCCACGAACTCGCTGTCCCAGGGGGACGATAAGCCAATAGACCTGATAGCGTGAATTGAGGGGTTATAAACAGTTGGAATAGAGCAGACTCACAGTCTTTTTGGGTGGCATCGACCAATTTGCAATTATATAAGTTGTTATAGATAATTGCAATTCCTCCTCCTCTGCCAGAGACTCTATCTTGGCGAAGAATAGCGTAATTGGAGGGGATGGCGTCTGCAATATCCGGACCTGAGCAGTCCCTGAGCCAAGTCTCGGTTAGAAATATCGCATCAGGTTGATGTTCCACCAGAAAATCATGTATGCTGTATCTGTGTTGAGGTAAGGATCTACAGTTTATGCTCCAGAAGCGTAGTGGACGACTGGGCGGGATTGTCCTGGAAGGCACCTGTCTGTAACGTCTGCCATGTGGGCATAAGGATCTGCACATGGTAGGATTTTTTAGATAGAAGTTGCAGTGGGAGCAGCGAAACTTGGTGGGGGGGATAGGGTATAAGGAGCAATTGAAATTAGGAGGGTTACGTATGGCATATATCTCCTTGAAGGAGTAAGTGATGACCATGATGAAAAGGATGGCTTCACTCACCAGATGAAGATTATGCCAGAGCCCAGAAGCCCGGCCTAGCGCGGACGAGCGCAGACGGGCAGAACTCTGGCTGAACTCCGGCACGGCTATGGCGCGCCCGCTGTACGCGTTCGCTGCGCGAAGCAATGGCCGTCTGTTTTTATGCACAACCCTATCCAAGATGGCCGCCGCCGTCAGATCGAGCGTGGCCCAGATGAATCAGCCCTGAGTCGGCTGTACACCCAGTGGAGGAGGTAAATGAGCGAGAATGCAGCGCTCAGTCCAATGACTCTTCTCAAAGTTTTAAAAAACCTCACAAGCGGTCATATCTCCACCCTTATTCGGTAGAGTCAAGCAGCGCGATAAATCCGCGTTTGCAAGCAGGGGGGGGTAGGACACAAAGGGCAATCACTAAAGCAGGTTAAAATTTGTTTAGGAGCAATTAAAATACAAGCAGCCCGGCTCAAGCCTCAGGCAATACTAAAGGTGAATGTCCTCGCGAGCAAGTCCTACAACTGTTTTTATGCACAACCCTATCCAAGATGGCCGCCGCCGTCAGATCGAGCGTGGCCCAGATGAATCAGCCCTGAGTCGGCTGTACACCCAGTGGAGGAGGTAAATGAGCGAGAATGCAGCGCTCAGTCCAATGACTCTTCTCAAAGTTTTAAAAAACCTCACAAGCGGTCATATCTCCACCCTTATTCGGTAGAGTCAAGCAGCGCGATAAATCTGCGTTTGCAAGCAGGGGGGGGTAGGACACAAAGGGCAATCACTAAAGCAGGTTAAAATTTGTTTAGGAGCAATTAAAATACAAGCAGCCCGGCTCAAGCCTCAGGCAATACTAAAGGTGAATGTCCTCGCGAGCAAGTCCTACAACTGTTTTTATGCACAACCCTATCCAAGATGGCCGCCACCGTCAGATCGAGCGTGGCCCAGATGAATCAGCCCTGAGTCGGCTGTACACCCAGTGGAGGAGGTAAATGAGCGAGAATGCAGCGCTCAGTCCAATGACTCTTCTCAAAGTTTTAAAAAACCTCACAAGCGGTCATATCTCCACCCTTATTCGGTAGAGTCAAGCAGCGCGATAAATCCGCGTTTGCAAGCAGGGGGGGGTAGGACACAAAGGGCAATCACTAAAGCAGGTTAAAATTTGTTTAGGAGCAATTAAAATACAAGCAGCCCGGCTCAAGCCTCAGGCAATACTAAAGGTGAATGTCCATACTAAAGGTGAATGTCCTCAGAGAACTCAGAGTGAGTAAATTGGCCATTTTCATGCACTTTTAACCATTCCATAAATCTTGTGTTTAGGGCCCCTGGAAGCATGAAAATCACTATAAACATGCTAATTTTAGCTCTAACAATGATGATCAACCTACAAATGTGAACTGACGTTCAAAAATAAAACATTTGAAAACGGACCATTTTCCACATTTCTGAAGCATGACGTAATGGGGGGAGTGTTATCTCTTTTGTCAAAAATAAGCCATTTTTGCTTGAACATTAAATGCCTCCAAATGGTATTTAATTCGCTTCCCGAGCCCCTGGAAGCATGAAAATCACTTTAAACATGCTAATTTTAGCTCTAACACTGATGATCCACCTACAAATGTGAACTGAGTTCAAAAATAAAACATTTGAAAACGGACCATTTTCCACATTTCTGAAGCATGACGTAATGGGGGGGGTGTTATCTCTTTTGTCGAAAATCAGCCGTTTTTGCTTGAACATTAAATGCCTCCAAATGGTATTTAATTAACTTCCCGGGGTGAAGAAACCCTTGTTGAGAACTCAGAGTGAGTAAATTGGCCATTTTCATGCACTTTTAACCATTCCATAAATCTTGTGTTTAGGGCCCCTGGAAGCATGAAACTCACTTTAAACATTCTAATTTTAGCACTAACACTGATGATCCACCTACAAATGTGAACTGACGTTCAAAAATAAAACATTTGAAAACGGACCATTTTCCACATTTCTGAAGCATGACGTAATGGGGGTGTTATCTATTTTGTCAAAAATCACCTGTTTTTGCTTGAACATTAAATGCCTCCAAATGGTATTTATTTCACTTCCTGTGGTGAAGAAACCCTTTTTGAGAACTCAGAGTGAGTAAATTGGCCATTTTCATGCACTTTTAACCATTCCATAAATCTTGTGTTTAGGGCCCCTGGAAGCATGAAAATCACTTTAAACATGCTACTTTTAGCTCTAACACTGATGATCCACCTACAAATGTGAACTGACGTTCAAAAATAAAACATTTGAAAACGGACCATTTTCCACATTTCTGAAGCATGACGTAATGGTGGGGTGTTATCTCTTTTGTAGAAAATCAGCCGTTTTTGCTTGAACATTAAATGCCACCAAATGGTATTCAATTCACTTCCCGAGCCCCTGAAAGCATGAAAATCACTTTAAACATGCTAATTTTAGCTCTAACACTGATGATCATCCTACAAATGTGAACTGACGTTCAAAAATAAAACATTTGAAAACTGACCATTTTCCACATTTCTGAAGCATGACGTAATGAGGGGGTGTTCTCTCTTTTGTCAAAAATCAGCCGTTTTTGCTTCAACATTAAATGCCTCCAAATAGTATTTAATTCACTTCCCGAGCCCCTGGAAGCATGAAAATCACTTTAAACATGCTAATTTTAGCTCTAACACTGATGATCCACCTACAAATGTGAACTGGCGTTCAAAAATAAAACATTTGAAAACGGACCATTTTCCACATTTCTGAAGCATGACGTAATGGGGGGGTGTTATCTCTTTTGTCGAAAATCAGCCGTTTTTGCTTGAACATTAAATGCCTCCAAATGGTATTTAATTAACTTCCCGAGCCCCTGGAAGCATGAAAATCACTTTAAACATGCTAATTTTAGCTCTAACACTGATGATCCACCTACAAATGTGAAATGACGTTCAAAAATAAAACATTTGAAAACTGACCTTTTTCCACATTTCTGAAACATGACGTAATGGGGGGGTGTTATCTCTTTTGTCGAAAATCAGCCGTTTTTGCTTGAACATTAAATGCCTCCAAATGGTATTTAATTAACTTCCCGGGGTGAAGAAACCCTTTTTGAGAACTCAGAGTGAGTAAATTGGCCATTTTCATGCACTTTTAACCATTCCATAAATCTTGTGTTTAGGGCCCCTGGAAGCATGAAAATCACTTTAAACATGCTAATTTTAGCTCTAACACTGATGATCAACCTACAAATGTGAACTGACGTTCAAAAATAAAACATTTGAAAACGGACCATACTCCACATTTCTGAAGCATGACGTAATGGGGGGTGTTATCTCTTTTGTCAAAAATCAGCCGTTTTTGCTTGAACATTAAATGCCTCCAAATGGTATTTAATTAACTTCCCGGGGTAAAGAAACCCTTTTTGAGAACTCAGAGTGAGTAAATTGGCCATTTCCATGCACTTTTAACCATTCCATAAATCTTGTGTTTAGGGCCCCTGGAAGCATGAAAATCACTTTAAACATGCTAATTTTAGCTCTAACACTGATGATCCACCTACAAATGTGAACTGACGTTCAAAAATAAAACATTTGAAAACTGACCATTTTCCACATTTCTGAAGCATGACGTAATGAGGGGGTGTTCTCTCTTTTGTCAAAAATCAGCCGTTTTTGCTTCAACATTAAATGCCTCCAAATAGTATTTAATTCACTTCCCGAGCCCCTGGAAGCATGAAAATCACTTTAAACATGCTAATTTTAGCTCTAACACTGATGATCCACCTACAAATGTGAACTGGCGTTCAAAAATAAAACATTTGAAAACGGACCATTTTCCACATTTCTGAAGCATGACGTAATGGGGGGGTGTTATCTCTTTTGTCGAAAATCAGCCGTTTTTGCTTGAACATTAAATGCCTCCAAATGGTATTTAATTAACTTCCCGAGCCCCTGGAAGCATGAAAATCACTTTAAACATGCTAATTTTAGCTCTAACACTGATGATCCACCTACAAATGTGAAATGACGTTCAAAAATAAAACATTTGAAAACTGACCTTTTTCCACATTTCTGAAACATGACGTAATGGGGGGGTGTTATCTCTTTTGTCGAAAATCAGCCGTTTTTGCTTGAACATTAAATGCCTCCAAATGGTATTTAATTAACTTCCCGGGGTGAAGAAACCCTTTTTGAGAACTCAGAGTGAGTAAATTGGCCATTTTCATGCACTTTTAACCATTCCATAAATCTTGTGTTTAGGGCCCCTGGAAGCATGAAAATCACTTTAAACATGCTAATTTTAGCTCTAACACTGATGATCAACCTACAAATGTGAACTGACGTTCAAAAATAAAACATTTGAAAACGGACCATACTCCACATTTCTGAAGCATGACGTAATGGGGGGTGTTATCTCTTTTGTCAAAAATCAGCCGTTTTTGCTTGAACATTAAATGCCTCCAAATGGTATTTAATTAACTTCCCGGGGTAAAGAAACCCTTTTTGAGAACTCAGAGTGAGTAAATTGGCCATTTCCATGCACTTTTAACCATTCCATAAATCTTGTGTTTAGGGCCCCTGGAAGCATGAAAATCACTTTAAACATGCTAATTTTAGCTCTAACACTGATGATCCACCTACAAATGTGAACTGACGTTCAAAAATAAAACATTTGAAAATGGACCATTTTCCACATTTCTGAAGCATGACGTAATGGGGGGGTGTTATCTCTTTTGTCGAAAATCAGCCGTTTTTGCTTGAACATTAAATGCCTCCAAATGGTATTTAATTAACTTCCCGAGCCCCTGGAAGCATGAAAATCACTTTAAACATGCTAATTTTACCTCTAACACTGATGATCAACCTACAAATGTGAACTGACGTTCAAAAATAAAACATTTGAAAACGGACCATTTTCCACATTTCTGAAGCATGAGGTAAGGGGGGTGTTATCTCCTTTGTCGAAAATCAGCCGTTTTTGCTTGAACATTAAATGCCTCCAAATAGTTTTTAATTAACTTCCCGGGGTGAAGAAACCCTTTTTGAGAACTCAGAGTGAGTAAATTGGCCATTTTCATGCACTTTTAACCATTCCATAAATCTTGTGTTTAGGGCCCCTGGAAGCATGAAAATCACTTTAAACATGCTAATTTTATCTCTAACACTGATGTTCAACCTACAAATGTGAACTGACGTTCTAAAATAAAACATTTGAAAATGGACCATTTTCCACATTTCTGAAGCATGACGTAATGGGGGGGTGTTATCTCTTCTGTCAAAAATCAGCCGTTTTTGATTGAACATTAAATGCCTCCAAATAGTATTTAATTTACTTCCCGAGCCCCTGGAAGCATGAAAATCACTTTAAACATGCTAATTTTAGCTCTAACACTGATGATCCACCTACAAATGTGAACTGACGTTCAAAAATAAAACATTTGAAAACGGACCATTCTCCACATTTCTGAAGCATGACGTAATGGGGGGGGTGTTATCTCTTTTGTAGAAAATCAGCCGTTTTTGCTTGAACATTAAATGCCTCCAAATGGTATTTAATTAACTTCCCGAGCCCCTGGAAGCATGAAAATCACTTTAAACATGCTAATTTTAGCTCTAACACTGATGATCAACCTACAAATGTGAACTGACGTTCAAAAATAAAACATTTGAAAACGGACCATTCTCCACATTTCTGCAGCATGACGTAATGGGGGGGGGTGTTATCTCTTTTGTCGAAAATCAGCCGTTTTTGCTTGAACATGAAATGCCTCCAAATGGTATTTAATTAACTTCCCGAGCCCCTGGAAGCATGAAAATCACTTTAAACATGCTAATTTTAGCTCTAACACTGATGATCCACCTACAAATGTGAACTGACGTTCAAAAATAAAACATTTGAAAACGGACCACTTTCCACATTTCTGAAGCATGTCGTAATGGGGGGGTGTTATCTCTTTTGTCGAAAATCAGCCGTTTTTGCTTGAACATTAAATGCCTCCAAATGGTATTTAATTAACTTCCCGGGGTGAAGAAACCCTTTTTGAGAACTCAGAGTGAGTAAATTGGCCATTTTCATGCACTTTTAACCATTCCATAAACCTTGTGTTTAGGGCCCCTGGATGCATGAAAATCACTTTAAACATGCTAATTTTAGCTCTAACACTGATGAGCAACCTACAAATGTGAACTGACGTTCAAAAGTAAAACATTTGAAAACGGACCATACTCCACATTTCTGAAGCATGACGTAATGGGGGGGTGTTATCTCTTTTGTCGAAAATCAGCCGTTTTTGCTTGAACATTAAATGCCTCCAAATGGTATTTAATTAACTTCCCGGGGTGAAGAAACCCTTTTTGAGACCTCAGAGTGAGTAAATTGGCCATTTTCATGCTCTTTTAACCATTCCATAAATTTTGTGTTTAGGGCCCCTGGAAGCATGAAAATCACTTTAAACATGCTAATTTTAGCTCTAACACTGACGATCAACCTACAAATGTGAACTGACGTTCAAAAATAAAACATTTGAAAACGGACCATACTCCACATTTCTGAAGCATGACGTAATGGGAGGGTGTTATCTCTTTTGTCGAAAATCAGCCGTTTTTGCTTGAACATTAAATGGCTCCAAATGGTATTTAATTAACTTCCCGGGGTGAAGAAACCCTTTTTGAGAACTCAGAGTGAGTAAATTGCCCATTTTCATGCACTTTTAACCATTCCATAAATCTTGTGTTTAGTGCCCCTGGAAGCATGAAAATCACTTTGAACATGCTAATTTTAGCTCTAACACTGATGATCAACCTACAAATGTGAACTGACGTTCAAAAATAAAACATTTGAAAACGGACCATTTTCCACATTTCTGAAGCATAACGTAATGGGGGGTGTTATCTCTTTTGTCAAAAATCAGCCGTTTTTGCTTGAACATTAAATGCCTCCAAATGGTATTTAATTAACTTCCCGGGGTGAAGAAACCCTTTTTGAGAACTCAGAGTGAGTACATTGGCCATTTTCATGCACTTTTAACCATTCCATAAATCTTGTGTTTAGGACCCCTGGAAGCATGAAAATCACTTTAAACATGCTAATTTTAGCTCTAACACTGATGATCCACCTACAAATGTGAACTGACGTTCAAAAATAAAACATTTGAAAACGGACCATTTTCCACATTTCTGAAGCATGACGTAATGGGGGGGTGTTATCTCTTTTGTCGAAAATCAGCTGTTTTTGCTTGAACATTAAATGCCTCCAAATGGTATTTAATTAACTTCCCGAGCCCCTGGAAGCATGAAAATCACTGTAAACATGCTAATTTTAGCTCTAACACTGATGATCAACCTACAAATGTGAACTGACATTCAAAAATAAAACATTTGAAAACGGACCATTTTCCACATTTCTGAAGCATGACGTAATGGGGGGGTGTTATCTCTTTTGGTGAAAATCAGCCGATTTTGCTTGAACATTAAATGCCTCCAAATGGTATTTAATTAACTTCCCGGGGTGAAGAAACCCTTTTTGAGAACTCAGAGTGAGTAAATTGGCCATTTTCATGCACTTTTAACCATTCCATAAATCTTGTGTTTAGGGCCCCTGGAAGCATGAAAATCACTTTAAACATGCTAATTTTAGCTCTAACAATGATGATCAACCTACAAATGTGAACTGACGTTCAAAAATAAAACATTTGAAAACGGACCATTTTCCACATTTCTGAAGCATGACGTAATGGGGGGAGTGTTATCTCTTTTGTCAAAAATCAGCCATTTTTGCTTGAACATTAAATGCCTCCAAATGGTATTTAATTCGCTTCCCGAGCCCCTGGAAGCATGAAAATCACTTTAAACATGCAAATTTTAGCTCTAACACTGATGATCAACTTACAAATGTGAACTGACGTTCAAAAATAAAACATTTGAAAACGGACCATTTTCCACATTTCTGAAGCATGACGTAATGAGGGGGTGTTATCTCTTTTGTCGATAATCAGCCGTTTTTGCTTGAACATTAAATGCCTCCAAATGGTATTCAATTCACTTCCCGAGCCCCTGGAAGCATGAAAATCACTTTAAACATGCTAATTTTAGCTTTAACACTGATGATCATCCTACAAATGTGAACTGACGTTCAAAAATAAAACATTTGAAAACTGACCATTTTCCACATTTCTGAAGCATGACGTAATGAGGGGGTGTTATCTCTTTTGTCAAAAATCAGCCGTTTTTGCTTCAACATTAAATGCCTCCAAATAGTATTTAATTCACTTCCCGAGCCCCTGGAAGCATGAAAATCACTTTAAACATGCTAATTTTAGCTCTAACACTGATGATCCACCTACAAATGTGAACTGGCGTTCAAAAATAAAACATTTGAAAACGGACCATTTTCCACATTTCTGAAGCATGAAGTAATGGGGGGGTGTTATCTCTTTTGTCGAAAATCAGCCGTTTTTGCTTGAACATTAAATGCCTCCAAATGGTATTTAATTAACTTCCCGGGGTGAAGAAACCCTTTTTGAGAACTCAGAGTGAGTAAATTGCCCATTTTCATGCACTTTTAACCATTCCATAAATCTTGTGTTTAGTGCCCCTGGAAGCATGAAAATCACTTTAAACATGCTAATTTTAGCTCTAACACTGATGATCAACCTACAAATGTGAACTGACGTTCAAAAATAAAACATTTGAAAATGGACCATTTTCCACATTTCTGAAGCATGACGTAATGGGGGGTGTTATCTCTTTTGTCAAAAATCAGCCGTTTTTGCTTGAACATTAAATGCCTCCAAATGGTATTTAATTAACTTCCCGGGGTGAAGAAACCCTTTTTGAGAACTCAGAGTGAGTAAATTGGCCATTTTCATGCACTTTTAACCATTCCATAAATCTTGTGTTTAGGACCCCTGGAAGCATGAAAATCACTTTAAACATGCTAATTTTAGCTCTAACACTGATGATCCACCTACAAATGTGAACTGACGTTCAAAAATAAAACATTTGAAAACGGACCATTTTCCACATTTCTGAATCATGACGTAATGGGGGGGTGTTATCTCTTTTGTCGAAAATCAGCTGTTTTTGCTTGAACATTAAATGCCTCCAAATGGTATTTAATTAACTTCCCGAGCCCCTGGAAGCATGAAAATCACTGTAAACATGCTAATTTTAGCTCTAACACTGATGATCAACCTACAAATGTGAACTGACATTCAAAAATAAAACATTTGAAAACGGACCATTTTCCACATTTCTGAAGCATGACGTAATGGGGGGGTGTTATCTCTTTTGTCGAAAATCAGCCGTTTTTGCTTGAACATTAAATGCCTCCAAATGGTATTTAATTAACTTCCCGGGTGAAGAAACCCTTTTTGAGAACTCAGAGTGAGTAAATTGGCCATTTTCATGCACTTTTAACCATTCCATAAATCTTGTGTTTAGGGCCCCTGGAAGCATGAAAATCACTATAAACATGCTAATTTTAGCTCTAACAATGATGATCAACCTACAAATGTGAACTGACGTTCAAAAATAAAACATTTGAAAACGGACCATTTTCCACATTTCTGAAGCATGACGTAATGGGGGGAGTGTTATCTCTTTTGTCAAAAATAAGCCATTTTTGCTTGAACATTAAATGCCTCCAAATGGTATTTAATTCGCTTCCCGAGCCCCTGGAAGCATGAAAATCACTTTAAACATGCTAATTTTAGCTCTAACACTGATGATCCACCTACAAATGTGAACTGAGTTCAAAAATAAAACATTTGAAAACGGACCATTTTCCACATTTCTGAAGCATGACGTAATGGGGGGGTGTTATCTCTTTTGTCGAAAATCAGCCGTTTTTGCTTGAACATTAAATGCCTCCAAATGGTATTTAATTAACTTCCCGGGGTGAAGAAACCCTTGTTGAGAACTCAGAGTGAGTAAATTGGCCATTTTCATGCACTTTTAACCATTCCATAAATCTTGTGTTTAGGGCCCCTGGAAGCATGAAAATCACTTTAAACATGCTAATTTTAGCACTAACACTGATGATCCACCTACAAATGTGAACTGACGTTCAGAAATAAAACATTTGAAAACGGACCATTCTCCACATTTCTGCAGCATGACGTAATGGGGGGGGGGTGTTATCTCTTTTGTCGAAAATCAGCCGTTTTTGCTTGAACATGAAATGCCTCCAAATGGTATTTAATTAACTTCCCGAGCCCCTGGAAGCATGAAAATCACTTTAAACATGCTAATTTTAGCTCTAACACTGATGATCCACCTACAAATGTGAACTGACGTTCAAAAATAAAACATTTGAAAACGGACCATTTTCCACATTTCTGAAGCATGACGTAATGGTGGGGTGTTATCTCTTTTGTCGAAAATCAGCTGTTTTTGCTTGAACATTAAATGCCTCCAAATGGTATTTAATTAACTTCCCGGGGTGAAGAAACCCTTTTTGAGAACTCAGAGTGAGTAAATTGGCCACTTTCATGCATTTTTAACCATTCCATAAATCTTGTGTTTAGGGCCCCTGGAAGCATGAAAATCACTTTAAACATGCAAATTTTAGCTCTAACACTGATGATCAACTTACAAATGTGAACTGACGTTCAAAAATAAAACATTTGAAAACGGACCATTTTCCACATTTCTGAAGCATGACGTAATGAGGGGGTGTTATCTCTTTTGTCGATAATCAGCCGTTTTTGCTTGAACATTAAATGCCTCCAAATGGTATTCAATTCACTTCCCGAGCCCCTGGAAGCATGAAAATCACTTTAAACATGCTAATTTTAGCTTTAACACTGATGATCATCCTACAAATGTGAACTGACGTTCAAAAATAAAACATTTGAAAACTGACCATTTTCCACATTTCTGAAGCATGACGTAATGAGGGGGTGTTATCTCTTTTGTCAAAAATCAGCCGTTTTTGCTTCAACATTAAATGCCTCCAAATAGTATTTAATTCACTTCCCGAGCCCCTGGAAGCATGAAAATCACTTTAAACATGCTAATTTTAGCTCTAACACTGATGATCCACCTACAAATGTGAACTGGCGTTCAAAAATAAAACATTTGAAAACGGACCATTTTCCACATTTCTGAAGCATGAAGTAATGGGGGGGTGTTATCTCTTTTGTCGAAAATCAGCCGTTTTTGCTTGAACATTAAATGCCTCCAAATGGTATTTAATTAACTTCCCGGGGTGAAGAAACCCTTTTTGAGAACTCAGAGTGAGTAAATTGCCCATTTTCATGCACTTTTAACCATTCCATAAATCTTGTGTTTAGTGCCCCTGGAAGCATGAAAATCACTTTAAACATGCTAATTTTAGCTCTAACACTGATGATCAACCTACAAATGTGAACTGACGTTCAAAAATAAAACATTTGAAAATGGACCATTTTCCACATTTCTGAAGCATGACGTAATGGGGGGTGTTATCTCTTTTGTCAAAAATCAGCCGTTTTTGCTTGAACATTAAATGCCTCCAAATGGTATTTAATTAACTTCCCGGGGTGAAGAAACCCTTTTTGAGAACTCAGAGTGAGTAAATTGGCCATTTTCATGCACTTTTAACCATTCCATAAATCTTGTGTTTAGGACCCCTGGAAGCATGAAAATCACTTTAAACATGCTAATTTTAGCTCTAACACTGATGATCCACCTACAAATGTGAACTGACGTTCAAAAATAAAACATTTGAAAACGGACCATTTTCCACATTTCTGAATCATGACGTAATGGGGGGGTGTTATCTCTTTTGTCGAAAATCAGCTGTTTTTGCTTGAACATTAAATGCCTCCAAATGGTATTTAATTAACTTCCCGAGCCCCTGGAAGCATGAAAATCACTGTAAACATGCTAATTTTAGCTCTAACACTGATGATCAACCTACAAATGTGAACTGACATTCAAAAATAAAACATTTGAAAACGGACCATTTTCCACATTTCTGAAGCATGACGTAATGGGGGGGTGTTATCTCTTTTGTCGAAAATCAGCCGTTTTTGCTTGAACATTAAATGCCTCCAAATGGTATTTAATTAACTTCCCGGGTGAAGAAACCCTTTTTGAGAACTCAGAGTGAGTAAATTGGCCATTTTCATGCACTTTTAACCATTCCATAAATCTTGTGTTTAGGGCCCCTGGAAGCATGAAAATCACTATAAACATGCTAATTTTAGCTCTAACAATGATGATCAACCTACAAATGTGAACTGACGTTCAAAAATAAAACATTTGAAAACGGACCATTTTCCACATTTCTGAAGCATGACGTAATGGGGGGAGTGTTATCTCTTTTGTCAAAAATAAGCCATTTTTGCTTGAACATTAAATGCCTCCAAATGGTATTTAATTCGCTTCCCGAGCCCCTGGAAGCATGAAAATCACTTTAAACATGCTAATTTTAGCTCTAACACTGATGATCCACCTACAAATGTGAACTGAGTTCAAAAATAAAACATTTGAAAACGGACCATTTTCCACATTTCTGAAGCATGACGTAATGGGGGGGTGTTATCTCTTTTGTCGAAAATCAGCCGTTTTTGCTTGAACATTAAATGCCTCCAAATGGTATTTAATTAACTTCCCGGGGTGAAGAAACCCTTGTTGAGAACTCAGAGTGAGTAAATTGGCCATTTTCATGCACTTTTAACCATTCCATAAATCTTGTGTTTAGGGCCCCTGGAAGCATGAAAATCACTTTAAACATGCTAATTTTAGCACTAACACTGATGATCCACCTACAAATGTGAACTGACGTTCAAAAATAAAACATTTGAAAACGGACCATTTTCCACATTTCTGAAGCATGACGTAATGGGGGGTGTTATCTATTTTGTCAAAAATCACCTGTTTTTGCTTGAACATTAAATGCCTCCAAATGGTATTTATTTCACTTCCTGGGGTGAAGAAACCCTTTTTGAGAACTCAGAGTGAGTAAATTGGCCATTTTCATGCACTTTTAACCATTCCATAAATCTTGTGTTTAGGGCCCCTGGAAGCATGAAAATCACTTTAAACATGCTACTTTTAGCTCTAACACTGATGATCCACCTACAAATGTGAACTGACGTTCAAAAATAAAACATTTGAAAACGGACCATTTTCCACATTTCTGAAGCATGACGTAATGGTGGGGTGTTATCTCTTTTGTCGAAAATCAGCCGTTTTTGCTTGAACATTAAATGCCTCCAAATGGTATTCAATTCACTTCCCGAGCCCCTGAAAGCATGAAAATCACTTTAAACATGCTAATTTTAGCTCTAACACTGATGATCATCCTACAAATGTGAACTGACGTTCAAAAATAAAACATTTGAAAACTGACCATTTTCCACATTTCTGAAGCATGACGTAATGAGGGGGTGTTCTCTCTTTTGTCAAAAATCAGCCGTTTTTGCTTCAACATTAAATGCCTCCAAATAGTATTTAATTCACTTCCCGAGCACCTGGAAGCATGAAAATCACTTTAAACATGCTAATTTTAGCTCTAACACTGATGATCCACCTACAAATGTAAACTGGCGTTCAAAAATAAAACATTTGAAAACGGACCATTTTCCACATTTCTGAAGCATGACGTAATGGGGGGGTGTTATCTCTTTTGTCGAAAATCAGCCGTTTTTGCTTGAACATTAAATGCCTCCAAATGGTATTTAATTAACTTCCCGAGCCCCTGGAAGCATGAAAATCACTTTAAACATGCTAATTTTAGCTCTAACACTGATGATCCACCTACAAATGTGAAATGACGTTCAAAAATAAAACATTTGAAAACTGACCTTTTTCCACATTTCTGAAACATGACGTAATGGGGGGGTGTTATCTCTTTTGTCGAAAATCAGCCGTTTTTGCTTGAACATTAAATGCCTCCAAATGGTATTTAATTAACTTCCCGGCGTGAAGAAACCCTTTTTGAGAACTCAGAGTGAGTAAATTGGCCATTTTCATGCACTTTTAACCATTCCATAAATCTTGTGTTTAGGGCCCCTGGAAGCATGAAAATCACTTTAAACATGCTAATTTTAGCTCTAACACTGATGATCAACCTACAAATGTGAACTGACGTTCAAAAATAAAACATTTGAAAACGGACCATACTCCACATTTCTGAAGCATGACGTAATGGGGGGTGTTATCTCTTTTGTCAAAAATCAGCCGTTTTTGCTTGAACATTAAATGCCTCCAAATGGTATTTAATTAACTTCCCGGGGTAAAGAAACCCTTTTTGAGAACTCAGAGTGAGTAAATTGGCCATTTTCATGCACTTTTAACCATTCCATAAATCTTGTGTTTAGGGCCCCTGGAAGCATGAAAATCACTTTAAACATGCTAATTTTAGCTCTAACACTGATGATCCACCTACAAATGTGAACTGACGTTCAAAAATAAAACATTTGAAAATGGACCATTTTCCACATTTCTGAAGCATGACGTAATGGGGGGGTGTTATCTCTTTTGTCGAAAATCAGCCGTTTTTGCTTGAACATTAAATGCCTCCAAATGGTATTTAATTAACTTCCGGAGCCCCTGGAAGCATGAAAATCACTTTAAACATGCTAATTTTACCTCTAACACTGATGATCAACCTACAAATGTGAACTGACGTTCAAAAATAAAACATTTGAAAACGGACCATTTTCCACATTTCTGAAGCATGAGGTAAGGGGGGTGTTATCTCCTTTGTCGAAAATCAGCCGTTTTTGCTTGAACATTAAATGCCTCCAAATTGTTTTTAATTAACTTCCCGGGGTGAAGAAACTCTTTTTGAGAACTCAGAGTGAGTAAATTGGCCATTTTCATGCACTTTTAACCATTCCATAAATCTTGTGTTTAGGGCCCCTGGAAGCATGAAAATCACTTTAAACATGCTAATTTTAACTCTAACACTGATGTTCAACCTACAAATGTGAACTGACGTTCTAAAATAAAACATTTGAAAATGGACCATTTTCCACATTTCTGAAGCATGACGTAATGGGGGGGTGTTATCTCTTCTGTCAAAAATCAGCCGTTTTTGCTTGAACATTAAATGCCTCCAAATAGTATTTAATTTACTTCCCGAGCCCCTGGAAGCATGAAAATCACTTTAAACATGCTAATTTTAGCTCTAACACTGATGATCCACCTACAAATGTGAACTGACGTTCAAAAATAAAACATTTGAAATCGGACCATTCTCCACATTTCTGAAGCATGACGTAATGGGGGGGGGGGTGTTATCTCTTTTGTAGAAAATCAGCCGTTTTTGCTTGAACATTAAATGCCTCCAAATGGTATTTAATTAACTTCCCGAGCCCCTGGAAGCATGAAAATCACTTTAAACATGCTAATTTTAGCTCTAACACTGATGATCAACCTACAAATGTGAACTGACGTTCAAAAATAAAACATTTGAAAACGGACCATTCTCCACATTTCTGCAGCATGACGTAATGGGGGGGGGGTGTTATCTCTTTTGTCGAAAATCAGCCGTTTTTGCTTGAACATGAAATGCCTCCAAATGGTATTTAATTAACTTCCCGAGCCCCTGGAAGCATGAAAATCACTTTAAACATGCTAATTTTAGCTCTAACACTGATGATCCACCTACAAATGTGAACTGACGTTCAAAAATAAAGCATTTGAAAACGGACCACTTTCCACATTTCTGAAGCATGTTGTAATGGGGGGGTGTTATCTCTTTTGTCGAAAATCAGCCGTTTTTGCTTGAACATTAAATGCCTCCAAATGGTATTTAATTAACTTCCCGGGGTGAAGAAACCCTTTTTGAGAACTCAGAGTGAGTAAATTGGCCATTTTCATGCACTTTTAACCATTCCATAAATCTTGTGTTTAGGGCCCCTGGATGCATGAAAATCACTTCAAACATGCTAATTTTAGCTCTAACACTGATGAGCAACCTACAAATGTGAACTGACGTTCAAAAGTAAAACATTTGAAAACGGACCATACTCCACATTTCTGAAGCATGACGTAATGGGGGGGTGTTATCTCTTTTGTCGAAAATCAGCCGTTTTTGCTTGAACATTAAATGCCTCCAAATGGTATTTAATTAACTTCCCGGGGTGAAGAAACCCTTTTTGAGACCTCAGAGTGAGTAAATTGGCCATTTTCATGCTCTTTTAACCATTCCATAAATTTTGTGTTTAGGGCCCCTGGAAGCATGAAAATCACTTTAAACATGCTAATTTTAGCTCTAACACTGACGATCAACCTACAAATGTGAACTGACGTTCAAAAATAAAACATTTGAAAACGGACCATACTCCACATTTCTGAAGCATGACGTAATGGGAGGGTGTTATCTCTTTTGTCGAAAATCAGCCGTTTTTGCTTGAACATTAAATGGCTCCAAATGGTATTTAATTAACTTCCCGGGGTGAAGAAACCCTTTTTGAGAACTCAGAGTGAGTAAATTGCCCATTTTCATGCACTTTTAACCATTCCATAAATCTTGTGTTTAGTGCCCCTGGAAGCATGAAAATCACTTTGAACATGCTAATTTTAGCTCTAACACTGATGATCAACCTACAAATGTGAACTGACGTTCAAAAATAAAACATTTGAAAACGGACCATTTTCCACATTTCTGAAGCATGACGTAATGGGGGGTGTTATCTCTTTTGTCAAAAATCAGCCGTTTTTGCTTGAACATTAAATGCCTCCAAATGGTATTTAATTAACTTCCCGGGGTGAAGAAACCCTTTTTGAGAACTCAGAGTGAGTACATTGGCCATTTTCATGCACTTTTAACCATTCCATAAATCTTGTGTTTAGGACCCCTGGAAGCATGAAAATCACTTTAAACATGCTAATTTTAGCTCTAACACTGATGATCCACCTACAAATGTGAACTGACGTTCAAAAATAAAACATTTGAAAACGGACCATTTTCCACATTTCTGAAGCATGACGTAATGGGGGGGTGTTATCTCTTTTGTCGAAAATCAGCTGTTTTTGCTTGAACATTAAATGCCTCCAAATGGTATTTAATTAACTTCCCGAGCCCCTGGAAGCATGAAAATCACTGTAAACATGCTAATTTTAGCTCTAACACTGATGATCAACCTACAAATGTGAACTGACATTCAAAAATAAAACATTTGAAAACGGACCATTTTCCACATTTCTGAAGCATGAAGTAATGGGGGGGGTGTTATCTCTTTTGGTGAAAATCAGCCGTTTTTGCTTGAACATTAAATGCCTCCAAATGGTATTTAATTAACTTCCCGGGGTGAAGAAACCCTTTTTGAGAACTCAGAGTGAGTAAATTGGCCATTTTCATGCACTTTTAACCATTCCATAAATCTTGTGTTTAGGGCCCCTGGAAGCATGAAAATCACTTTAAACATGCTAATTTTAGCTCTAACAATGATGATCAACCTACAAATGTGAACTGACGTTCAAAAATAAAACATTTGAAAACGGACCATTTTCCACATTTCTGAAGCATGACGTAATGGGGGGAGTGTTATCTCTTTTGTCAAAAATCAGCCATTTTTGCTTGAACATTAAATGCCTCCAAATGGTATTTAATTCGCTTCCCGAGCCCCTGGAAGCATGAAAATCACTTTAAACATGCTAATTTTAGCTCTAACACTGATGATCAACCTACAAATGTGAACTGACGTTCAAAAATAAAACATTTGAAAACGGACCATTTTCCACATTTCTGAAGCATGACGTAATGGGGGGTGTTATCTCTTTTGTCAAAAATCAGCCGTTTTTGCTTGAACATTAAATGCCTCCAAATGTTATTTAATTAACTTCCCAGGGTGAAGAAACCCTTTTTGAGAACTCAGAGTGAGTACATTGGCCATTTTCATGCACTTTTAACCATTCCATAAATCTTGTGTTTAGGACCCCTGGAAGCATGAAAATCACTTTAAACATGCTAATTTTAGCTCTAACACTGATGATCCACCTACAAATGTGAACTGACGTTCAAAAATAAAACATTTGAAAACGGACCATTTTCCACATTTCTGAAGCATGACGTAATGGGGGGGTGTTATCTCTTTTGTCGAAAATCAGCTGTTTTTGCTTGAACATTAAATGCCTCCAAATGGTATTTAATTAACTTCCCGAGCCCCTGGAAGCATGAAAATCACTGTAAACATGCTAATTTTAGCTCTAACACTGATGATCAACCTACAAATGTGAACTGACATTCAAAAATAAAACATTTGAAAACGGACCATTTTCCACATTTCTGAAGCATGACGTAATGGGGGGGTGTTATCTCTTTTGGTGAAAATCAGCCGTTTTTGCTTGAACATTAAATGCCTCCAAATGGTATTTAATTAACTTCCCGGGGTGAAGAAACCCTTTTTGAGAACTCAGAGTGAGTAAATTGGCCATTTTCATGCACTTTTAACCATTCCATAAATCTTGTGTTTAGGGCCCCTGGAAGCATGAAAATCACTTTAAACATGCTAATTTTAGCTCTAACAATGATGATCAACCTACAAATGTGAACTGACGTTCAAAAATAAAACATTTGAAAACGGACCATTTTCCACATTTCTGAAGCATGACGTAATGGGGGGAGTGTTATCTCTTTTGTCAAAAATCAGCCATTTTTGCTTGAACATTAAATGCCTCCAAATGGTATTTAATTCGCTTCCCGAGCCCCTGGAAGCATGAAAATCACTTTAAACATGCTAATTTTAGCTCTAACAATGATGATCAACCTACAAATGTGAACTGACGTTCAAAAATAAAACATTTGAAAACGGACCATTTTCCACATTTCTGAAGCATGACGTAATGGGGGGGTGTTATCTCTTTTGGTAAAAATCAGCTGTTTTTGCTTGAACATTAAGTGCCTCCAAATAGTATTTAATTCACTTCCCGAGCCCCTGGAAGCATGAAAATCACTTTAAACATTCTAATTTTAGCTCTAACACTGATGATCCACCTACAAATGTGAACTGACGTTCAAAAATAAAACATTTGAAAACGGACCATTTTCCACATTTCTGAAGCATGACGTAATGGGGGGGTGTTATCTCTTTTGTCGAAAATCAGCTGTTTTTGCTTGAACATTAAATGCCTCCAAATGGTATTTAATTAACTTCCCGAGCCCCTGGAAGCATGAAAATCACTGTAAACATGCTAATTTTAGCTCTAACACTGATGATCAACCTACAAATGTGAACTGACATTCAAAAATAAAACATTTGAAAACGGACCATTTTCCACATTTCTGAAGCATGAAGTAATGGGGGGGGTGTTATCTCTTTTGGTGAAAATCAGCCGTTTTTGCTTGAACATTAAATGCCTCCAAATGGTATTTAATTAACTTCCCGGGGTGAAGAAACCCTTTTTGAGAACTCAGAGTGAGTAAATTGGCCATTTTCATGCACTTTTAACCATTCCATAAATCTTGTGTTTAGGGCCCCTGGAAGCATGAAAATCACTTTAAACATGCTAATTTTAGCTCTAACAATGATGATCAACCTACAAATGTGAACTGACGTTCAAAAATGAAACATTTGAAAACGGACCATTTTCCCCATTTCTGAAGCATGACGTAATGGGGGGAGTGTTATCTCTTTTGTCAAAAATCAGCCATTTTTGCTTGAACATTAAATGCCTCCAAATGGTATTTAATTCGCTTCCCGAGCCCCTGGAAGCATGAAAATCACTTTAAACATGCTAATTTTAGCTCTAACACTGATGATCAACCTACAAATGTGAACTGACGTTCAAAAATAAAACATTTGAAAACGGACCATTTTCCACATTTCTGAAGCATGACGTAATGGGGGGGTGTTATCTCTTTTGTCAAAAATCAGCCGTTTTTGCTTGAACATTAAGTGCCTCCAAATAGTATTTAATTCACTTCCCGAGCCCCTGGAAGCATGAAAATCACTTTAAACATGCTAATTTTAGCTCTAACACTGATGATCCACCTACAAATGTGAACTGAGTTCAAAAATAAAACATTTGAAAACGGACCATTTTCTACATTTCTGAAGCATGACGTAATGGGGGGGGTGTTATCTCTTTTGTCGAAAATCAGCCGTTTTTGCTTGAACATTAAATGCCTCCAAATGGTATTTAATTAACTTCCCGGGGTGAAGAAACCCTTGTTGAGAACTCAGAGTGAGTAAATTGGCCATTTTCATGCACTTTTAACCATTCCATAAATCTTGTGTTTAGGGCCCCTGGAAGCATGAAAATCACTTTAAACATGCTAATTTTAGCACTAACACTGATGATCCACCTACAAATGTGAACTGACGTTCAAAAATAAAACATTTGAAAACGGACCATTTTCCACATTTCTGAAGCATGACGTAATGGGGGGTGTTATCTATTTTGTCAAAAATCACCTGTTTTTGCTTGAACATTAAATGCCTCCAAATGGTATTTATTTCACTTCCTGGGGTGAAGAAACCCTTTTTGAGAACTCAGAGTGAGTAAATTGGCCATTTTCATGCACTTTTAACCATTCCATAAATCCTGTGTTTAGGGCCCCTGGAAGCATGAAAATCACTTTAAACATGCTAATTTTAGCTCTAACACTGATGATCCACCTACAAATGTGAACTGACGTTCAAAAATAAAACATTTGAAAACGGACCATTTTCCACATTTCTGAAGCATGACGTAATGGTGGGGTGTTATCTCTTTTGTCGAAAATCAGCCGTTTTTGCTTGAACATTAAATGCCTCCAAATGGTATTTAATTAACTTCCCGGGGTGAAGAAACCCTTTTTGTGAACTCAGAGTGAGTAAATTGGCCATTTTCATGCACTTTTAACCATTCCATAAATCCTGTGTTTAGGGCCCCTGGAAGCATGAAAATCACTTTAAACATGCTAATTTTAGCTCTAACACTGATGATCCACCTACAAATGTGAACTGACGTTCAAAAATAAAACATTTGAAAACGGACCATTTTCCACATTTCTGAAGCATGACGTAATGGTGGGGTGTTATCTCTTTTGTCGAAAATCAGCCGTTTTTGCTTGAACATTAAATGCCTCCAAATGGTATTTAATTAACTTCCCGGGGTGAAGAAACCCTTTTTGAGAACTCAGAGTGAGTAAATTGGCCACTTTCATGCATTTTTAACCATTCCATAAATCTTGTGTTTAGGGCCACTGGAAGCATGAAAATCACTTTAAACATGCAAATTTTAGCTCTAACACTGATGATCAACTTACAAATGTGAACTGACGTTCAAAAATAAAACATTTGAAAACGGACCATTTTCCACATTTCTGAAGCATGACGTAATGAGGGGGTGTTATCTCTTTTGTCGATAATCAGCCGTTTTTGCTTGAACATTAAATGCCTCCAAATGGTATTCAATTCACTTCCCGAGCCCCTGGAAGCATGAAAATCACTTTAAACATGCTAATTTTAGCTCTAACACTGATGATCATCCTACAAATGTGAACTGGCGTTCAAAAATAAAACATTTGAAAACGGACCATTTTCCACATTTCTGAAGCATGAAGTAATGGGGGGGTGTTATCTCTTTTGTCGAAAATCAGCCGTTTTTGCTTGAACATTAAATGCCTCCAAATGGTATTTAATTAACTTCCCGGGGTGAAGAAACCCTTTTTGAGAACTCAGAGTGAGCAAATTGGCCATTTTCATGCACTTTTAACCATTCCATAAATCTTGTGTTTAGGGCCCCTGGAAGCATGAAAATCACTTTAAACATGCAAATTTTAGCTCTAACACTGATGATCCACCTACAAATGTGAACTGACGTTCAAAAATAAAACATTTGAAAACGGACCATTTCCCACATTTTTGAAGCATGACATAATGGGGGTGTTATCTCTTTTGTCAAAAATCAGCCGTTTTTGCTTGAACATTAAATGCCTCCAAATAGTATTTAATTCACTTCCCGAGCCCCTGGAAGCATGAAAATCACTTTAAACATGCTAATTTTACCTTTAACACTGATGATCAACCTACAAATGTGAACTGACGTTCAAAAATAAAACATTTGAAAACGGACCATTTTCCACATTTCTGAAGCATGAGGTAAGAGGGGTGTTATCTCCTTTGTCGAAAATCAGCCGTTTTTGCTTGAACATTAAATGCCTCCAAATAGTTTTTAATTAACTTCACGGGGTGAAGAAACCCTTTTTGAGAACTCAGAGTGAGTAAATTGGCCATTTTCATGCACTTTTAACCATTCCATAAATCTTGTGTTTAGGGCCCCTGGAAGCATGAAAATCACTTTAAACATGCTAATTGTAACTCTAACACTGATGTTCAACCTACAAATGTGAACTGACGTTCTAAAATAAAACATTTGAAAATGGACCATTTTCCACATTTCTGAAGCATGACGTAATGGGGGGGTGTTATCTCTTCTGTCAAAAATCAGCCGTTTTTGCTTGAACATTAAATGCCTCCAAATAGTATTTAATTTACTTCCCGAGCCCCTGGAAGCATGAAAATCACTTTAAACATGCTAATTTTAGCTCTAACACTGATGATCCACCTACAAATGTGAACTGACGTTCAAAAATAAAACATTTGAAAACGGACCATTCTCCACATTTCTGAAGCATGACGTAATGGGGGGGGGTGTTATCTCTTTTGTAGAAAATCAGCCGTTTTTGCTTGAACATTAAATGCCTCCAAATGGTATTTAATTAACTTCCCGAGCCCCTGGAAGCATGAAAATCACTTTAAACATGCTAATTTTAGCTCTAACACTGATGATCAACCTACAAATGTGAACTGACGTTCAAAAATAAAACATTTGAAAACGGACCATTCTCCACATTTCTGCAGCATGACGTAATGGGGGGGGGGTGTTATCTCTTTTGTCGAAAATCAGCCGTTTTTGCTTGAACATGAAATGCCTCCAAATGGTATTTAATTAACTTCCCGAGCCCCTGGAAGCATGAAAATCACTTTAAACATGCTAATTTTAGCTCTAACACTGATGATCCACCTACAAATGTGAACTGAGTTCAAAAATAAAACATTTGAAAACGGACCATTTTCCACATTTCTGAAGCATGACGTAATGAGGGGGTGTTATCTCTTTTGTCGAAAATCAGCCGTTTTTGCTTGAAAATTAAATGCCTCCAAATGGTATTCAATTCACTTCCCGAGCCCCTGGAAGCATGAAAATCACTTTAAACATGCTAATTTTAGCTCTAACACTGATGATCATCCTACAAATGTGAACTGACGTTCAAAAATAAAACATTTGAAAACTGACCATTTTCCACATTTCTGAAGCATGACGTAATGAGGGGGTGTTATCTCTTTTGTCGAAAATCAGCCGTTTTTGCTTGAAAATTAAATGCCTCCAAATGGTATTCAATTCACTTCCCGAGCCCCTGGAAGCATGAAAATCACGTTAAACATGCTAATTTTAGCTCTAACACTGATGATCATCCTACAAATGTGAACTGACGTTCAAAAATAAAACATTTGAAAACTGACCATTTTCCACATTTCTGAAGCATGACTTAATGAGGGGGTGTTATCTCTTTTGTCAAAAATCTGCCGTTTTTGCTTCAACATTAAATGCCTCCAAATAGTATTTAATTCACTTCCCGAGCCCCTGGAAGCATGAAAATCACTTTAAACATGCTAATTTTAGCTCTAACACTGATGATCCACCTACAAATGTGAACTGGCGTTCAAAAATAAAACATTTGAAAACGGACCATTTTCCACATTTCTGAAGCATGACGTAATGGGGGGGTGTTATCTCTTTTGTCGAAAATCAGCCGTTTTTGCTTGAACAATAAATGCCTCCAAATGGTATTTAATTAACTTCCCGGGGTGAAGAAACCCTTTTTGAGAACTCAGAGTGAGTAAATTGGCCATTTTCATGCACTTTTAACCATTCCATAAATCTTGTGTTTAGGGCCCCTGGAAGCATGAAAATCACTTTAAACATGCTAATTTTAGCTCTAACACTGATGATCCACCTACAAATGTGAACTGACGTTCAAAAATAAAACATTTGAAAACGGACCATTTCCCACATTTCTGAAGCATGACATAATGGGGGGTGTTATCTTTTTTGTCAAAAATCAGCCGTTTTTGCTTGAACATTAAATGCCTCCTGTTAGAACTGGGGGTCTCTAGTTGGCAGAGGTAGGTACCACTGTCCAAATAGGGACCCTTGCTTCTAGTCAGGACAAGGAGATAACCCTCTCAGATAACCCCTGCTCGCCCTCAAGGTAGCTTGGCCGGAGCAGTCTAGGCTAACCAGAGGCAATGCGTTAAGTATTTGTACCAACACTCACAGTAACCTAGTGAAAACACCACAAACTGATTCCACAACAGTTTAGGAAAATAAAGATATTTATTCTAAACTACACAAGACCAAAACGGCAGAAATCCAACATACACAATGCAAGGTTACGGTTTCAGATTAGTTCTTCAGGTTGTAATCAAAGTTCTTTAAGTTACGATCAAATAATCCACAGATGCGTGAAAAGTTCACAGTTGCGTCACGTTGACTCACAGTACCTTTTAGATGCAACAAAGTTCCACAAGCAGGAAGCTGGTGCGGTGGAAACAAGCAACTCGTTACTCCTGAGACCCTGGGGAGGCGGTGCGACAGCCCCGCTGCAGCAGCGGGCGTGCGGCGACGAATCCGGTCTGTAAGGGGAGGAAGGCAGCTTGCGTAGATTCCGGTGCGTAGGTTCCGTGGGAAGTCTGTTCTCGCAAAGGCACGATGCGCTGATCTCGTAGGGGCTGCGATGATCTCCTAGGCGACGATGCACAGTCCAGCGGTGACCCTCTCTCTCGCAGCTCCTCGATGTGATGTTTTCTGCGACGATGTTCGCAGCGACGTGATGCGGTCCGCAAGCAAGCGGTGCGGTGATCTCACCCAGCGACAGGCTCTGCGACGACACTCGCAGCGATGTTCGATTCCCCTGCACCGGCCTGGTGCGTCCCGCAGACGAAGGGTGTGGCGGCCTCGGCAGCGATGTCAGACGCTGCGCCGATCTCGACCTTCATAGCGGCGGGGAGTTCTCGCACTGTCGGGGTGGCGCTCCGCCAGCGAGCGATGCGACACTTTTCACTTCACAAGTTTCTCAGCTTAGTCTCAAGCTTCCCAGCTCAGGTTCGACTTCTAGAGGCCCCACAACTGGATCAAGCACTCTACGAAGGACAGAACTCTCTCAGCAGAGTTCAGGGAGACTGGGGGTGAAGTCCTTTTGTTCCTGGGACTTCGGAAACAGGGAGCCAGCTCTTCTCAGGCCCTTGGAGATTCCTTACAAGACAGGGGACACAGCTCACAGCAAAGTCCTTCCCCTCTCCTTGGCAGCAAAGCGACAGCAGGTCAGTCCAGCAGAGCAACAGCAGGACAGTCTTCCTTCTTCAACGACAGCTTTCTCCTTGGCAGAGGTTCCTTCTTGATTTCCAGGATGATCTAATTTTCTGTTGTCAGGGGTCCTGTACTTATACCCCTAAAGTCTTTGTTCTTTCTGTGCATGTGGGCCCTGAGCCCGGTCTGAACCAGTTCTGGGTGGATCCTGAGCACCTTGACGTGCTGGCTGCATCTTTCCTTTCAGAGTGAGGGGCAGAGTCCTCCGCCGCCCAGCAGGAGGTGGAGCCAGCATTGTGGCAGGCAGGCACAGCCCTATTCAGCCCAGGTGCTAACTCCTCCCACCGCTCAGGTAGCAATCGCTCCACTCAGCCTAGTGCTGACTCATCCAGCCTCTGGGGCATTCCCCCGCTCCTGTCACTCACAAACCAGACAGTCAATACACAAACAGTCTCAGGCGCACAGAAGGGTCAGACAAGAGAACAGCAACTTTCTAAAAGTGCTGTCCTCAAACACAGGATCTAAAAACCACCTTTCCTAAAAGATGCGTTATTAAATTCTGAGTTCAGGGATACTAGATACTTATGTCCTATCTTGTTCCTATGGGAAGAGATGCCGTTAACCACTGTAGCCAGCATTCCCCATGTTAACCTATGGAGCAAGATAGCCTTACAATAGTGAAAAACGAAAATGGCTGTAATTCACTACCAGAGCATGTCACCTGCACTAGTACATGCTCTACCTTTCACATACACGGCACCCTGCCCAGGGGGGTACCTTGGGCCTTCCATAGGGGTGACTGATGTGCACGAAAAGGGAAGGGTTCGGCCTGGTCAGCGGGGACGCGGACCAGGAGGACATGGCAGTTCTAAACTGCCCGTAGGCGCTGCAGTGGCAGGCCCGAGACACCATTTTAGGGCTACTCCTGTGGGTGGCACAATCAGTGCTGCAGGCCCACTAGTAGCATTCGTCATCACCGGCCCTGGCACACCCTGTGCACTTTACTAGGGACTTCGTGGTGATACAAATATGCCAAACAGGTATATCCAATCAGAATAACAATTTACATAGGGAGCACTTACACTCTGGCACTGATCAGCAGTGGCAGAGCATCTAAAGCATCTAAACCAGCAAAAACGAATCCAGCACAGCATCGAAAAATACAGGAGGCAGAGGCAAAAAGATGGGGGTAATCACGCCAAAAGATGTCAGGTCTAACACGTGTCCCCTCCAGCTGAAAGTGGGGAGAACTACCCACCCTCTTGGGAGTTCTCTTCACTAAGGCGGAAAAACCTGGACAGACCATCAGCGTTGGCGTGTTCTGTACCAGGGCGGTGTTCCACCGTAAAGTCCATTCCCTGTAGGGAGATGGACCACCTCAACAGTTTTGGATTTTCACCCCTCATGTGCATTAACCACCTGAGGGGCCTGTGGTCGGTCTGAACGCGAAAGTGAGTCCCAAACAGGTAGGGCCTCAACTTTTTCAGAGCCCAGACCACAGCAAAAGCCTCCCTTTCAATCGCACTCCACTTCTGTTCCCTGGGGAGTAGCCTCCGACTAATGAAAGCTACCGGCTGGTCTCCATTCTCCTCAGTGGCTTGTGAGAGTACTGCTCCCACACCATGCTCTGAAGCGTCCATCTGAACTATGAACTCACTGGAAAAGTCAGGTGCCTTGAGCACCGGTGCTGTGCACATCGCAGTCTTCAGGGCCTCAAAAGCAGTTTGGCAGGCGTCAGTCCAGTCAACTCTTCTGGGCAACTTCTTGGAAGTGAGTTCTGTCAAGGGGGCGACAATGGTGCCATATCCCTTGACAAACCGTCTGTAATACCCGGTGAGTCCTAAAAAGGCTCTCACCTCAGTCTGGGTCTTGGGGGGCTCCCAAGCCAGAATGGTATCAATCTTTGCCTGTAGGGGCGCCACCTGGCCGCTCCCCACCTGGTGTCCCAAATACACCACGGATCCCTGCCCTATCTGGCACTTGCTGGCCTTGATAGTGAGGCCTGCCTTTTGCAGGGCCTTCAACACTTCGCAGAGGTGTTGCAGGTGTTCCTCCCACGTGGAGCTGAACACAGCAATGTCATCCAGGTATGCGGCGCTGAATTCCTCCAGCCCGGACAGTACCTGGTTAACCAGTCTCTGGAATGTGGCAGGGGCATTCTTCAACCCAAAGGGCATGACACGGAACTGGAAGTGCCCCTCTGGCGTTGAAAATGCTGACCTCTCTTTGGCCCCGTCAGTTAAGGCAATCTGCCAGTACCCCGAAGTCAAGTCGAACGTACTGAGGTACTTGGCAGCTCCCAACCGATCCACGAGCTCATCAGCTCTGGGGATAGGGTGTGCGTCAGTCTTCGTGACCGCATTGAGCCCACGGTAGTCCACGCAAAACTGGAGTTCTGGCGGGCCACCGGGGGTAGCAGCTTTCTTGGGGACCAAGACCACTGGGCTAGCCCAGGGGCTGCTAGAGGGCTCAATCACCCCTAGCGCCAGCATCTTGGAAACCTCTTCCTTGATGCTGGCCCTGACCTTGTCAGCTACCCTGTAAAATTTTTGCTTCACAGGCAGGCTGTCTCCAGTGTCCACGTCATGGACGCACCAGTTGGTGACTCCTGGGGTCAGGGAGAACAGAGAGGAGAACTGACCCAACACTTGGCGACAGTCGCTCTGCTGTTCTGGGGTCAGGGTGGGCGAGAGGACCACACCATCCACTGACCCATCGTGCTCCTTAACTGACAGGAGGTCAGGGAGAGGATCGCTATCCTCTTCCATCCCTGCAACTGTAGCCAGGAGCATGGTTACTTCAGACCTCTCAAAGTGGGGTTTGAGGCGGTTCACGTGCAAAACTCTCAGGGGCTGCCTGGGAGTCTTCAGGTTAACCAGGTAGGTTACCTCACTCTTCCTTTCCACCACCTCGTATGGCCCAGACCACTTGTCTTGGAGCGCGCAAGGCTCCACTGGTGCCATCACCCACACTTTCTGCCCAGGCTGAAATTCGACCAGAGTGGTATTCTGGTCGTACCATCTTTTCATTTCTTCCTGGCTTGCTTCCAGGTTCGCCTGAGCGAGCTTCCTGAAGCGTTGTGTCTGGTTGCGGATGGCCAGCACATAGCTGAACACATCCTGGGGGGTTTTCCCACGGGACTTTTCCCAACCCTCCTTCACCAGCGAGAGAGGTCCTCTGACAGGGTGGCCATACAGGAGTTCGAAGGGACTGAACCCCAAGGACTTCTGAGGCACCTCCCTGTAGGCAAACAAAAGGCATGGTAACAAGACGTCCCACTTACGTCTCATGGGCTCCGCTAGGCCCATAATCATACCTTTCAGGGTCCGGTTGAACCTTTCGACCAGCCCATTTCCTTGAGGGTGGTAAGGAGTGGTGAACTTATAAGTTACCCCACACTCCTCCCACAGAGACTTCATGGACCTAGAGATGAAGTTGGTACCCCGGTCGGAGACCACCTCTCTGGGGAACCCCACACGGGAAAAGATCCCCATCAATGCACGGCCCACCACGGGTGCTGTGATTGTCCTGAGAGGGACTGCTTCCGGGTACCGGGTGGCATGGTCCACCAAGACCAGGATGAACCTGTTGCCTAAGGCTGTCTTGGGGTCCAGGGGCCCTACGGTATCTATGCCCACCCGCTCGAAAGGGGTGCTCACCACTGGGAAGGGTTGAAGGGGGGCCTTCAACTTCATTCCAGTCTTGCCACTAGCTTGACAGGTTTGGCAAGATCTGCAAAAGGAACCGACGTGCTTCCTCATCTGGGGCCAGTGGAAGTGGGTGACAAGCCGGTTTAGGGTCTTGTCTTGCCCCAGATGTCCTGCGAGAGGCACGTCGTGAGCCAGACCCATTAGGAAGTTTCTGAAGCGCTCGGGTACCACCAGCACACGGGCTGCACCGGGCTCAGCAAACTTAGGCTCGCTATAAAGTAGATCACCTTCCCAGTAGACATAGTGATCTTTGACTGCTCCACCTGCTGCCTGATCTGCAGCCTGTTGCCGCAGACCAATGAGGGAAGGGCATTCCTTCTGCGCCTGGCAGAACTCCTCCCTGGAGGGACCACCTTCTTGCTGCCAATGGGTCAGCTCAGGTAGGTCTCCCAGTTCGGCTACCTGTTCCCCTGTAGGTTCCAGGGCATCCCCCTCAGGTTCCGCTTCCTCCTGGACCGTGGGAACAGCTGGGGCCGGTTTCCCGCGCCCTCTGCCTCTTCCTCTCCTGGCAGGTCTCTGGGCCACTGTTTCAGGCTCCAGTTCTGCTGATTCACCCTTACTGGCTGCCGTAGCGCGCGTGGTCACGCAGATCCACGCAGGCAGACCCAACATCTCCAAGTGAGTTCGGTGTTCTATGTCCTTCCATGGAGAACTCTCCAGGTCGTTACCTAACAGACAGTCCACAGGCAAGGCATCACTGACAACTACCTCCAAAAGACCAGAGACTCCTCCCCACTCAAAGGAAACCTTCGCTAACTTGCAGAGGCGCACTGAGCTGTCAGCGGCCACTACAGGGCGGAGTACGCCAGGGATGATTTGCTCGTCAGACACCCACTGACACCTCACGGATGTCACACTGGCTCCGGTGTCTCTCAGTGCTTCAACCTCCCTCCCATTGATGGTCACCTTCTGCCCATACTTCTTAGTGTTAGAGGGCAGTAAGGTTTCCGGGACCATCTCTCGGTCTCCTAGCGAGACAAGGGTCATGACTGCTAGCTCTCCCCAATCACTAGAAACCAAATCCCCACCCAAAGCTACACTAGCTAACGCTGGCGCAGGAGCGCCAGTGGGTGCGGGCTTTTTCTTGGGACATTTCGGAGCGATATGGCCCACCTCGTTGCAGTGATAGCAGGTAGGGGGACCCTGGTTATTCCTCTTGTCCCGCCTACCCTTAGAGGGCCATGGCTGTTTAGGCTTGGGGGTTTGGGAATCCTTTTCTGGGGAACTACTTTGGGGCCCTTGCGAGAACTCCTTTTGGTTACCCTTGTCCCCCCCACTCTTCTGCTGGGGACCCTGCCCACCTTTGGCTGTGGTACCCACAATTCCTCTGTGGACCCTGGTACTAGACCAGCGGTCCGCCTCCTTAGCAAGCTCAATGGGGTCGGTCAGCTTGCTGTCTAAAAGATGCTGGCGCAGCTCTGGAACACAAAGACTACTCAAGTGCTCCCAACTGATTAAATGCAACAACCCCTTCAAATCAGTTACTTTACTGCCCTTCATCCAACCGTCCAGTGCACGCGAGTACCCATTCACACACTCCATCCAAGTCTCAGACTCTTTCTTCTTGGAGTTTCTAAACTGCAGTCTGTACTGCTCTGGGGTAAGGCCATACCTGAGACATAAGGCCTCCTTCATATTGGGGTAGGTCATGACACCTGTCAACTCTAAGGGCTCTAGAGCACTCCTCCCAGACGCCTCAAAATGTTTCCACAGGCCCGCCCCCCAATACTTGTCAGGCACATCATTCATCTTCAATGCAATTTCCTACGAAGTGAACCAGGCATAAATATCCTCACTCCTATGGTAATTCTGTACCAGGTCTTTGGGAATATATACTTTACCCCCATGCACTGGCTGTGCGCTGCCACCATTTGAACCGGCATCCGCCTCTCTGTTTTGCAGATCCAGCTCTCTCATTCTTAATTCGTGAGCCAAAAGCAATTTCTTTTCCTCTAAAGCGCGGGCATTCTTGCTCTCCTCCGCCGCCTTCTCGACTTCCAATTGCTTCATTTTCATTTTCATGACCTCCAGGTCATATTCTCTTATTCTTTGATTCTCCTGTAACTCTTCCGGGGTGAGGCCCCTACTGGAGTGGTTGCTGCCAGCTCCTGAGCCTACTCTGCCCACTGGCAGGTCTTTGCCTTGAAAAGCACTGTCTACATCCTCAACCTCATTTCCTTCCTGTGCTTCCCAATAGGTTTTCAAGATTTTCTGCAGCTCCTCCTTCCTGTAGGCGCTCTTTATGGGGCACTCAAACTGCTGGCAGAAGTACCTAAGATGCTTTACCGGGTAGGAGTACAGATCTTCAATCGAGAATTCCAAATCTAGCTCTGCCTCCTCACTGGGCACTTTCCCATTCAGAGACATGATGCTTTCCGAAGAGTTACTCAACAACAGAATGCAAAAACTCAAAAACCAGTAGTATGCGGTGGCGTAATGGTCTGCACTCACTAGTGATGTACACCAATTACTGTGGGTCAAGTACAAATACAAGCTCAAATCCCACCGCCTGACCACCAATGTTAGAACTGGGGGTCTCTAGTTGGCAGAGGTAGGTACCACTGTCCAAATAGGGACCCTTGCTTCTAGTCAGGACAAGGAGATAACCCTCTCAGATAACCCCTGCTCGCCCTCAAGGTAGCTTGGCCGGAGCAGTCTAGGCTAACCAGAGGCAATGCGTTAAGTATTTGTACCAACACTCACAGTAACACAGTGAAAACACCACAAACTGATTCCACAACAGTTTAGGAAAATAAAGATATTTATTCTAAACTACACAAGACCAAAACGGCAGAAATCCAACATACACAATGTAAGGTTACGGTTTCAAATGAGTTCTTCAGGTTGTAATCAAAGTTCTTTAAGTTACGATCAAATAATCCACAGATGCGTGAAAAGTTCACAGTTGCGTCACGTTGACTCACAGTACCTTTTAGATGCAACAAAGTTCCACAAGCAGGAAGCTGGTGCGGTGGAAACAAGCAACTCGTTACTCCTGAGACCCTGGGAAGGCGGTGCGACAGCCCCGCTGCAGCAGCGGGCGTGCGGCGACGAATCCGGTCTGTAAGGGGAGGAAGGCAGCTTGCGTAGATTCCGGTGCGTAGGTTCCGTGGGAAGTCTGTTCTCGCAAAGGCACGATGCGCTGATCTCGTAGGGGCTGCGATGATCTCCGGGGCGACGATGCGCAGTCCAGCGGTGACCCTCTCTCTCGCAGCTCCTCGATGTGATGTTTTCTGCGACGATGTTCGCAGCGACGTGATGCGGTCCGCATCGCTCGCTGGCGGAGCGCCACCCCAACAGTGCGAGAAGTCCCCGCCGCTACGAAGGTCGAGATCGGCGCAGCGTCTGACATCGCTGCCGAGGCCGCCACACCCTTCGTCTGCGAGACGCACCAGGCCGGTGCAGGGGAATCGAACATCGCTGCGAGTGTCGTCGCAGAGCCTGTCGCTGGGTGAGATCACCGCACCGCTTGCTTGCGGACTGCATCACGTCGCTGCGAACATCGTCGCAGAAAACATCACATCGAGGAGCTGCGAGAGAGAGGGTCACCGCTGGACTGCGCATCGTCGCCCCGGAGATCATCGCAGCCCCTACGAGATCAGCTCATCGTGCCTTTGCGAGAACAGACTTCCCACGGAACCTACGCACCGGAATCTACGCAAGCTGCCTTCCTCCCCTTACAGACCGGATTCGTCGCCGCACGCCCGCTGCTGCAGCGGGGCTGTCGCACCGCCTCCCCAGGGTCTCAGGAGTAACGAGTTGCTTGTTTCCACCGCACCAGCTTCCTGCTTGTGGAACTTTGTTGCATCTAAAAGGTACTGTGAGTCAACGTGACGCAACTGTGAACTTTTCACGCATCTGTGGATTATTTGATCGTAACTTAAAGAACTTTGATTACAACCTGAAGAACTCATTTGAAACCATAACCTTGCATTGTGTATGTTGGATTTCTGCCGTTTTGGTCTTGTGTAGTTTAGAATAAATATCTTTATTTTCCTAAACTGTTGTGGAATCAGTTTGTGGTGTTTTCACTGTGTTACTGTGAGTGTTGGTACAAATACTTAACGCATTGCCTCTGGTTAGCCTAGACTGCTCCGGCCAAGCTACCTTGAGGGCGAGCAGGGGTTATCTGAGAGGGTTATCTCCTTGTCCTGACTAGAAGCAAGGGTCCCTATTTGGACAGTGGTACCTACCTCTGCCAACTAGAGACCCCCAGTTCTAACACCTCCAAATAGTATTTAATTCACTTCCCGAGCCCCTGGAAGCATGAAAATCACTTTAAACATGCTAATTTTAGCTCTAACACCGATGATCCACCTACAAATGTAAACTGACGTTCAAAAATAAAACATTTGAAAAGGGACCATTTTCCACATTTCTGAAGCATGACGTAATGGGGGGGTGTTATCTCTTTTGTCGAAAATCAGCCGTTTTTGCTTGAACATTAAATGCCTCCAAATGGTATTTAATTAACTTCCCGAGCCCCTGGAAGCATGAAAATGACTTTAAACATGCTAATTTTAGCTCTAACACTGATGGTCCACCTACAAATGTGAACTGACGTTCAAAAATAAAACATTTGAAAACGGACCATTTTCCACATTTCTGAAGCATGACGTAATGGGGGTGTTATCTCTTTTGTCGAAAATCAGCCGTTTTTGCTTGAACATTAAATGCCTCCAAATGGTATTTAATTACCTTCCCGAGCCCCTGGAAGCATGAAAATCACTTTAAACATGCTAATTTTAGCTCTAACACTGATGATCCACCTACAAATGTGAAATGACGTTCAAAAATAAAACATTTGAAGACGGACCATTTTCCACATTTCTGAAACATGACGTAATGGGGGGGTGTTATCTCCTTTGTCGAAAATCAGCCGTTTTTGCTTGAACATTAAATGCCTCCAAATAGTTTTTAATTAACTTCCCGGGGTGAAGAAACCCTTTTTGAGAACTCAGAGTGAGTAAATTGGCCATTTTCATGCACTTTTAACCATTCCATAAATCTTGTGTTTAGGGCCCCTGGAATCATGAAAATCACTTTAAACATGCTAATTTTAACTCTAACACTGATGTTCAACCTACAAATGTGAACTGACGTTCTAAAATAAAACATTTGAAAATGGACCATTTTCCACATTTCTGAAGCATGAAGTAATGGGGGGGTGTTATCTCTTCTGTCAAAAATCAGCCGTTTTTGCTTGAACATTAAATGCCTCCAAATAGTATTTAATTTACTTCCCGAGCCCCTGGAAGCATGAAAATCACTTTAAACATGCTAATTTTAGCTCTAACACTGATGATCCACCTACAAATGTGAACTGACGTTCAAAAATAAAACATTTGAAAACGGACCATTCTCCACATTTCTGAAGCATGACGTAATGGGGGGGGTGTTATCTCTTTTGTAGAAAATCAGCCGTTTTTGCTTGAACATTAAATGCCTCCAAATGGTATTTAATTAACTTCCTGAGCCCCTGGAAGCATGAAAATCACTTTAAACATGCTAATTTTAGCTCTAACACTGATGATCAACCTACAAATGTGAACTGACGTTCAGAAATAAAACATTTGATTACGGACCATTCTCCACATTTCTGCAGCATGACGTAATGGGGGGGTGTTATCTCTTTTGTCGAAAATCAGCCGTTTTTGCTTGAACATGAAATGCCTCCAAATGGTATTTAATTAACTTCCCGAGCCCCTGGAAGCATGAAAATCACTTTAAACATGCTAATTTTAGCTCTAACACTGATGATCCACCTACAAATGTGAACTGACGTTCAAAAATAAAACATTTGAAAACGGACCATTTTTCACATTTCTGAAGCATGTCGTAATGGGGGGGTGTTATCTCTTTTGTCGAAAATCAGCCGTTTTTGCTTGAACATTAAATGCCTCCAAATGGTATTTAATTAACTTCCCGGGGTGAAGAAACCCTTTTTGAGAACTCAGAGTGAGTAAATTGGCCATTTTCATGCACTTTTAACCATTCCATAAATCTTGTGTTTAGGGCCCCTGGATGCATGAAAATCACTTTAAACATGCTAATTTTAGCTCTAACACTGATGATCAACCTACAAATGTGAACTGACGTTCAAAAGTAAAACATTTGAAAACGGACCATTTTCCACATTTCTGAAGCATGACGTAATGGGGGGGTGTTATCTCTTTTGTCGAAAATCAGTCGTTTTTGCTTGAACATTAAATGCCTCCAAATGGTATTTAATTAACTTCCCGGGGTGAAGAAACCCTTGTTGAGAACTCAGAGTGAGTAAATTGGCCATTTTCATGCACTTTTAACCATTCCATAAATCTTGTGTTTAGGGCCCCTGGAAGCATGAAAATCACTTTAATCATGCTAATTTTAGCACTAACACTGATGATCCACCTACAAATGTGAATTGACGTTCAAAAATAAAACATTTGAAAACGGACCATTTTCCACATTTCTGAAGCATGACGTAATGGGGGTTGTTATCTCTTTTGTCAAAAATCACCTGTTTTTGCTTGAACATGAAATGCCTCCAAATGGTATTTAATTCACTTCCTGGGGTGAAGAAACCCTTTTTGAGAACTCAGAGTGATTAAATTGGCCATTTTCATGCACTTTTAACCATTCCATAAATCTTGTGTTTAGGGCCCCTGGAAGCATGAAAATCACTTTAAACATGCAAATTTTAGCTCTAACACTGATGATCCACCTACAAATGTGAACTGACGTTCAAAAATAAAACATTTGAAAACGGACCATTTTCCACATTTCTGAAGCATGACGTAATGGGGGGGTGTTATCTCTTTTGTCGAAAATCAGCCATTTTTGCTTGAACATTAAATGCCTCCAAATGGTATTTAATTAACTTCCCGGGATGAAGAAACCCTTTTTGAGAACTCAGAGTGAGTAAATTGGCCATTTTCATGCACTTTTAACCATTCCATAAATCTTGTGTTTAGGGCCCCTGGAAGCATGAAAATCACTTTAAACATGCAAATTTTAGCTTTAACACTGTTGACCAACCTACAAATGTGAACTGACGTTCAAAAATAAAACATTTGAAAACGGACCATTTTCCACATTTCTGAAGCATGACGTAATGAGGAGGTGTTATCTCTTTTGTCGAAAATCAACCGTTTTTGCTTGAACATTAAATGCCTCCAAATGGTATTCAATTCACTTCCCGAGCACCTGGAAGCATGAAAATCACTTTAAACATGCTAATTTTAGCTCTAACACTGATGATCCACCTACAAATTTGAACTGACGTTCAAAAATAAAACATTTGAAAACGGACCATTTTCCACATTTCTGAAGCATGACGTAATGGGGGGGTGTTATCTCTTTTGTCGAAAATCAGCCGTTTTTGCTTGAACATTAAATGCCTCCAAATGGTATTTAATTAACTTCCCGGGGTGAAGAAACCCTTTTTGAAAACTCAGAGTGAGTAAATTGGCCATTTTCATGCACTTTTAACCATTCCATAAATCTTGTGTTTAGGGCCCCTTGAAGCATGAAAATCACTTTAAACATGCTAATTTTAGCTCTAACACTGATGATCCACCTACAAATGTGAACTGACGTTCAAAAATAAAACATTTGAAAACGGACCATTTTCCACATTTCTGAAGCATGACGTAATGGGGGGTGTTATCTCTTTTGTCAAAAATCAGCCTTTTTGCTTGAACATTAAATGCCTCCAAATAGTATTTAATTCACTTCCCGAGCCCCTGGAAGCATGAAAATCACTTTAAACATGCTAATTTTAGTTCTAACACTGATGATCCACCTACAAATATAAACTGATGTTCACAAATAAATCATTTGAAAACGGACCATTTTCCACATTTCTGAAGCATGACGTAATGGGGGAGTGTTATCTCTTTTGTCGAAAATCAGCCGTTTTTGCTTGAACATTACATGCCTCCAAATGGTATTTAATTAACTTCCTGAGCCCCTGGAAGCATGAAAATCACTTTAAACATGCTAATTTTAGCTCTAACACTGATGATCCACCTACAAATGTGAACTGACGTTCAAAAATAAAACATTTAAAAACGGACCATTCTCCACATTTCTGAAGCATGACGTAATGGGGGGGTGTTATCTCTTTTGTCGAAAATCAGCCGTTTTTGCTTGAACATTAAATGCCTCCAAATGGTATTTAATTAACTTCCCGAGCCCCTGGAAGCATAGAAATCACTTTAAACATGCTAATTTTAGCTCTAACACTGATGATCCACCTACAAATGTGAAATGACGTTCAAAAATAAAACATTTGAAAACGGACCATTTTCCACATTTCTGAAGCATGACGTAATGGGGGGTGTTATCTCTTTTGTCGAAAATCAGCCGTTTTTGCTTGAACATTAAATGCCTCCAAATAGTATTTAATTCACTTCCCGGGCCCCTGGAAGCATGAAAATCACTTTAAACATTCTAATTTTAGCTCTAACACTGATGATCCACCTAAAAATGTGAACTGACGTTCAAAAATAAAACATTTGAAAACGGACCATTTTCCACATTTCTGAAGCATGACCTAATGGGGGGTGTTATCTCTTTTGTCGAAAATCAGCCGTTTTTGCTTGAACATTAAATGCCTCCAAATGGTATTTAATTAACTTCCTGGGGTGAAGAAACCCTTTTTGAGAACTCAGAGTGAGTAAATTGGCCATTTTCATGCACTTTTAACCATTCCATAAATCTTGTGTTTAGGGCCCCTGGAAGCATGAAAATCACTTTAAACATGCTAATTTTAGCTCTAACACTAATGATCCACCTACAAATGTGAACTGACGTTCAAAAATAAAACATTTGAAAACGAACCATTTTCCACATTTCTGAAGCATGACGTAATGGGGGGGTGTTATCTCTTTTGTCGAAAATCAGCCGTTTTTGCTTGAACATTAAATGCCTCCAAATGGTATTTAATTAACTTCCCGAGCCCCTGGAAGCATGAAAATCACTTTAAACATGCTAATTTTAGCTCTAACACTGATGATCAACCTACAAATGTGAACTGACGTTCAAAAATAAAACATTTGAAAACGGACCATTTTCCACATTTCTGAAGCATGACGTAATGGGGGGGTGTTATCTCTTTTGTCGAAAATCAGCCGTTTTTGCTTGAACATTAAATGCCTCCAAATGGTATTTAATTAACTTCCCGGGGTGAAGAAACCCTTTTTGAGAACTCAGAGTGAGTAAATTGGCCATTTTCATGCACTTTTAACCATTCCATAAATCTTGTGTTTAGGACCCCTGGAAGCATGAAAATCACTTTAAACATGCTAATTTTAGCTCTAACACTGATGATCCTCCTCCAAATGTGAACTGATGTTCAAAAATAAAACATTTGGAAACGGACCATTTTCCACATTTCTGAAGCATGACGTAATGGGGGGGTGTTATCTCTTTTGTCGAAAATCAGCCGTTTTGCTTGAACATTAAATGCCTCCAAATGGTATTTAATTAACTTCCCGGGGTGAAGAAACCCTTTTTGAGAACTCAGAGTGAGTAAATTGGCCATTTTCATGCACTTTTAACCATTCCATAAATCTTGTGTATAGGGCCCCTGGAAGCATGAAAATCACTTTAAACATGCTAATTTTAGCTCTAACACTGATGATCAACCTACAAATGTGAACTGACGTTCAAAAATAAAACATTTGAAAATGGACCATACTCCACAATTCTGAAGCATGACGTAATGGGGGGTGTTATCTCTTTTGTCGAAAATCAGCCGTTTTTGCTTGAACATTAAATGCCTCCAAATGTTATTTAATTAACTTTCCGGGGTGAAGAAACGCTTTTTGAGACCTCAGAGTGAGTAAATTGGCCATTTTCATGCACTTTTAACCATTCCATAAATCTTGTGTTTAGGGCCCCTGGAAGCATGAAAATCACTTTAAACATGCTAATTTTAGCTCTAACACTGATGATCAACCTACAAATGTGAACTGACGTTCAAAAATAAAACATTTGAAAACGGACCATACTCCACATTTCTGAAGCATGACGTAATGGGGGGGTGTTATCTCTTTTGTCAAAAATCACCTGTTTTTGCTTGAACATTAAATGCCTCCAAATAGTATTTAATTCACTTCCCGAGCCCCTGGAAGCATGAAAATCACTTTAAACATTCTAATTTTAGCTCTAACACTGATGATCCACCTACAAACATGAACTGACGTTCAAAAATAAAACATTTGAAAACGGACCATTTTCCACATTTCTGAAGCATGACGTAATGGGGGGGTGTTATCTCTTTTGTCGAAAATCAGCCGTTTTGCTTGAACATTAAATGCCTCCAAATGGTATTTAATTAACTTCCCGGGGTGAAGAAACCCTTATTGAGAACTCAGAGTGAGTAAATTGGCCATTTTCATGCACTTTTAACCATTCCATAAATCTTGTGTTTCGGGCCCCTGGAAGCATGAAAATCACTTTAAACATGCTAATTTTAGCTCTAACACTGATGATCAACCTACAAATGTGAACAGACGTTCAAAAATAAAACATTTGAAAAAACGGACCATTTTCCACATTTCTGAAGCATGACGTAATGGGGGGGTGTTATCTCTTTTGTAAAAAATCAGCCGTTTTTGCTTGAACATTAAATGCCTCCAAATAGTCTTTAATTTACTTCCCGAGCCCCTGGAAGCATGAAAATCACTTTAAACATGCTAATTTTAGCTCTAACACTGATGATCCACCTACAAATGTGAACTGACGTTCAAAAATAAAACATTTGAAAACGGACCATGTTCCACATTTCTGAAGCATGACGTAATGGGGGGGTGTTATCTCTTTTGTCAAAAATCACCTGTTTTTGCTTGAACATTAAATGCCTCAAAATAGTATTTAATTCACTTCCCGAGCCCCTGGAAGCATGAAAATCACTTTAAACATTCTAATTTTAGCTCTAACACTGATGATCCACCTACAAATGTGAACTGACGTTCAAAAATAAAACATTTGAAAACGGACCATTTTCCACATTTCTGAAGCATGACGTAATGGGGGGGTGTTATCTCTTTTGTTGAAAATCAGCCATTTTTGCTTGAACATTAAATGCCTCCAAATGGTATTTAATTAACTTCCCGGGGTGAAGAAACCCTTTTTGAGAACTCAGAGTGAGTAAATTGGCCATTTTCATGCACTTTTAACCATTCCATAAATCTTGTGTTTAGGGCCCCTGGAAGCATGAAAATCACTTTAAACATGCTAATTTTAGCTCTAACACTGATGATCAACCTACAAATGTGAACTGACGTTCAAAAATAAAACATTTGAAAACGGACCATACTCCACAATTCTGAAGCATGACGTAATGGGGGGTGTTATCTCTTTTGTCGAAAATCAGCCGTTTTTGCTTGAACATTAAATGCCTCCAAATGGTATTTAATTAACTTCCCGGGGTGAAGAAACGCTTTTTGAGACCTCAGAGTGAGTAAATTGGCCATTTTCATGCACTTTTAACCATTCCATAAATCTTGTGTTTAGGGCCCCTGGAAGCATGAAAATCACTTTAAACATGCTAATTTTAGCTCTAACACTGATGATCAACCTACAAATGTGAACTGACGTTCAAAAATAAAACATTTTGAAAACGGACCATACTCCACATTTCTGAAGCATGACGTAATGGGGGGGTGTTATCTCTTTTGTCGAAAAACAGCTGTTTTTGCTTGAACATTAAATGCCTCCAAATGGTATTTAATTAACTACCCGGGGTGAAGAAACCCTTTTTGAGAACTCAGAGTGAGTAAATTGGCCATTTTCATGCACTATTAACCATTCCATAAATCTTGTGTTTAGTGCCCCTGGAAGCATGAAAATCACTTGAAACATGCTAATTTTAGCTCTAACACTGATGATCCACCTACAAATGTGAACTGACGTTCAAAAATAAAACATTTGAAAATGGACCATTTTCCACATTTCTGAAGCATGACGTAATGGGGGGGTGTTATCTCTTTTGTCGAAAATCAGCCGTTTTTGCTTGAACATTAAATGCCTCCAAATGGTATTTAATTAACTTCCCGAGCCCCTGGAAGCATGAAAACCACTTTAAACATGCTAATTTTAGCTCTAACACTGATGATCCACCTACAAATGTGAACTGACGTTCAAAAATAAAACATTTGAAAACGGACCATTTTCCACATTTCTGAAGCATGACGTAATGGGGGGGTGTTATCTCTTTTGTCGAAAATCAGCCGTTTTTGCTTGAACATTAAATGCCTCCAAATGGTATTTAATTAACTTCCCGGGGTGAAGAAACCCTTTTTGAGAACTCAGAGTGAGTAAATTGGCCATTTTCATGCACTTTTAACCATTCCATAAATCTTGTGTTTAGGGCCCCTGGAAGCATGAAAATCACTTTAAACATGCTCATTTTAGCTCTAACACTGATGATCAACCTACAAATGTGAACTGACGTTCAAAAATAAAACATTTGAAAACGGACCATACTCCACATTTCTGAAGCATGACGTAATGGGGGGGGTGTTATCTCTTTTGTCGAAAAACAGCCGTTTTTGCTTGAACAATAAATGCCTCCAAATGGTATTTAATTAACTTCCCGGGGTGAAGAAACCCTTTTTGAGAACTCAGAGTGAGTAAATTGGCCATTTTCATGCACTTTTAACCATTCCATAAATCTTGTGTTTAGTGCCCCTGGAAGCATGAAAATCACTTGAAACATGCTGATTTTAGCTCTGACACTGATGATCCACCTACAAATGTGAACTGACGTTCAAAAATAAAACATTTGAAAATGGACCATTTTCCACATTTCTGAAGCATGACGTAATGAGGGGGTGTTATCTCTTTTGTCGAAAATCAGCCGTTTTTGCTTGAACATTAAATGCCTCCAAATGGTATTCAATTCACTTCCCGAGCCCCTGGAAGCATGAAAATCACTTTAAACATGCTAATTTTAGCTCTAACACTGATGATCAACCTACAAATGTGTACTGACGTTCAAAAATAAAACATTTGAAAACTGACCATTTTCCACATTCCTGAAGCATGACGTAATGAGGGGGTGTTATCTCTTTTGTCAAAAATCTGCCGTTTTTGCTTAAACATTAAATGCCTCCAAATAGTATTTAATTCACTTCCCGAGCCCCTGGAAGCATGAAAATCACTTTAAACATGCTCATTTTAGCTCTAACACTGATGATCCACCTACAAATGTGAACTGACGTTCAAAAATAAAACATTTGAAAATGGACCATTTTCCACATTTCTGAAGCATGACGTAATGGGGGGTGTTATCTCTTTTGTCAAAAATCAGCCTTTTTGCTTGAACATCAAATGCCTCCAAATAGTATTTAATTCACTTCCCGAGCCCCTGGAAGCATGAAAATCACTTTAAACATGCTAATTTTAGTTCTAACACTGATGATTCACCTACAAATGTAAACTGATGTTCAAAAATAAATCATTTGAAAACGGACCATTATCCACATTTCTGAAGCATGACGTAATGGGGGAGTGTTATCTCTTTTGTCGAAAATCAGCCGTTTTAGCTTGAACATTAAATGCCTCCAAATGGTATTTAATTAACTTCCTGAGCCCCTGAAGCATGAAAATCACTTTAAACATGCTAATTTTAGCTCTAACCCTGATGATCCACCTACAAATGTGAACTGACGTTCAAAAATAAAACATTTGAAAACGGACCATTCTCCACATTTCTGAAGCATGACGTAATGGGGGGGTGTTATCTCTTTTGCCGAAAATCTGCCGTTTTTGCTTGAACATTAAATGTCTCCCAATGGTATTTAATTAACTTCCCGAGCCCCTGGAAGCATAGAAATCACTTTAAACATGCTAATTTTAGCTCTAACACTGATGATCCACCTACAAATGTGAAATGACGTTCAAAAATAAAACATTTGAAAACGGACCATTTTCCACATTTCTGAAGAATGACGTAATGGGGGGGTGTTATCTCTTTTGTCGAAAATCAGCCGTTTTTGCTTGAACATTAAATGCCTCCAAATGGTATTTAATTAACTTCCCGGGGTGAAGAAACCCTTTTTGAAAACTCAGAGTGAGTAAATTGGCCATTTTCATGCACTTTTAACCATTCCATAAATCTTGTGTTTAGGGCCCCTGGAAGCATGAAAATCACTTTAAACATGCTAATTTTAGCTTTAACACTGATGATCAACCTACAAATGTGAATTGACGTTCAAAAATAAAACATTTGAAAACGGACCATTCTCCACATTTCTGAAGCATGACGTAATGGGGGGGTGTTATCTCTTTTGTCAAAAATCACCTGTTTTTGCTTGAACAATAAATGCCTCCAAATAGTATTTAATTCACTTCCCGAGCCCCTGGAAGCATGAAAATCACTTTAAACATGCTAATTTTAGCTCTAACACTAATGATCCACCTACAAATGTGAACTGACGTTCAAAAATAAAACATTTGAAAACAAACCATTTTCCACATTTCTGAAGCATGACGTAATGGGGGGGTGTTATCTCTTTTGTCGAAAATCAGCCGTTTTTGCTTGAACATTAAATGCCTCCAAATGGTATTTAATTTACTTCCCGAGCCCCTGGAAGCATGAAAATCACTTTAAACATGCTAATTTTAGCTCTAACACTGATGATCCACCTACAAATGTGAACTGACGTTCAAAAATAAAACGTTTTAAAACGGACCATGTTCCACATTTCTGAAGCATGACGTAATGGGGGGGTGTTATCTCTTTTGTCAAAAATCAGCCGTTTTAACATTAAATGCCTCCAAATGGTATTTAATTAACTTCCCGGGGTGAAGAAACCCTTTTTGAGAACTCAGAGTGAGTAAATTGGCCATTTTCATGCACTTTTAACCATTCCATAAATCTTGTGTTTAGGGCCCCTGGAAGCATGAAAATCACTTTAAACATGCTCATTTTAGCTCTAACACTGATGATCAACCTACAAATGTGAACTGACGTTCAAAAATAAAACATTTGAAAACGGACCATACTCCACATTTCTGAAGCATGACGTAATGGGGGGGTGTTATCTCTTTTGTCGAAAAACAGCTGTTTTTGCTTGAACATTAAATGCCTCCAAATGGTATTTAATTAACTTCCCGGGGTGAAGAAACCCTTTTTGAGAACTCAGAGTGAGTAAATTGGCCATTTTCATGCACTTTTAACCATTCCATAAATCTTGTGTTTAGTGCCCCTGGAAGCATGAAAATCACTTTAAACATGCTAATTTTAGCTCTAACACTGATGATCAACCTACAAATGTGTACTGACGTTCAAAAATAAAACATTTGAAAACTGACCATTTTCCACATTCCTGAAGCATGACGTAATGAGGGGGTGTTATCTCTTTTGTCAAAAATCAGCCGTTTTTGCTTAAACATTAAATGCCTCCAAATAGTATTTAATTAACTTCCCGAGCCCCTGGAAGCATGAAAATCACTTTAAACATGCTAATTTTAGCTCTAACACTGATGATCCACCTACAAATGTGAACTGAAGTTCAAAAATAAAACATTTGAAAACGGACCATTTTCCACATTTCTGAAGCATGACGTAATGGGGGGGTGTTATCTCTTTTGTCGAAAATCAGCCGTTTTTGCTTGAACATTAAATGCCTCCAAATGGTATTTAGTTAACTTCCCGGGGTGAAGAAACCCTTTTTGAGAACTCGGAGTGAGTAAATTGGCCATTTTCATGCACTTTTAACCATTCCATAAATCTTGTGTTTAGGGCCCCTGGAAGCATGAAAATCACTTTAAACATGCTAATTTTAGCTCTAACACTGATGATCCACCTACAAATGTGAACTGACGTTCAAAAATAAAACATTTGAAAACGGACCATTTTCCACATTTCTGAAGCATGACGTAATGGGGGGTGTTATCTCTTTTGTCAAAAATCAGCCTTTTTGCTTGAACATTAAATGCCTCCAAATAGTATTTAATTCACTTCCCGAGCCCCTGGAAGCATGAAAATCACTTTAAACATGCTAATTTTAGTTCTAACACTGATGATCCACCTACAAATGTAAACTGATGTTCAAAAATAAATCATTTGAAAACGGACCATTTTCCACATTTCTGAAGCATGACGTAATGGGGGAGTGTTATCTCTTTTGTCGAAAATCAGCCGTTTTTGCTTGAACATTAAATGCCTCCAAATGGTATTTAATTAACTTCCTGAGCCCCTGAAGCATGAAAATCCCTTTAAACATGCTAATTTTAGCTCTAACACTGATGATCCACCTACAAATGTGAACTGACGTTCAAAAATAAAACGTTTTAAAACGGACCATGTTCCACATTTCTGAAGCATGACGTAATGGGGGGGTGTTATCTCTTTTGTCAAAAATCAGCCGTTTTAACATTAAATGCCTCCAAATGGTATTTAATTAACTTCCCGGGGTGAAGAAACCCTTTTTGAGAACTCAGAGTGAGTAAATTGGCCATTTTCATGCACTTTTAACCATTCCATAAATCTTGTGTTTAGGGCCCCTGGAAGCATGAAAATCACTTTAAACATGCTCATTTTAGCTCTAACACTGATGATCAACCTACAAATGTGAACTGACGTTCAAAAATAAAACATTTGAAAACGGACCATACTCCACATTTCTGAAGCATGACGTAATGGGGGGGTGTTATCTCTTTTGTCGAAAAACAGCTGTTTTTGCTTGAACATTAAATGCCTCCAAATGGTATTTAATTAACTTCCCGGGGTGAAGAAACCCTTTTTGAGAACTCAGAGTGAGTAAATTGGCCATTTTCATGCACTTTTAACCATTCCATAAATCTTGTGTTTAGTGCCCCTGGAAGCATGAAAATCACTTTAAACATGCTAATTTTAGCTCTAACACTGATGATCAACCTACAAATGTGTACTGACGTTCAAAAATAAAACATTTGAAAACTGACCATTTTCCACATTCCTGAAGCATGACGTAATGAGGGGGTGTTATCTCTTTTGTCAAAAATCAGCCGTTTTTGCTTAAACATTAAATGCCTCCAAATAGTATTTAATTAACTTCCCGAGCCCCTGGAAGCATGAAAATCACTTTAAACATGCTAATTTTAGCTCTAACACTGATGATCCACCTACAAATGTGAACTGAAGTTCAAAAATAAAACATTTGAAAACGGACCATTTTCCACATTTCTGAAGCATGACGTAATGGGGGGGTGTTATCTCTTTTGTCGAAAATCAGCCGTTTTTGCTTGAACATTAAATGCCTCCAAATGGTATTTAGTTAACTTCCCGGGGTGAAGAAACCCTTTTTGAGAACTCGGAGTGAGTAAATTGGCCATTTTCATGCACTTTTAACCATTCCATAAATCTTGTGTTTAGGGCCCCTGGAAGCATGAAAATCACTTTAAACATGCTAATTTTAGCTCTAACACTGATGATCCACCTACAAATGTGAACTGACGTTCAAAAATAAAACATTTGAAAACGGACCATTTTCCACATTTCTGAAGCATGACGTAATGGGGGGTGTTATCTCTTTTGTCAAAAATCAGCCTTTTTGCTTGAACATTAAATGCCTCCAAATAGTATTTAATTCACTTCCCGAGCCCCTGGAAGCATGAAAATCACTTTAAACATGCTAATTTTAGTTCTAACACTGATGATCCACCTACAAATGTAAACTGATGTTCAAAAATAAATCATTTGAAAACGGACCATTTTCCACATTTCTGAAGCATGACGTAATGGGGGAGTGTTATCTCTTTTGTCGAAAATCAGCCGTTTTTGCTTGAACATTAAATGCCTCCAAATGGTATTTAATTAACTTCCTGAGCCCCTGAAGCATGAAAATCCCTTTAAACATGCTAATTTTAGCTCTAACACTGATGATCTACCTACAAATGTGAACTGACGTTCAAAAATAAAACATTTGAAAACGGACCATTCTCCACATTTCTGAAGCATGACGTAATGGGGGGGTGTTATCTCTTTTGTCGAAAATCAGCCGTTTTTGCTTGAACATTAAATGTCTCCAAATGGTATTTAATTAACTTCCCGAGCCCCTGGAAGCATAGAAATCACTTTAAACATGCTAATTTTAGCTCTAACACTGATGATCCACCTACAAATGTGAAATGACGTTCAAAAATAAAACATTTGAAAACGGACCATTTTCCACATTTCTGAAGAATGACGTAATGGGGGGTGTTATCTCTTTTGTCGAAAATCAGCCGTTTTTGCTTGAACATTAAATGCCTCCAAATGGTATTTAATTAACTTCCCGGGGTGAAGAAACCCTTTTTGAAAACTCAGAGTGAGTAAATTGGCCATTTTCATGCACTTTTAACCATTCCATAAATCTTGTGTTTAGGGCCCCTGGAAGCATGAAAATCACTTTAAACATGCTAATTTTAGCTTTAACACTGATGATCAACCTACAAATGTGAACTGACGTTCAAAAATAAAACATTTGAAAACGGACCATTCTCCACATTTCTGAAGCATGACGTAATGGGGGGTGTTATCTCTTTTGTCAAAAATCAGCCGTTTTTGCTTGAACATGAAATGCCTCCAAATGGTATTTAATTAACTTCCCGAGCCCCTGGAAGCATGAAAATCACTTTAAACATGCTAATTTTAGCTCTAACACTAATGATCCACCTACAAATGTGAACTGACGTTCAAAAATAAAACATTTGAAAACGAACCATTTTCCACATTTCTGAAGCATGACGTAATGGGGGGGTGTTATCTCTTTTGTCAAAAATCACCTGTTTTTGCTTGAACATTAAATGCCTCCAAATAGTATTTAATTCACTTCCCGGGGTGAAGAAACCCTTTTTGAGAACTCAGAGTGAGTAAATTGGTCATTTTCATGCACTTTTAACCATTCCATAAATCTTGTGTTTAGGGCCCCTGGAAGCATGAAAATCACTTTAAACATGCTAATTTTAGCTCTAACACTAATGATCCACCTACAAATGTGAACTGACATTCAAAAATAAAACATTTGAAAACGGACCATTTTCCACATTTCTGAAGCATGACGTAATGGGGGTTTTATCTCTTTTGTCGAAAATCAGCCGTTTTTGCTTGAACATTGAATGCCTCCAAATGGTATTAATTAACTTCCCGGGGTGAAGAAACCCTTTTTGAGAACTCAGAGTGAGTAAATTGGCCATTTTCATGCACTTTTAACCATTCCATAAATCTTGTGTTTACGACCCCTGGAAGCATGAAAATCACTTTAAACATGCTAATTTTAGCTCTAGCACTGATGATCCTCCTACAAATGTGAACTGATGTTCAAAAATAAAACATTTGAAAACGGACCATTTTCCACATTTCTGAAGCATGACGTAATGGGGGGGTGTTATCTCTTTTGTCGAAAATCAGCCGTTTTTGCTTGAACATTAAATGCCTCCAAATGGTATTTAATTAACTTCCCGGGGTGAAGAAACCCTTTTTGAGAACTCAGAGTGAGTAAATTGGCCATTTTCATGCACTTTTAACCATTCCATAAATCTTGTGTTTAGGGCCCCTGGAAGCATGAAAATCACTTTAAACATGCTAATTTTAGCTCTAGCACTGATGATCCTCCTACAAATGTGAACTGATGTTCAAAAATAAAACATTTGAAAACGGACCATTTTCCACATTTCTGAAGCATGACGTATTGGGGGTGTTATCTCTTTTGTCGAAAATCAGCCGTTTTTGCTTGAACATTAAATGCCTCCAAATGGTATTTAATTAACTTCCTGGGGTGAAGAAACCCCTTTTGAGAACTCAGAGTGAGTAAATTGGCCATTTTCATGCACTTTTAACCATTCCATAAATCTTGTGTTTAGGGCCCCTGGAAGCATGAAAATCACTTTAAACATGCTAATTTTAGCTCTAACACTAATGATCCACCGACAAATGTGAACTGACATTCAAAAATAAAACATTTGAAAACGGACCATTTTCCACATTTCTGAAGCATGACGTAATGGGGGTTTTATCTCTTTTGTCGAAAATCAGCCGTTTTTGCTTGAACATTGAATGCCTCCAAATGGTATTAATTAACTTCCCGGGGTGAAGAAACCCTTTTTGAGAACTCAGAGTGAGTAAATTGGCCATTTTCATGCACTTTTAACCATTCCATAAATCTTGTGTTTAGGGCCCCTGGAAGCATGAAAATCACTTTAAACATGCTAATTTTAGCTTTAAAACTGATGATCAACCTACAAATGTGAACTGACGTTCAAAAATAAAACATTTGAAAACGGACCATTCTCCACATTTCTGAAGCATGACGTAATGGGGGGTGTTATCTCTTTTGTCAAAAATCACCTGTTTTTGCTTGAACATTAAATGCCTCCAAATAGTATTTAATTCACTTCCCGAGCCCCTGGAAGCATGAAAATCACTTTAAACATTCTAATTTTAGCTCTAACACTGATTATCCACCTAAAAATGTGAACTGACGTTCAAAAATAAAACATTTGAAAACGGACCATTTTCCACATTTCTGAAGCATGACGTATTGGGGGTGTTATCTCTTTTGTCGAAAATCAGCCGTTTTTGCTTGAACATTAAATGCCTCCAAATGGTATTTAATTAACTTCCCGAGCCCCTGGAAGCATGAAAATCACTTTAAACATGCTAATTTTAGCTCTAACACTGATGATCCACCTACAAATGTGAAATGACGTTCAAAAATAAAACATTTGAAAACGGACCATTTTCCACATTTCTGAAGAATGACGTAATGGGGGGGTGTTATCTCTTTTGTCGAAAATCAGCCGTTTTTGCTTGAACATTAAATGCCTCCAAATGGTATTTAATTAACTTCCCGGGGTGAAGAAACCCTTTTTGAAAACTCAGAGTGAGTAAATTGGCCATTTTCATGCACTTTTAACCATTCCATAAATCTTGTGTTTAGGGCCCCTGGAAGCCTGAAAATCACTTTAAACATGCTAATTTTAGCTTTAACACTGATGATTAACCTACAAATGTGAACTGACGTTCAAAAATAATACATTTGAAAACGGACCATTCTCCACATTTCTGAAGCATGACGTAATGGGGGGGTGTTATCTCTTTTGTCAAAAATCACCTGTTTTTGCTTGAACATTAAATGCCTCCAAATAGTATTTAATTCACTTCCCGAGCCCCTGGAAGCATGAAAATCACTTTAAACATTCTAATTTTAGCTCTAACACTGATGATCCACCTAAAAATGTGAACTGACGTTCAAAAATAAAACATTTGAAAACGGACCATTTTCCACATTTCTGAAGCATGACGTAATGGGGGGTGTTATCTCTTTTGTCGAAAATCAGCCGTTTTTGCTTGAACATTAAATGCCTCCAAATGGTATTTAATTAACTTCCTGGGGTGAAGAAACCCTTTTTGAGAACTCAGAGTGAGTAAATTGGCCATTTTCATGCACTTTTAACCATTCAATAAATCTTGTGTTTAGGGCCCCTGGAAGCATGAAAATCACTTCAAACATGCTAATTTTAGCTCTAACACTAATGATCCACCTACAAATGTGAACTGACGTTCAAAAATAAAACATTTGAAAACGAACCATTTTCCACATTTCTGAAGCATGACGCAATGGGGGGTGTTATCTCTTTTGTCAAAAATCACCTGTTTTTGCTTGAACATTAAATGCCTCCAAATAGTATTTAATTCACTTCCCGAGCCCCTGGAAGCATGAAAATCACTTTAAACATTCTAATTTTAGCTCTAACACTGATTATCCACCTAAAAATGTGAAATGACGTTCAAAAATAAAACATTTGAAAACGGACCATTTTCCACATTTCTGAAGAATGACGTAATGGGGGGGTGTTATCTCTTTTGTCGAAAATCAGCCGTTTTTGCTTGAACATTAAATGCCTCCAAATGGTATTTAATTAACTTCCCGGGGTGAAGAAACCCTTTTTGAAAACTCAGAGTGAGTAAATTGGCCATTTTCATGCACTTTTAACCATTCCATAAATCTTGTGTTTAGGGCCCCTGGAAGCCTGAAAATCACTTTAAACATGCTAATTTTAGCTTTAACACTGATGATTAACCTACAAATGTGAACTGACGTTCAAAAATATTACATTTGAAAACGGACCATTCTCCACATTTCTGAAGCATGACGTAATGGGCGGGTGTTATCTCTTTTGTCAAAAATCACCTGTTTTTGCTTGAACATTAAATGCCTCCAAATAGTATTTAATTCACTTCCCGAGCCCCTGGAAGCATGAAAATCACTTTAAACATTCTAATTTTAGCTCTAACACTGATGATCCACCTAAAAATGTGAACTGACGTTCAAAAATAAAACATTTGAAAACAGACCATTTTCCACATTTCTGAAGCATGACGTAATGGGGGGTGTTATCTCTTTTGTCGAAAATCAGCCGTTTTTGCTTGAACATTAAATGCCTCCAAATGGTATTTAATTAACTTCCTGGGGTGAAGAAACCCTTTTTGAGAACTCAGAGTGAGTAAATTGGCCATTTTCATGCACTTTTAACCATTCAATAAATCTTGTGTTTAGGGCCCCTGGAAGCATGAAAATCACTTTAAACATGCTAATTTTAGCTCTAACACTAATGATCCACCTAAAAATGTGAACTGACGTTCAAAAATAAAACATTTGAAAACGAACCATTTTCCACATTTCTGAAGCATGACGCAATGGGGGGGTGTTATCTCTTTTGTCGAAAATCAGCCGTTTTTGCTTGAACATTAAATGCCTCCAAATGGTATTTAATTAACTTCCCGAGCCCCTGGAAGCATGAAAATCACTTTAAACATGCTAATTTTAGCTCTAACACTGATGATCAACCTACAAATGTGAACTGACGTTCAAAAATAAAACATTTGAAAATGGACCATTTTCCACATTTCTGAAGAATGACGTAATGGGGGGGTGTTATCTCTGTTGTCGAAAATCAGCCGTTTTTGCTTGAACATTAAATGCCTCCAAATGGTATTTAATTAACTTCCCGTGGTGAAGAAACCCTTTTTGAAAACTCAGAGTGAGTAAATTGGCCATTTTCATGCACTTTTAACCATTCCATAAATCTTGTGTTTAGGGCCCCTGGAAGCATGAAAATCACTTTAAACATGCTAATTTTAGCTTTAACACTGATGATCAACCTACAAATGTGAACTGACGTTCAAAAATAAAACATTTGAAAACGGACCATTCTCCACATTTCTGAAGCATGACGTAATGGGGGGGTGTTATCTCTTTTGTCAAAAATCACCTGTTTTTGCTTGAACATTAAATGCCTCCAAATAGTATTTAATTCACTTCCCGAGCCCCTGGAAGCATGAAAATCACTTTAAACATTCTAATTTTAGCTCTAACACTGATTATCCACCTAAAAATGTGAACTAACGTTCAAAAATAAAACATTTGAAAACGGACCATTTTCCACATTTCTGAAGCATGACGTAATGGGGGTGTTATCTCTTTTGTCGAAAATCAGCCGTTTTTGCTTGAACATTAAATGCCTCCAAATGGTATTTAATTAACTTCCTGGGGTGAAGAAACCCTTTTTGAGAACTCAGAGTGAGTAAATTGGCCATTTTCATGCACTTTTAACCATTCCATAAATCTTGTGTTTAGGGCCCCTGGAAGCATGAAAATCACTTTAAACATGCTAATTTTAGCTCTAACACTGATGATCCACCTACAAATGTGAACTGACGTTCAAAAATAAAACATTTGAAAACGGACCATTCTCCACATTTCTAAAGCATGACGTAATGGGGGGGTGTTATCTCTTTTGTCGAAAATCAGCCGTTTTTGCTTGAACATTAAATGTCTCCAAATGGTATTTAATTAACTTCCCGAGCCCCTGGAAGCATAGAAATCACTTTAAACATGCTAATTTTAGCTCTAACACTGATGATCCACCTATAAATGTGAAATGACGTTCAAAAATAAAACATTTGAAAACGGACCATTTTCCACATTTCTGAAGAATGACGTAATGGGGGGGTGTTATCTCTGTTGTCGAAAATCAGCCGTTTTTGCTTGAACATTAAATGCCTCCAAATGGTATTTAATTAACTTCCCGGGGTGAAGAAACCCTTTTTGAAAACTCAGAGTGAGTAAATTGGCCATTTTCATGCACTTTTAACCATTCCATAAATCTTGTGTTTTGGGCCCCTGGAAGCATGAAAATCACTTTAAACATGCTAATTTTAGCTTTAACACTGATGATCAACCTACAAATGTGAACTGACGTTCAAAAATAAAACATTTGAAAACGGATCATTCTACACATTTCTGAAGCATGACGTAATGGGGGGGTGTTATCTCTTTTGTCAAAAATCACCTGTTTTTGCTTGAACATTAAATGCCTCCAAATAGTATTTAATTCACTTCCCGAGCCCCTGGAAGCATGAAAATCACTTTAAACATTCTAATTTTAGCTCTAACACTGATTATCCACCTAAAAATGTGAACTAACGTTCAAAAATAAAACATTTGAAAACGGACCATTTTCCACATTTCTGAAGCATGACGTAATGGGGGTGTTATCTCTTTTGTCGAAAATCAGCCGTTTTTGCTTGAACATTAAATGCCTCCAAATGGTATTTAATTAACTTCCTGGGGTGAAGAAACCCTTTTTGAGAACTCAGAGTGAGTAAATTGGCCATTTTCATGCACTTTTAACCATTCCATAAATCTTGTGTTTAGGGCCCCTGGAAGCATGAAAATCACTTTAAACATGCTAATTTTAGCTCTAACACTACTGATCCACCTACAAATGTGAACTGATGTTCAAAAATAAAACATTTGAAAACGGACCATTTTCCACATTTCTGAAGCATGACGTAATGGGGGGGTGTTATCTCTTTTGTCGAAAATCAGCCGTTTTTGCTTGAACATTAAATGCCTCCAAATGGTATTTTATTAACTTCCCGAGCCCCTGGAAGCATAGAAATCACTTTAAACATGCTAATTTTAGCTGTAACACTGATGATCCACCTACAAATGTGAAATGACGTTCAAAAATAAAACATTTGAAAACTGACCATTTTCCACATTTCTGAAGCATGACGTAATGGGGGGTGTTATCTCTTTTGTCAAAAATCAGCCTTTTTGCTTGAACATTAAATGCCTCCAAATAGTATTCAATTCACTTCCCGAGCCCCTGGAAGCATGAAAATCACTTTAAACATGCTAATTTTAGTTCTAACACTGATGATCCACCTACAAATGTAAACTGATGTTCAAAAATAAATCATTTGAAAACGGACCATTTTCCACATTTCTGAAGCATGACGTAATGGGGGAGTGTTATCTCTTTTGTCGAAAATCAGCCGTTTTTCTTGAACATTAAAAGCCTCCAAATGGTATTTAATTAACTTCCTGAGCCCCTGAAGCATGAAAATCACTTTAGACATGCTCATTTTAGCTCTAACACTGATGATCCACCTACAAATGTGAACTGACGTTCAAAAATAAAACATTTGAAAACGGACCATTCTCCACATTTCTAAAGCATGACGTAATGGGGGGGTGTTATCTCTTTTGTCGAAAATCAGCCGTTTTTGCTTGAACATTAAATGTCTCCAAATGGTATTTAATTAACTTCCCGAGCCCCTGGAAGCATAGAAATCACTTTAAACATGCTAATTTTAGCTCTAACACTGATGATCCACCTACAAATGTGAAATGACGTTCAAAAATAAAACATTTGAAAACGGACCATTTTCCACATTTCTGAAGAATGACGTAATGGGGGGGTGTTATCTCTGTTGTCGAAAATCAGCCGTTTTTGCTTGAACATGAAATGCCTCCAAATGGTATTTAATTAACTTCCTGGGGTGAAGAAACCCTTTTTGAGAACTCAGAGTGAGTAAATTGGCCATTTTCATGCACTTTTAACCATTCCATAAATCTTGTGTTTAGGGCCCCTGGAAGCATGAAAATCACTTTAAACATGCTAATTTTAGCTCTAACACTACTGATCCACCTACAAATGTGAACTGACATTCAAAAATTAAACGTTTGAAAAACGGACCATTTTCCACATTTCTGAAGCATGACGTAATGGGGGGGTGTTATCTCTTTTGTCGAAAATCAGCCGTTTTTGCTTGAACATTAAATGCCTCCAAATGGTATTTAATTAACTTCCCGAGCCCCTGGAAGCATGAAAATCACTTTAAACATGCTAATTTTAGCTCTAACACTGATGATCAACCTACAAATGTGAACTGACGTTCAAAAATAAAACATTTGAAAACGGACCATTTTCCACATTTCTGAAGCATCACGTAATGGGGGGTGTTATCTCTTTTGTCGAAAATCAGCCGTTTTTGCTTGAACATTGAATGCCTCCAAATGGTATTTAATTAACTTCCCGGGGTGAAGAAACCATTTTTGAGAACTCAGAGTGAGTAAATTGGCCATTTTCATGCACTTTTAACCATTCCATAAATCTTGTGTTTAGGACCCCTGGAAGCATGAAAATCACTTTAAACATGCTAATTTTAGCTCTAACACTGATGATCCTCCTACAAATGTGAACTGATGTTCAAAAATAAAACATTTGAAAACGGACCATTTTCCACATTTCTGAAGCATGACGTAATGGGGGGGTATTATCTCTTTTGTCGAAAATCAGCCGTTTTTGCTTGAACATTAAATGCCTCCAAATGGTATTTAATTAACTTCCCGAGCCCCTGGAAGCATAGAAATCACTTTAAACATGCTAATTTTAGCTGTAACACTGATGATCCACCTACAAATGTGAAATGACGTTCAAAAATAAAACATTTGAAAACGGACCATTTTCCACATTTCTGAAGAATGACGTAATGGGGGGGTGTTATCTCTTTTGTCGAAAATCAGCCGTTTTTGCTTGAACATTAAATGCCTCCAAATGGTATTTAATTAACTTCCCGGGGTGAAGAAACCCTTTTTGAGAACTCAGAGTGAGTAAATTGGCCATTTTCATGCACTTTTAACCATTCCATAAATCTTGTGTTTAGGGCCCCTGGAAGCATGAAAATCACTTTAAACATGCTAATTTTAGCTCTAACACTAATGATCCACCTACAAATGTGAACTGACGTTCAAAAATAAAACATTTGAAAACGAACCATTTTCCACATTTCTGAAGCATGACGTAATGGGGGGGTGTTATCTCTTTTGTCGAAAATCAGCCGTTTTTGCTTGAACATTAAATGCCTCCAAATGGTATTTAATTAACTTCCCGAGGCCCTGGAAGCATGAAAATCACTTTAAACATGCTAATTTTAGCTCTAACACTGATGATCAACCTACAAATGTGAACTGACGTTCAAAAATAAAACATTTGAAAACGGACCATTTTCCACATTTCTGAAGCATCACGTAATGGGGGGGTGTTATCTCTTTTGTCGAAAATCAGCCGTTTTTGCTTGAACATTAAATGCCTCCAAATGGTATTTAATTAACTTCCCGGGGTGAAGAAACCCTTATTGAGAACTCAGAGTGAGTAAATTGGCCATTTTCATGCACTTTTAACCATTCCATAAATCTTGTGTTTCGGGCCCCTGGAGGCATGAAAATCACTTTAAACATGCTAATTTTAGCTCTAACATTGATGATCAACCTACAAATGTGAACTGACGTTCAAAAATAAAACATTTGAAAAAACAGACCATTTTCCACATTTCTGAAGCATGACGTAATGGGGGGGTGTTATCTCTTTTGTAAAAAATCGGCCATTTTTGCTTGAACATTAAATGCCTCCAAATAGTATTTAATTTACTTCCCGAGCCCCTGGAAGCATGAAAATCACTTTAAACATGCTAATTTTAGCTCTAACACTGATGATCCACCTACAAATGTGAACTGACGTTCAAGAATAAAACATTTGAAAACGGACCATTTTCCACATTTCTGAAGCATGACGTAATGGGGGAGTGTTATCTCTTTTGTCGAAAATCAGCCGTTTTTGCTTGAACATTAAATGTCTCCAAATGGTATTTAATTAACTTCCCGAGCCCCTGGAAGCATAGAAATCACTTTAAACATGCTAATTTTAGCTCTAACACTGATGATCCACCTATAAATGTGAAATGACGTTCAAAAATAAAACATTTGAAAACGGACCATTTTCCACATTTCTGAAGAATGACGTAATGGGGGGGTGTTATCTCTGTTGTCGAAAATCAGCCGTTTTTGCTTGAACATTAAATGCCTCCAAATGGTATTTAATTAACTTCCCGGGGTGAAGAAACCCTTTTTGAAAACTCAGAGTGAGTAAATTGGCCATTTTCATGCACTTTTAACCATTCCATAAATCTTGTGTTTTGGGCCCCTGGAAGCATGAAAATCACTTTAAACATGCTAATTTTAGCTTTAACACTGATGATCAACCTACAAATGTGAACTGACGTTCAAAAATAAAACATTTGAAAACGGATCATTCTACACATTTCTGAAGCATGACGTAATGGGGGGGTGTTATCTCTTTTGTCAAAAATCACCTGTTTTTGCTTGAACATTAAATGCCTCCAAATAGTATTTAATTCACTTCCCGAGCCCCTGGAAGCATGAAAATCACTTTAAACATTCTAATTTTAGCTCTAACACTGATTATCCACCTAAAAATGTGAACTAACGTTCAAAAATAAAACATTTGAAAACGGACCATTTTCCACATTTCTGAAGCATGACGTAATGGGGGTGTTATCTCTTTTGTCGAAAATCAGCCGTTTTTGCTTGAACATTAAATGCCTCCAAATGGTATTTAATTAACTTCCTGGGGTGAAGAAACCCTTTTTGAGAACTCAGAGTGAGTAAATTGGCCATTTTCATGCACTTTTAACCATTCCATAAATCTTGTGTTTAGGGCCCCTGGAAGCATGAAAATCACTTTAAACATGCTAATTTTAGCTCTAACACTACTGATCCACCTACAAATGTGAACTGATGTTCAAAAATAAAACATTTGAAAACGGACCATTTTCCACATTTCTGAAGCATGACGTAATGGGGGGGTGTTATCTCTTTTGTCGAAAATCAGCCGTTTTTGCTTGAACATTAAATGCCTCCAAATGGTATTTTATTAACTTCCCGAGCCCCTGGAAGCATAGAAATCACTTTAAACATGCTAATTTTAGCTGTAACACTGATGATCCACCTACAAATGTGAAATGACGTTCAAAAATAAAACATTTGAAAACTGACCATTTTCCACATTTCTGAAGCATGACGTAATGGGGGGTGTTATCTCTTTTGTCAAAAATCAGCCTTTTTGCTTGAACATTAAATGCCTCCAAATAGTATTCAATTCACTTCCCGAGCCCCTGGAAACATGAAAATCACTTTAAACATGCTAATTTTAGTTCTAACACTGATGATCCACCTACAAATGTAAACTGATGTTCAAAAATAAATCATTTGAAAACGGACCATTTTCCACATTTCTGAAGCATGACGTAATGGGGGAGTGTTATCTCTTTTGTCGAAAATCAGCCGTTTTTCTTGAACATTAAAAGCCTCCAAATGGTATTTAATTAACTTCCTGAGCCCCTGAAGCATGAAAATCACTTTAGACATGCTCATTTTAGCTCTAACACTGATGATCCACCTACAAATGTGAACTGACGTTCAAAAATAAAACATTTGAAAACGGACCATTCTCCACATTTCTAAAGCGTGACGTAATGGGGGGGTGTTATCTCTTTTGTCGAAAATCAGCCGTTTTTGCTTGAACATTAAATGTCTCCAAATGGTATTTAATTAACTTCCCGAGCCCCTGGAAGCATAGAAATCACTTTAAACATGCTAATTTTAGCTCTAACACTGATGATCCACCTACAAATGTGAAATGACGTTCAAAAATAAAACATTTGAAAACGGACCATTTTCCACATTTCTGAAGAATGACGTAATGGGGGGGTGTTATCTCTGTTGTCGAAAATCAGCCGTTTTTGCTTGAACATGAAATGCCTCCAAATGGTATTTAATTAACTTCCTGGGGTGAAGAAACCCTTTTTGAGAAGAACTCAGAGTGAGTAAATTGGCCATTTTCATGCACTTTTAACCATTCCATAAATCTTGTGTTTAGGGCCCCTGGAAGCATGAAAATCACTTTAAACATGCTAATTTTAGCTCTAACACTACTGATCCACCTACAAATGTGAACTGACATTCAAAAATTAAACGTTTGAAAACGGACCATTTTCCACATTTCTGAAGCATGACGTAATGGGGGGGTGTTATCTCTTTTGTCGAAAATCAGCCGTTTTTGCTTGAACATTAAATGCCTCCAAATGGTATTTAATTAACTTCCCGAGGCCCTGGAAGCATGAAAATCACTTTAAACATGCTAATTTTAGCTCTAACACTGATGATCAACCTACAAATGTGAACTGACGTTCAAAAATAAAACATTTGAAAACGGACCATTTTCCACATTTCTGAAGCATCACGTAATGGGGGGGTGTTATCTCTTTTGTCGAAAATCAGCCGTTTTTGCTTGAACATTAAATGCCTCCAAATGGTATTTAATTAACTTCCCGGGGTGAAGAAACCCTTATTGAGAACTCAGAGTGAGTAAATTGGCCATTTTCATGCACTGTTAACCATTCCATAAATCTTGTGTTTCGGGCCCCTGGAGGCATGAAAATCACTTTAAACATGCTAATTTTAGCTCTAACATTGATGATCAACCTACAAATGTGAACTGACGTTCAAAAATAAAACATTTGAAAAAACAGACCATTTTCCACATTTCTGAAGCATGACGTAATGGGGGGGGTGTTATCTCTTTTGTAAAAAATCGGCCATTTTTGCTTGAACATTAAATGCCTCCAAATAGTATTTAATTTACTTCCCGAGCCCCTGGAAGCATGAAAATCACTTTAAACATGCTAATTTTAGCTCTAACACTGATGATCCACCTACAAATGTGAACTGACGTTCAAGAATAAAACATTTGAAAACGGACCATTTTCCACATTTCTGAAGCATGACGTAATGGGGGAGTGTTATCTCTTTTGTCGAAAATCAGCCGTTTTTGCTTGAACATTAAATGCCTCCAAATGGTATTTAATTAACTTCCTGAGCCCCTGAAGCATGAAAATCACTTTAAACATGCTAATTTTAGCTCCAACACTGATGATCCACCTACAAATGTGAACTGACGTTCAAAAATAAAACATTTGAAAACGGACCATTCTCCACATTTCTGAAGCATGACGTAATGGGGGGTGTTATCTCTTTGTCGAAAATCAGCCGTTTTTGCTTGAACATTAAATGCCTCCAAATGGTATTTAATTAACTTCCTGGGGTGAAGAAACCCTTTTTGAGAACTCAGAGTGAGTAAATTGGCCATTTTCATGCACTTTTAACCATTCCATAAATCTTGTGTTTAGGGCCCCTGGAAGCATGAAAATCACTTTAAACATGCTAATTTTAGCTCTAACACTACTGATCCACCTACAAATGTGAACTGATGTTCAAAAATAAAACATTTGAAAACGGACCATTTTCCACATTTCTGAAGCATGACGTTAATGGGGGGGTGTTATCTCTTTTGTCGAAAATCAGCCGTTTTTGCTTGAACATTAAATGCCTCCAAATGGTATTTTATTAACTTCCCGAGCCCCTGGAAGCATAGAAATCACTTTAAACATGCTAATTTTAGCTGTAACACTGATGATCCACCTACAAATGTGAAATGACGTTCAAAAATAAAACATTTGAAAACTGACCATTTTCCACATTTCTGAAGCATGACGTAATGGGGGTGTTATCTCTTTTGTCAAAAATCAGCCTTTTTGCTTGAACATTAAATGCCTCCAAATAGTATTCAATTCACTTCCCGAGCCCCTGGAAGCATGAAAATCACTTTAAACATGCTAATTTTAGTTCTAACACTGATGATCCACCTACAAATGTAAACTGATGTTCAAAAATAAATCATTTGAAAACGGACCATTTTCCACATTTCTGAAGCATGACGTAATGGGGGAGTGTTATCTCTTTTGTCGAAAATCAGCCGTTTTTCTTGAACATTAAAAGCCTCCAAATGGTATTTAATTAACTTCCTGAGCCCCTGAAGCATGAAAATCACTTTAGACATGCTCATTTTAGCTCTAACACTGATGATCCACCTACAAATGTGAACTGACGTTCAAAAATAAAACATTTGAAAACGGACCATTCTCCACATTTCTAAAGCATGACGTAATGGGGGGGTGTTATCTCTTTTGTTGAAAATCAGCCGTTTTTGCTTGAACATTAAATGTCTCCAAATGGTATTTAATTAACTTCCCGAGCCCCTGGAAGCATAGAAATCACTTTAAACATGCTAATTTTAGCTCTAACACTGATGATCCACCTACAAATGTGAAATGACGTTCAAAAATAAAACATTTGAAAACGGACCATTTTCCACATTTCTGAAGAATGACGTAATGGGGGGGTGTTATCTCTGTTGTCGAAAATCAGCCGTTTTTGCTTGAACATGAAATGCCTCCAAATGGTATTTAATTAACTTCCTGGGGTGAAGAAACCCTTTTTGAGAACTCAGAGTGAGTAAATTGGCCATTTTCATGCACTTTTAACCATTCCATAAATCTTGTGTTTAGGGCCCCTGGAAGCATGAAAATCACTTTAAACATGCTAATTTTAGCTCTAACACTACTGATCCACCTACAAATGTGAACTGACATTCAAAAATTAAACGTTTGAAAACGGACCATTTTCCACATTTCTGAAGCATGACGTAATGGGGGGGTGTTATCTCTTTTGTCGAAAATCAGCCGTTTTTGCTTGAACATTAAATGCCTCCAAATGGTATTTAATTAACTTCCCGAGCCCCTGGAAGCATGAAAATCACTTTAAACATGCTAATTTTAGCTCTAACACTGATGATCAACCTACAAATGTGAACTGACGTTCAAAAATAAAACATTTGAAAACGGACCATTTTCCACATTTCTGAAGCATCACGTAATGGGGGGTGTTATCTCTTTTGTCGAAAATCAGCCGTTTTTGCTTGAACATTGAATGCCTCCAAATGGTATTTAATTAACTTCCCGGGGTGAAGAAACCATTTTTGAGAACTCAGAGTGAGTAAATTGGCCATTTTCATGCACTTTTAACCATTCCATAAATCTTGTGTTTAGGACCCCTGGAAGCATGAAAATCACTTTAAACATGCTAATTTTAGCTCTAACACTGATGATCCTCCTACAAATGTGAACTGATGTTCAAAAATAAAACATTTGAAAACGGACCATTTTCCACATTTCTGAAGCATGACGTAATGGGGGGGTATTATCTCTTTTGTCGAAAATCAGCCGTTTTTGCTTGAACATTAAATGCCTCCAAATGGTATTTAATTAACTTCCCGAGCCCCTGGAAGCATAGAAATCACTTTAAACATGCTAATTTTAGCTGTAACACTGATGATCCACCTACAAATGTGAAATGACGTTCAAAAATAAAACATTTGAAAACGGACCATTTTCCACATTTCTGAAGAATGACGTAATGGGGGGGTGTTATCTCTTTTGTCGAAAATCAGCCGTTTTTGCTTGAACATTAAATGCCTCCAAATGGTATTTAATTAACTTCCCGGGGTGAAGAAACCCTTTTTGAGAACTCAGAGTGAGTAAATTGGCCATTTTCATGCACTTTTAACCATTCCATAAATCTTGTGTTTAGGGCCCCTGGAAGCATGAAAATCACTTTAAACATGCTAATTTTAGCTCTAACACTAATGATCCACCTACAAATGTGAACTGACGTTCAAAAATAAAACATTTGAAAACGAACCATTTTCCACATTTCTGAAGCATGACGTAATGGGGGGGGGTGTTATCTCTTTTGTCGAAAATCAGCCGTTTTTGCTTGAACATTAAATGCCTCCAAATGGTATTTAATTAACTTCCCGAGGCCCTGGAAGCATGAAAATCACTTTAAACATGCTAATTTTAGCTCTAACACTGATGATCAACCTACAAATGTGAACTGACGTTCAAAAATAAAACATTTGAAAACGGACCATTTTCCACATTTCTGAAGCATCACGTAATGGGGGGGTGTTATCTCTTTTGTCGAAAATCAGCCGTTTTTGCTTGAACATTAAATGCCTCCAAATGGTATTTAATTAACTTCCCGGGGTGAAGAAACCCTTATTGAGAACTCAGAGTGAGTAAATTGGCCATTTTCATGCACTTTTAACCATTCCATAAATCTTGTGTTTCGGGCCCCTGGAGGCATGAAAATCACTTTAAACATGCTAATTTTAGCTCTAACATTGATGATCAACCTACAAATGTGAACTGACGTTCAAAAATAAAACATTTGAAAAAACAGACCATTTTCCACATTTCTGAAGCATGACGTAATGGGGGGGGTGTTATCTCTTTTGTAAAAAATCGGCCATTTTTGCTTGAACATTAAATGCCTCCAAATAGTATTTAATTTACTTCCCGAGCCCCTGGAAGCATGAAAATCACTTTAAACATGCTAATTTTAGCTCTAACACTGATGATCCACCTACAAATGTGAACTGACGTTCAAGAATAAAACATTTGAAAACGGACCATTTTCCACATTTCTGAAGCATGACGTAATGGGGGAGTGTTATCTCTTTTGTCGAAAATCAGCCGTTTTTGCTTGAACATTAAATGCCTCCAAATGGTATTTAATTAACTTCCTGAGCCCCTGAAGCATGAAAATCACTTTAAACATGCTAATTTTAGCTCTAACACTGATGATCCACCTACAAATGTGAACTGACGTTCAAAAATAAAACATTTGAAAATGGACCATTCTCCACATTTCTGAAGCATGACGTAATGGGGGGGTGTTATCTCTTTTGTCGAAAATCAGCCATTTTTGCTTGAACATTAAATGTCTCCAAATGGTATTTAATTAACTTCCCGAGCCCCTGGAAGCATAGAAATCACTTTAAACATGCTAATTTTAGCTCTAACACTGATGATCCACCTACAAATGTGAAATGACGTTCAAAAATAAAACATTTGAAAACGGACCATTTTCCACATTTCTGAAGAATGACGTAATGGGGGGGTGTTATCTCTGTTGTCGAAAATCAGCCGTTTTTGCTTGAACATTAAATGCCTCCAAATGGTATTTAATTAACTTCCCGAGCCCCTGGAAGCATGAAAATCACTTTAAACATGTTAATTTTAGCTCTAACACTGATGATCAACCTACAAATGTGAACTGACGTTCAAAAATGAAACATTTGAAAACGGACCATTTTCCACATTTCTGAAGCATCACGTAATGGGGGGGTGTTATCTCTTTTGTCGAAAATCAGCCGTTTTTGCTTGAACATTGAATGCCTCCAAATGGTATTTAATTAACTTCCCGGGGTGAAGAAACCCTTTTTGAGAACTCAGAGTGAGTAAATTGGCCATTTTCATGCACTTTTAACCATTCCATAAATCTTGTGTTTAGGGCCCCTGGAAGCATGAAAATCACTTTAAACATGCTAATTTTAGCTCTAACACTACTGATCCACCTACAAATGTGAACTGACATTCAAAAATTAAACGTTTGAAAACGGACCATTTTCCACATTTCTGAAGCATGACGTAATGGGGGGGTGTTATCTCTTTTGTCGAAAATCAGCCGTTTTTGCTTGAACATTAAATGCCTCCAAATGGTATTTCATTAACTTCCCGAGCCCCTGGAAGCATGAAAATCACTTTAAACATGCTAATTTTAGCTCTAACACTGATGATCAACCTACAAATGTGAACTGACGTTCAAAAATAAAACATTTGAAAACGGACCATTTTCCACATTTCTGAAGCATCACGTAATGGGGGGGTGTTATCTCTTTTGTCGAAAATCAGCCGTTTTTGCTTGAACATTGAATGCCTCCAAATGGTATTTAATTAACTTCCCGGGGTGAAGAAACCCTTTTTGAGAACTCAGAGTGAGTAAATTGACCATTTTCATGCACTTTTAACCATTCCATAAATCTTGTGTTTAGGACCCCTGGAAGCATGAAAATCACTTTAAACATGCTAATTTTAGCTCTAACACTGATGATCCTCCTACAAATGTGAACTGATGTTCAAAAATAAAACATTTGAAAACGGACCATTTTCCACATTTCTGAAGCATGACGTAATGGGGGGGTGTTATCTCTTTTGTCGAAAATCAGCCGTTTTTGCTTGAACATTAAATGCCTCCAAATGGTATTTAATTAACTTCCCGAGCCCCTGGAAGCATAGAAATCACTTTAAACATGCTAATTTTAGCTGTAACACTGATGATCCACCTACAAATGTGAAATGACGTTCAAAAATAAAACATTTGAAAACGGACCATTTTCCACATTTCTGAAGAATGACGTAATGGGGGGGTGTTATCTCTTTTGTCAAAAATCAGCCGTTTTTGCTTGAACATTAAATGCCTCCAAATGTTATTTAATTAACTTCCCGGGGTGAAGAAACCCTTTTTGAGAACTCAGAGTGAGTAAATTGGCCATTTTCATGCACTTTTAACCATTCCATAAATCTTGTGTTTAGGGCCCCTGGAAGCATGAAAATCACTTTAAACATGCTAATTTTAGCTCTAACACTAATGATCCACCTACAAATGTGAACTGACGTTCAAAAATAAAACATTTGAAAACAAACCATTTTCCACATTTCTGAAGCATGACGTAATGGGGGGGTGTTATGTCTTTTGTCGAAAATCAGCCGTTTTTGCTTGAACATTAAATGCCTCCAAATGGTATTTAATTAACTTCCCGGGGTGAAGAAACCCTTATTGAGAACTCAGAGTGAGTAAATTGGCCATTTTCATGCACTTTTAACCATTCCATAAATCTTGTGTTTCGGGCCCCTGGAGGCATGAAAATCACTTTCAACATGCTAATTTTAGCTCTTACACTGATGATCAACCTACAAATGTGAACTGACGTTCAAAAATAAAACATTTGAAAAAACAGACCATTTTCCACATTTCTGAAGCATGACGTAATGGGGGGGTGTTATCTCTTTTGTAAAAAATCAGCCATTTTTGCTTGAACATTAAATGCCTCCAAATAGTATTTAATTTACTTCCCGAGCCCCTGGAAGCATGAAAATCACTTTAAACATGCTAATATTAGCTCTAACACTGATGATCCACCTATAAATGTGAACTGACGTTCAAAAATAAAACATTTGAAAACGGACCATTCTCCACATTTCTGAAGCATGACGTAATGGGGGGGGTGTTATCTCTTTTGTCGAAAATCAGCCGTTTTTGCTTGAACATTAAATGTCTCCAAATGGTATTTAATTAACTTCCCGAGCCCCTGGAAGCATAGAAATCACTTTAAACATGCTCATTTTAGCTCTAACACTGATGATCCACCTACAAATGTGAAATGACGTTCAAAAATAAAACATTTGAAAACGGACCATTTTCCACATTTCTGAAGAATGACGTAATGGGGGGGTGTTATCTCTGTTGTCGAAAATCAGCCGTTTTTGCTTGAACATTAAATGCCTCCAAATGGTATTTAATTAACTTCCTGGGGTGAAGAAACCCTTTTTGAGAACTCAGAGTGAGTAAATTGGCCATTTTCATGCACTTTTAACCATTCCATAAATCTTGTGTTTAGGGCCCCTGGAAGCATGAAAATCACTTTAAACATGCTAATTTTAGCTCGAACACTACTGATCCACCTACAAATGTGAACTGACATTCAAAAATTAAACATTTGAAAACGGACCATTTTCCACATTTCTGAAGCATGACGTAATGGGGGAGTGTTATCTCTTTTGTCGAAATTCAGCCGTTTTTGCTTGAACATTAAATGCCTCCAAATGGTATTTAATTAACTTCCTGAGCCCCTGAAGCATGAAAATCACTTTAAACATGCTAATTTTAGCTCTAACACTGATGATCCACCTACAAATGTGAACTGACGTTCAAAAATAAAACATTTGAAAACGGACCATTCTCCACATTTCTGAAGCATGACGTAATGGGGGGGGTGTTATCTCTTTTGTCGAAAATCAGCCGTTTTTGCTTGAACATTAAATGTCTCCAAATGGTATTTAATTAACTTCCCGAGCCCCTGGAAGCATAGAAATCACTTTAAACATGCTCATTTTAGCTCTAACACTGATGATCCACCTACAAATGTGAAATGACGTTCAAAAATAAAACATTTGAAAACGGACCATTTTCCACATTTCTGAAGAATGACGTAATGGGGGGGTGTTATCTCTGTTGTCGAAAATCAGCCGTTTTTGCTTGAACATTAAATGCCTCCAAATGGTATTTAATTAACTTCCTGGGGTGAAGAAACCCTTTTTGAGAACTCAGAGTGAGTAAATTGGCCATTTTCATGCACTTTTAACCATTCCATAAATCTTGTGTTTAGGGCCCCTGGAAGCATGAAAATCACTTTAAACATGCTAATTTTAGCTCGAACACTACTGATCCACCTACAAATGTGAACTGACATTCAAAAATTAAACGTTTGAAAACGGACCATTTTCCACATTTCTGAAGCATGACGTAATGGGGGGGTGTTATCTCTTTTGTCGAAAATCAGCCGTTTTTGCTTGAACATTAAATGCCTCCAAATGGTATTTAATTAACTTCCCGAGCCCCTGGAAGCATGAAAATCACTTTAAACATGCTAATTTTAGCTCTAACACTGATGATCAACCTACAAATGTGAACTGACGTTCAAAAATAAAACATTTGAAAACGGACCATTTTCCACATTTCTGAAGCATCACGTAATGGGGGGGTGTTATCTCTTTTGTCGAAAATCAGCCGTTTTTGCTTGAACATTGAATGCCTCCAAATGGTATTTAATTAACTTCCCGGGGCGAAGAAACCCTTTTTGAGAACTCAGAGTGAGTAAATTGGCCATTTTCATGCACTTTTAACCATTCCATAAATCTTGTGTTTAGGACCCCTGGAAGCATGAAAATCACTTTAAACATGCTAATTTTAGCTCTAACACTGATGATCCTCCTACAAATGTGAACTGATGTTCAAAAATAAAACATTTGAAAACGGACCATTTTCCACATTTCTGAAGCATGACGTAATGGGGGGGTGTTATCTCTTTTGTCGAAAATCAGCCGTTTTTGCTTGAACATTAAATGCCTCCAAATGGTATTTAATTACCTTCCCGAGCCCCTGGAAGCATAGAAATCACTTTAAACATGCTAATTTTAGCTGTAACACTGATGATCCACCTACAAATGTGAAATGACGTTCAAAAATAAAACATTTGAAAACGGACCATTTTCCACATTTCTGAAGAATGACGTAATGGGGGGGTGTTATCTCTTTTGTCGAAAATCAGCCGTTTTTGCTTGAACATTAAATGCCTCCAAATGGTATTTAATTAACTTCCCGGGGTGAAGAAACCCTTTTTGAGAACTCATAGTGAGTAAATTGGCCATTTTCATGCACTTTTAACCATTCCATAAATCTTGTGTTTAGAGCCCCTGGAAGCATGAAAATCACTTTAAACATGCTAATTGTAGCTCTAACACTGATGATCAACCTACAAATGTGAACTGACGTTCAAAAATAAAACATTTGAAAACGGACCATTTTCCACATTTCTGAAGCATCACGTAATGGGGGGGTGTTATCTCTTTTGTCGAAAATCAGCTGTTTTTGCTTGAACATTAAATGCCTCCAAATGGTATTTAATTAACTTCCCGGGGTGAAGAAACCCTTATTGAGAACTCAGAGTGAGTAAATTGGCCATTTTCATGCACTTTTAACCATTCCATAAATCTTGTGTTTCGGGCCCCTGGAGGCATGAAAATCACTTTAAACATGCTAATTTTAGCTCTAACACTGATGATCAACCTACAAATGTGAACTGACGTTCAAAAATAAAACATTTGAAAAAACAGACCATTTTCCACATTTCTGAAGCATGACGTAATGGGGGAGTGTTATCTCTTTTGTCGAAAATCAGCCGTTTTTGCTTGAACATTAAATGCCTCCAAATAGTATTTAATTTACTTCCCGAGCCCCTGGAAGCATGAAAATCACTTTAAACATGCTAATTTTAGCTCTAACACTGATGATCCACCTACAAATGTGAACTGACGTTCAAAAATAAAACATTTGAAAACGGACCATTCTCCACATTTCTGAAGCATGACGTAATGGGGGGGTGTTATCTCTTTTGTCGAAAATCAGCCGTTTTTGCTTGAACATTAAATGTCTCCAAATGGGATTTAATTAACTTCCCGAGCCCCTGGAAGCATAGAAATCACTTTAAACATGCTAATTTTAGCTCTAACACTGATGATCCACCTACAAATGTGAAATGACGTTCAAAAATAAAACATTTGAAAACGGACCATTTTCTACATTTCTGAAGAATGACGTAATGGGGGGGTGTTATCTCTGTTGTCGAAAATCAGCCGTTTTTGCTTGAACATTAAATGCCTCCAAATGGTATTTAATTAACTTCCCGAGCCCCTGGAAGCATGAAAATCACTTTAAACATGCTAATTTTAGCTCTAACACTGATGATCAACCTACAAATGTGAACTGACGTTCAAAAATAAAACATTTGAAAACGGACCATTTTCCACATTTCTGAAGCATCACGTAATGGGGGGGTGTTATCTCTTTTGTCGAAAATCAGCCGTTTTTGCTTGAACATTGAATGCCTCCAAATGGTATTTAATTAACTTCCCGGGGTGAAGAAACCCTTTTTGAGAACTCAGAGTGAGTAAATTGGCCATTTTCATGCACTTTTAACCATTCCATAAATCTTGTGTTTAGGGCCCCTGGAAGCATGAAAATCACTTTAAACATGCTAATTTTAGCTCTAACACTACTGATCCACCTACAAATGTGAACTGACATTCAAAAATTAAACGTTTGAAAACGGACCATTTTCCACATTTCTGAAGCATGACGTAATGGGGGGGTGTTATCTCTTTTGTCGAAAATCTGCCGTTTTTGCTTGAACATTAAATGCCTCCAAATGGTATTTAATTAACTTCCCGAGCCCCTGGAAGCATGAAAATCACTTTAAACATGCTAATTTTAGCTCTAACACTGATGATCAACCTACAAATGTGAACTGACGTTCAAAAATAAAACATTTGAAAACGGACCATTTTCCACATTTCTGAAGCATCACGTAATGGGGGGGTGTTATCTCTTTTGTCGAAAATCAGCCGTTTTTGCTTGAACATTGAATGCCTCCAAATGGTATTTAATTAACTTCCCGCGGTGAAGAAACCCTTTTTGAGAACTCAGAGTGAGTAAATTGACCATTTTCATGCACTTTTAACCATTCCATAAATCTTGTGTTTAGGACCCCTGGAAGCATGAAAATCACTTTAAACATGCTAATTTTAGCTCTAACACTGATGATCCTCCTACAAATGTGAACTGATGTTCAAAAATAAAACATTTGAAAACGGACCATTTTCCACATTTCTGAAGCATGACGTAATGGGGGGGTGTTATCTCTTTTGTCGAAAATCAGCCGTTTTTGCTTGAACATTAAATGCCTCCAAATGGTATTTAATTAACTTCCCGAGCCCCTGGAAGCATAGAAATCACTTTAAACATGCTAATTTTAGCTGTAACACTGATGATCCACCTACAAATGTGAAATGACGTTCAAAAATAAAACATTTGAAAACGGACCATTTTCCACATTTCTGAAGAATGACGTAATGGGGGGGTGTTATCTCTTTTGTCGAAAATCAGCCGTTTTTGCTTGAACATTAAATGCCTCCAAATGGTATTTAATTAACTTCCCGGGGTGAAGAAACCCTTTTTGAGAACTCAGAGTGAGTAAATTGGCCATTTTCATGCACTTTTAACCATTCCATAAATCTTGTGTTTAGGGCCCCTGGAAGCATGAAAATCACTTTAAACATGCTAATTTTAGCTCTAACACTAATGATCCACCTACAAATGTGAACTGACGTTCAAAAATAAAACATTTGAAAACGAACCATTTTCTACATTTCTGAAGCATGACGTAATGGGGGGGTGTTATCTCTTTTGTCAAAAATCAGCCGTTTTTGCTTGAACATTAAATGCCTCCAAATGGTATTTAATTAACTTCCCGAGCCCCTGGAAGCATGAAAATCACTTTAAACATGCTAATTTTAGCTCTAACACTGATGATCAACCTACAAATGTGAACTGACGTTCAAAAATAAAACATTTGAAAACGGACCATTTTCCACATTTCTGAAGCATCACGTAATGGGGGGGTGTTATCTCTTTTGTCGAAAATCAGCCGTTTTTGCTTGAACATTGAATGCCTCCAAATGGTATTTAATTAACTTCCCGGGGTGAAGAAACCCTTTTTGAGAACTCAGAGTGAGTAAATTGGCCATTTTCATGCACTTTTAACCATTCCATAAATCTTGTGTTTAGGACCCCTGGAAGCATGAAAATCACTTTAAACATGCTAATTTTAGCTCTAACACTGATGATCCTCCTACAAATGTGAACTGATGTTCAAAAATAAAACATTTGAAAACGGACCATTTTCCACATTTCTGAAGCATGACGTAATGGGGGGGTGTTATCTCTTTTGTCGAAAATCAGCCGTTTTTGCTTGAACATTAAATGCCTCCAAATGGTATTTAATTAACTTCCCGAGCCCCTGGAAGCATAGAAATCACTTTAAACATGCTAATTTTAGCTGTAACACTGATGATCCACCTAAAAATGTGAAATGACGTTCAAAAATAAAACATTTGAAAACGGACCATTTTCCACATTTCTGAAGAATGACGTAATGGGGGGGTGTTATCTCTTTTGTCGAAAATCTGCCGTTTTTGCTTGAACATTAAATGCCTCCAAATGGTATTTAATTAACTTCCCGGGGTGAAGAAACCCTTTTTGAGAACTCAGAGTGAGTAAATTGGCCATTTTCATGCACTTTTAACCATTCCATAAATCTTGTGTTTAGGGCCCCTGGAAGCATGAAAATCACTTTAAACATGCTAATTTTAGCTCTAACACTAATGATCCACCTACAAATGTGAACTGACGTTCAAAAATAAAACATTTGAAAACGAACCATTTTCCACATTTCTGAAGCATGACGTAATGGGGGGGTGTTATCTCTTTTGTCGAAAATCAGCCGTTTTTGCTTGAACATTAAATGCCTCCAAATGGTATTTAATTAACTTCCCGAGGCCCTGGAAGCATGAAAATCACTTTAAACATGCTAATTTTAGCTCTAACACTGATGATCAACCTACAAATGTGAACTGACGTTCAAAAATAAAACATTTGAAAACGGACCATTTTCCACATTTCTGAAGCATCACGTAATGGGGGGGTGTTATCTCTTTTGTCGAAAATCAGCCGTTTTTGCTTGAACATTAAATGCCTCCAAATGGTATTTAATTAACTTCCCGTGGTGAAGAAACCCTTATTGAGAACTCAGAGTGAGTAAATTGGCCATTTTCATGCACTTTTAACCATTCCATAAATCTTGTGTTTCGGGCCCCTGGAGGCATGAAAATCACTTTAAACATGCTAATTTTAGCTCTAACACTGATGATCAACCTACAAATGTGAACTGACGATCAAAAATAAAACATTTGAAAAAACAGACCATTTTCCACATTTCTGAAGCATGACGTAATGGGGGGGGGTGTTATCTCTTTTGTAAAAAATCAGCCATTTTTGCTTGAACATTAAATGCCTCCAAATAGTATTTAATTTACTTCCCGAGCCCCTGGAAGCATGAAAATCACTTTAAACATGCTAATTTTAGCTCTAACACTGATGATCCACCTACAAATGTGAACTGACGTTCAAGAATAAAACATTTGAAAACGGACCATTTTCCACATTTCTGAAGCATGACGTAATGGGGGAGTGTTATCTCTTTTGTTGAAAATCAGCCGTTTTTGCTTGAACATTAAATGCCTCCAAATGGTATTTAATTAACTTCCTGAGCCCCTGAAGCATGAAAATCACTTTAAACATGCTAATTTTAGCTCTAACACTGATGATCCACCTACAAATGTGAACTGACGTTCAAAAATAAAACATTTGAAAACGGACCATTCTCCACATTTCTGAAGCATGACGTAATGGGGGGGTGTTATCTCTTTTGTCGAAAATCAGCCGTTTTTGCTTGAACATTAAATGTCTCCAAATTAAGCATGAGCGGATTTTGCGGATTGGCAATCCGCGAATTTTGCGGATTTGCGGATTCGCAATCCGCAAAATCCGCGAATTCCCGCGAATTTGCGGATTTTTTTTTTTGTGTTCGCCCGTGTTTCTGCCAGTTCGCGAGGGTTTTTACAATTTCGCAATTTGCGAACTTACCTGTCGGGTCGCAAGTTTTGCGAACTTGTTGTTTCTACGTGTCCAGCCTGTTTGGGACACTCTTCTTCATCACTGCCACTCTCTGTCACCACTGCCACTCTCTGACTACTCATGCCACCCTCTGGCCCACCCATGCCACCCTCTGTTTCATCACTACACCCTCTGGTTGTCCAGTGTACATTATTTTCGGCAAAGCAAAGCACACCTTCCCTGCCTCAAGTGACCTGAATTAATTTGGGGCTGATTAATGTGTCACAGAATATTTTTTTAGCTGGCACCTGCTTCCTTAGTGCGCCCTGATTAGTGATCTTTTGCACTTGCTAAGTGCTTTCATTGTTGCAAAATTAGTTACAACACCTGCCCTGCCCCAACTGACAATAATGAATTAGGGGCTGATTAATGGATTTTAACTTCCAGCCTGGCTCCTGCTTGTCTCCCTTAGCTGTAATTCAGGACCTTTGTGGCATATGTGTAACTATTCTGAGGTTCAGAGCAGGGTCACATAATAGTTTCAACTGGCAACTGAACTCTGGAGGGGCCCCTCAGGAAGCCCTACAGGAAATGGCTACTAATGATGTGCCTGAACTTTTGAACCTGGTAAGTAGTTACTTTCAGTTTTGCCAAGATCGTATTTCTGCAATTTCGCACTTATTCGCGGGGCGCGAACTCACGCTAACAGTGCGAGCAGCGCGAGCAAAATCCGCTGCTCGCGGATTTGCGGATTTTGCGGGAAATTCGCAAATCTCGCGGATTGCGGATTTCCCGAAAATCCGCAAAATCCGCGAGCGGAACGGATTTTCCGCCCACACCTACTCCAAATGGTATTTAATTAACTTCCCGAGCCCCTGGAAGCATAGAAATCACTTTAAACATGCTAATTTTAGCTCTAACACTGATGATCCACCTACAAATGTGAAATGACGTTCAAAAATAAAACATTTGAAAACGGACCATTTTCCACATTTCTGAAGAATGACGTAATGGGGGGGTGTTATCTCTGTTGTCAAAAATCAGCCGTTTTTGCTTGAACATTAAATGCCTCCAAATGGTATTTAATTAACTTCCCGAGCCCCTGGAAGCATGAAAATCACTTTAAACATGTTAATTTTAGCTCTAACACTGATGATCAACCTACAAATGTGAACTGACGTTCAAAAATAAAACATTTGAAAACGGACCATTTTCCACATTTCTGAAGCATCACGTAATGGGGGGGTGTTATCTCTTTTGTTGAAAATCAGCCGTTTTTGCTTGAACATTGAATGCCTCCAAATGGTATTTAATTAACTTCCCGGGGTGAAGAAACCCTTTTTGAGAACTCAGAGTGAGTAAATTGACCATTTTCATGCACTTTTAACCATTCCATAAATCTTGTGTTTAGGACCCCTGGAAGCATGAAAATCACTTTAAACATGCTAATTTTAGCTCTAACACTGATGATCCTCCTACAAATGTGAACTGATGTTCAAAAATAAAACATTTGAAAACGGACCATTTTCCACATTTCTGAAGCATGACGTAATGGGGGGGTGTTATCTCTTTTGTCGAAAATCAGCCGTTTTTGCTTGAACATTAAATGCCTCCAAATGGTATTTAATTAACTTCCCGAGCCCCTGGAAGCATAGAAATCACTTTAAACATGCTAATTTTAGCTGTAACACTGATGATCCACCTACAAATGTGAAATGACGTTCAAAAATAAAACATTTGAAAACGGAACATTTTCCACATTTCTGAAGAATGACGTAATGGGGGGGTGTTATCTCTTTTGTCGAAAATCAGCCGTTTTTGCTTGAACATTAAATGCCTCCAAATGGTATTTAATTAACTTCCCGGGGTGAAGAAACCCTTTTTAAGAACTCAGAGTGAGTAAATTGGCCATTTTCATGCACTTTTAACCATTCCATAAATCTTGTGTTTAGGGCCCCTGGAAGCATGAAAATCACTTTAAACATTCTAATTTTAGCTCTAACACTAATGATCCACCTACAAATGTGAACTGACGTTCAAAAATAAAACATTTGAAAACAAACCATTTTCCACATTTCTGAAGCATGACGTAATGGGGGGGTGTTATGTCTTTTGTCGAAAATCAGCCGTTTTTGCTTGAACATTAAATGCCTCCAAATGGTATTTAATTAACTTCCCGAGCCCCTGGAAGCATGAAAATCACTTTAAACATGCTAATTTTAGCTCTAACACTGATGATCAACCTACAAATGTGAACTGACGTTCAAAAATAAAACATTTGAAAACGGACCATTTTCCACATTTCTGAAACATCACTTAATGGGGGGGTGTTATCTCTTTTGTCGAAAATCAGCCGTTTTTGCTTGAACATTAAATGCCTCCAAATGGTATTTAATTAACTTCCCGGGGTGAAGAAACCCTTATTGAGAACTCAGAGTGAGTAAATTGGCCATTTTCATGCACTTTTAACCATTCCATAAATCTTGTGTTTCGGGCCCCTGGAGGCATGAAAATCACTTTCAACATGCTAATTTTAGCTCTAACACTGATGATCAACCTACAAATGTGAACTGACGTTCAAAAATAAAACATTTGAAAAAACATACCATTTTCCACATTTCTGAAGCATGACGTAATGGGGGGGTGTTATCTCTTTTGTAAAAAATCAGCCATTTTTGCTTGAACATTAAATGCCTCCAAATAGTATTTAATTTACTTCCCGAGCCCCTGGAAGCATGAAAATCACTTTAAACATGCTAATATTAGCTCTAACACTGATGATCCACCTACAAATGTGAACTGACGTTCAAGAACAAAACATTTGAAAACGGACCATTTTCCACATTTCTGAAGCATGACGTAATGGGGGAGTGTTATCTCTTTTGTCGAAATTCAGCCGTTTTTGCTTGAACATTAAATGCCTCCAAATGGTATTTAATTAACTTCCTGAGCCCCTGAAGCATGAAAATCACTTTAAACATGCTAATTTTAGCTCTAACACTGATGATCCACCTACAAATGTGAACTGACGTTCAAAAATAAAACATTTGAAAAAACAGACCATTTTCCATATTTCTGAAGCATGACGTAATGGGGGGGTGTTATCTCTTTTGTAAAAAATCAGCCATTTTTGCTTGAACATTAAATGCCTCCAAATAGTATTTAATTTACTTCCCGAGCCCCTGGAAGCATGAAAATCACTTTAAACATGCTAATATTAGCTCTAACACTGATGATCCACCTACAAATGTGAACTGACGTTCAAGAACAAAACATTTGAAAACGGACCATTTTCCACATTTCTGAAGCATGACGTAATGGGGGAGTGTTATCTCTTTTGTCGAAATTCAGCCGTTTTTGCTTGAACATTAAATGCCTCCAAATGGTATTTAATTAACTTCCTGAGCCCCTGAAGCATGAAAATCACTTTAAACATGCTAATTTTAGCTCTAACACTGATGATCCACCTACAAATGTGAACTGACGTTCAAAAATAAAACATTTGAAAACGGACCATTCTCCACATTTCTGAAGCATGACGTAATGGGGGGGGTGTTATCTCTTTTGTCGAAAATCAGCCGTTTTTGCTTGAACATTAAATGTCTCCAAATGGTATTTAATTAACTTCCCGAGCCCCTGGAAGCATAGAAATCACTTTAAACATGCTAATTTTAGCTCTAACACTGATGATCCACCTACAAATGTGAAATGACGTTCAAAAATAAAACATTTGAAAACGGACCATTTTCCACATTTCTGAAGAATGACGTAATGGGGGGGTGTTATCTCTGTTGTCGAAAATCAGCCGTTTTTGCTTGAACATTAAATGCCTCCAAATGGTATTTAATTAACTTCCTGGGGTGAAGAAACCCTTTTTGAGAACTCAGAGTGAGTAAATTGGCCATTTTCATGCACTTTTAACCATTCCATAAATCTTGTGTTTAGGGCCCCTGGAAGCATGAAAATCACTTTAAACATGCTAATTTTAGCTCGAACACTACTGATCCACCTACAAATGTGAACTGACATTCAAAAATTAAACGTTTGAAAACGGACCATTTTCCACATTTCTGAAGCATGACGTAATGGGGGGGTGTTATCTCTTTTGTCGAAAATCAGCCGTTTTTGCTTGAACATTAAATGCCTCCAAATGGTATTTAATTAACTTCCCGAGCCCCTGGAAGCATGAAAATCACTTTAAACATGCTAATTTTAGCTCTAACACTGATGATCAACCTACAAATGTGAACTGACGTTCAAAAATAAAACATTTGAAAACGGACCATTTTCCACATTTCTGAAGCATCACGTAATGGGGGGGTGTTATCTCTTTTGTCGAAAATCAGCCGTTTTTGCTTGAACATTGAATGCCTCCAAATGGTATTTAATTAACTTCCCGGGGTGAAGAAACCCTTTTTGAGAACTCAGAGTGAGTAAATTGGCCATTTTCATGCACTTTTAACCATTCCATAAATCTTGTGTTTAGGACCCCTGGAAGCATGAAAATCACTTTAAACATGCTAATTTTAGCTCTAACACTGATGATCCTCCTACAAATGTGAACTGATGTTCAAAAATAAAACATTTGAAAACGGACCATTTTCCACATTTCTGAAGCATGACGTAATGGGGGGGGTGTTATCTCTTTTGTCGAAAATCAGCCGTTTTTGCTTGAACATTAAATGTCTCCAAATGGTATTTAATTACCTTCCCGAGCCCCTGGAAGCATAGAAATCACTTTAAACATGCTAATTTTAGCTGTAACACTGATGATCCACCTACAAATGTGAAATGACGTTCAAAAATAAAACATTTGAAAACGGACCATTTTCCACATTTCTGAAGAATGACGTAATGGGGGGGTGTCATCTCTTTTGTCGAAAATCAGCCGTTTTTGCTTGAACATTAAATGCCTCCAAATGGTATTCAATTAACTTCCCGGGGTGAAGAAACCCTTTTTGAGAACTCATAGTGAGTAAATTGGCCATTTTCATGCACTTTTAACCATTCCATAAATCTTGTGTTTAGAGCCCCTGGAAGCATGAAAATCACTTTAAACATGCTAATTTTAGCTCTAACACTAATGATCCACCTACAAATGTGAACTGACGTTCAAAAATAAAACATTTGAAAACGAACCATTTTCCACATTTCTGAAGCATGACGTAATGGGGGGGTGTTATCTCTTTTGTCGAAAATCAGCCGTTTTTGCTTGAACATTAAATGCCTCCAAATGGTATTTAATTAACTTCCCGGGGTGAAGAAACCCTTATTGAGAACTCAGAGTGAGTAAATTGGCCATTTTCATGCACTTTTAACCATTCCATAAATCTTGTGTTTCGGGCCCCTGGAGGCATGAAAATCACTTTAAGCATGCTAATTTTAGCTCTAACACTGATGATCAACCTACAAATGTGAACTGACGTTCAAAAATAAAACATTTGAAAAAACAGACCATTTTCCACATTTCTGAAGCATGTCGTAATGGGGGGGGGGTGTTATCTCTTTTGTAAAAAATCAGCCATTTTTGCTTGAACATTAAATGCCTCCAAATAGTATTTAATTTACTTCCCGAGCCCCTGGAAGCATGAAAATCACTTTAAACATGCTAATTTTAGCTCTAACACTGATGATCCACCTACAAATGTGAACTGACGTTCAAGAATAAAACATTTGAAAACGGACCATTTTCCACATTTCTGAAGCATGACGTAATGGGGGAGTGTTATCTCTTTTGTCGAAAATCAGCCGTTTTTGCTTGAACATTAAATGCCTCCAAATGGTATTTAATTAACTTCCTGAGCCCCTGAAGCATGAAAATCACTTTAAACATGCTAATTTTAGCTCTAACACTGATGATCCACCTACAAATGTGAACTGACGTTCAAAAATAAAACATTTGAAAACGGACCATTCTCCACATTTCTGAAGCATGACGTAATGGGGGGGTGTTATCTCTTTTGTCGAAAATCAGCCGTTTTTGCTTGAACATTAAATGTCTCCAAATGGTATTTAATTAACTTCCCGAGCCCCTGGAAGCATGGAAATCACTTTAAACATGCTAATTTTAGCTCTTACACTGATGATCCACCTACAAATGTGAAATGACGTTCAAAAATAAAACATTTGAAAACGGACCATTTTCTACATTTCTGAAGAATGACGTAATGGGGGGGTGTTATCTCTGTTGTCGAAAATCAGCCGTTTTTGCTTGAACATTAAATGCCTCCAAATGGTATTTAATTAACTTCCCGAGCCCCTGGAAGCATGAAAATCACTTTAAACATGCTAATTTTAGCTCTAACACTGATGATCAACCTACAAATGTGAACTGACGTTCAAAAATAAAACATTTGAAAACGGACCATTTTCCACATTTCTGAAGCATCACGTAATGGGGGGGTGTTATCTCTTTTGTCGAAAATCAGCCGTTTTTGCTTGAACATTGAATGCCTCCAAATGGTATTTAATTAACTTCCCGGGGTGAAGAAACCCTTTTTGAGAACTCAGAGTGAGTAAATTGGCCATTTTCATGCACTTTTAACCATTCCATAAATCTTGTGTTTAGGGCCCCTGGAAGCATGAAAATCACTTTAAACATGCTAATTTTAGCTCTAACACTACTGATCCACCTACAAATGTGAACTGACATTCAAAAATTAAACGTTTGAAAACGGACCATTTTCCACATTTCTGAAGCATGACGTAATGGGGGGGTGTTATCTCTTTTGTCGAAAATCAGCCGTTTTTGCTTGAACATTAAATGCCTCCAAATGGTATTTAATTAACTTCCCGAGCCCCTGGAAGCATGAAAATCACTTTAAACATGCTAATTTTAGCTCTAACACTGATGATCAACCTACAAATGTGAACTGACGTTCAAAAATAAAACATTTGAAAACGGACCATTTTCCACATTTCTGAAGCATCACGTAATGGGGGGGTGTTATCTCTTTTGTCGAAAATCAGCCGTTTTTGCTTGAACATTGAATGCCTCCAAATGGTATTTAATTAACTTCCCGGGGTGAAGAAACCCTTTTTGAGAACTCAGAGTGAGTAAATTGGCCATTTTCATGCACTTTTAACCATTCCATAAATCTTGTGTTTAGGGCCCCTGGAAGCATGAAAATCACTTTAAACATGCTAATTTTAGCTCTAACACTAATGATCCACCTACAAATGTGAACTGACGTTCAAAAATAAAACATTTGAAAACGAACCATTTTCCACATTTCTGAAGCATGACGTAATGGGGGGGTGTTATCTCTTTTGTAAAAAATCAGCCATTTTTGCTTGAACATTAAATGCCTCCAAATAGTATTTAATTTACTTCCCGAGCCCCTGGAAGCATGAAAATCACTTTAAACATGCTAATATTAGCTCTAACACTGATGATCCACCTAGAAATGTGAACTGACGTTCAAGAACAAAACATTTGAAAACGGACCATTTTCCACATTTCTGAAGCATGACGTAATGGGGGAGTGTTATCTCTTTTGTCGAAAATCAGCCGTTTTTGCTTGAACATTAAATGTCTCCAAATGGTATTTAATTAACTTCCCGAGCCCCTGGAAGCATAGAAATCACTTTAAACATGCTAATTTTAGCTCTAACACTGATGATCCACCTACAAATGTGAAATGACGTTCAAAAATAAAACATTTGAAAACGGACCATTTTCCACATTTCTGAAGAATGACGTAATGGGGGGGTGTTATCTCTGTTGTCGAAAATCAGCCGTTTTTGCTTGAACATTAAATGCCTCCAAATGGTATTTAATTAACTTCCTGGGGTGAAGAAACCCTTTTTGAGAACTCAGAGTGAGTAAATTGGCCATTTTCATGCACTTTTAACCATTCCATAAATCTTGTGTTTAGGGCCCCTGGAAGCATGAAAATCACTTTAAACATGCTAATTTTAGCTCGAACACTACTGATCCACCTACAAATGTGAACTGACATTCAAAAATTAAACGTTTGAAAACGGACCATTTTCCACATTTCTGAAGCATGACGTAATGGGGGGGTGTTATCTCTTTTGTCGAAAATCAGCCGTTTTTGCTTGAACATTAAATGCCTCCAAATGGTATTTAATTAACTTCCCGAGCCCCTGGAAGCATGAAAATCACTTTAAACATGCTAATTTTAGCTCTAACACTGATGATCAACCTACAAATGTGAACTGACGTTCAAAAATAAAACATTTGAAAACGGACCATTTTCCACATTTCTGAAGCATCACGTAATGGGGGGGTGTTATCTCTTTTGTCGAAAATCAGCCGTTTTTGCTTGAACATTGAATGCCTCCAAATGGTATTTAATTAACTTCCCGGGGTGAAGAAACCCTTTTTGAGAACTCAGAGTGAGTAAATTGGCCATTTTCATGCACTTTTAACCATTCCATAAATCTTGTGTTTAGGACCCCTGGAAGCATGAAAATCACTTTAAACATGCTAATTTTAGCTCTAACACTGATGATCCTCCTACAAATGTGAACTGATGTTCAAAAATAAAACATTTGAAAACGGACCATTTTCCACATTTCTGAAGCATGACATAATGGGGGGGTGTTATCTCTTTTGTCGAAAATCAGCCGTTTTTGCTTGAACATTAAATGCCTCCAAATGGTATTTAATTACCTTCCCGAGCCCCTGGAAGCATAGAAATCACTTTAAACATGCTAATTTTAGCTGTAACACTGATGATCCACCTACAAATGTGAAATGACGTTCAAAAATAAAACATTTGAAAACGGACCATTTTCCACATTTCTGAAGAATGACGTAATGGGGGGGTGTTATCTCTTTTGTCGAAAATCAGCCGTTTTTGCTTGAACATTAAATGCCTCCAAATGGTATTTAATTAACTTCCCGGGGTGAAGAAACCCTTTTTGAGAACTCATAGTGAGTAAATTGGCCATTTTCATGCACTTTTAACCATTCCATAAATCTTGTGTTTAGAGCCCCTGGAAGCATGAAAATCACTTTAAACATGCTAATTTTAGCTCTAACACTGATGATCAACCTACAAATGTGAACTGACGTTCAAAAATAAAACATTTGAAAACGGACCATTTTCCACATTTCTGAAGCATCACGTAATGGGGGGGTGTTATCTCTTTTGTCGAAAATCAGCCGTTTTTGCTTGAACATTAAATGCCTCCAAATGGTATTTAATTAACTTCCCGGGGTGAAGAAACCCTTATTGAGAACTCAGAGTGAGTAAATTGGCCATTTTCATGCACTTTTAACCATTCCATAAATCTTGTGTTTCGGGCCCCTGGAGGCATGAAAATCACTTTAAACATGCTAATTTTAGCTCTAACACTGATGATCAACCTACAAATGTGAACTGACGTTCAAAAATAAAACATTTGAAAAAACGGACCATTTTCCACATTTCTGAAGCATGACGTAATGGGGGGGTGTTATCTCTTTTGTCGAAAATCAGCCGTTTTTGCTTGAACATTAAATGCCTCCAAATGGTATTTAATTAACTTCCCGAGCCCCTGGAAGCATGAAAATCACTTTAAACATGCTAATTTTAGCTCTAACACTGATGATCAACCTACAAATGTGAACTGACGTTCAAAAATAAAACATTTGAAAACGGACCATTTTCCACATTTCTGAAGCATCACGTAATGGGGGGGTGTTATCTCTTTTGTCGAAAATCAGCCGTTTTTGCTTGAACATTGAATGCCTCCAAATGGTATTTAATTAACTTCCCGGGGTGAAGAAACCCTTTTTGAGAACTCAGAGTGAGTAAATTGGCCATTTTCATGCACTTTTAACCATTCCATAAATCTTGTGTTTAGGACCCCTGGAAGCATGAAAATCACTTTAAACATGCTAATTTTAGCTCTAACACTGATGATCCTCCTACAAATGTGAACTGATGTTCAAAAATAAAACATTTGAAAACGGACCATTTTCCACATTTCTGAAGCATGACGTAATGGGGGGGGTGTTATCTCTTTTGTCGAAAATCAGCCGTTTTTGCTTGAACATTAAATGTCTCCAAATGGTATTTAATTACCTTCCCGAGCCCCTGGAAGCATAGAAATCACTTTAAACATGCTAATTTTAGCTGTAACACTGATGATCCACCTACAAATGTGAAATGACGTTCAAAAATAAAACATTTGAAAACGGACCATTTTCCACATTTCTGAAGAATGACGTAATGGGGGGGTGTCATCTCTTTTGTCGAAAATCAGCCGTTTTTGCTTGAACATTAAATGCCTCCAAATGGTATTCAATTAACTTCCCGGGGTGAAGAAACCCTTTTTGAGAACTCATAGTGAGTAAATTGGCCATTTTCATGCACTTTTAACCATTCCATAAATCTTGTGTTTAGAGCCCCTGGAAGCATGAAAATCACTTTAAACATGCTAATTTTAGCTCTAACACTAATGATCCACCTACAAATGTGAACTGACGTTCAAAAATAAAACATTTGAAAACGAACCATTTTCCACATTTCTGAAGCATGACGTAATGGGGGGGTGTTATCTCTTTTGTCGAAAATCAGCCGTTTTTGCTTGAACATTAAATGCCTCCAAATGGTATTTAATTAACTTCCCGGGGTGAAGAAACCCTTATTGAGAACTCAGAGTGAGTAAATTGGCCATTTTCATGCACTTTTAACCATTCCATAAATCTTGTGTTTCGGGCCCCTGGAGGCATGAAAATCACTTTAAGCATGCTAATTTTAGCTCTAACACTGATGATCAACCTACAAATGTGAACTGACGTTCAAAAATAAAACATTTGAAAAAACAGACCATTTTCCACATTTCTGAAGCATGTCGTAATGGGGGGGGGGTGTTATCTCTTTTGTAAAAAATCAGCCATTTTTGCTTGAACATTAAATGCCTCCAAATAGTATTTAATTTACTTCCCGAGCCCCTGGAAGCATGAAAATCACTTTAAACATGCTAATTTTAGCTCTAACACTGATGATCCACCTACAAATGTGAACTGACGTTCAAGAATAAAACATTTGAAAACGGACCATTTTCCACATTTCTGAAGCATGACGTAATGGGGGAGTGTTATCTCTTTTGTCGAAAATCAGCCGTTTTTGCTTGAACATTAAATGCCTCCAAATGGTATTTAATTAACTTCCTGAGCCCCTGAAGCATGAAAATCACTTTAAACATGCTAATTTTAGCTCTAACACTGATGATCCACCTACAAATGTGAACTGACGTTCAAAAATAAAACATTTGAAAACGGACCATTCTCCACATTTCTGAAGCATGACGTAATGGGGGGGTGTTATCTCTTTTGTCGAAAATCAGCCGTTTTTGCTTGAACATTAAATGTCTCCAAATGGTATTTAATTAACTTCCCGAGCCCCTGGAAGCATGGAAATCACTTTAAACATGCTAATTTTAGCTCTTACACTGATGATCCACCTACAAATGTGAAATGACGTTCAAAAATAAAACATTTGAAAACGGACCATTTTCTACATTTCTGAAGAATGACGTAATGGGGGGGTGTTATCTCTGTTGTCGAAAATCAGCCGTTTTTGCTTGAACATTAAATGCCTCCAAATGGTATTTAATTAACTTCCCGAGCCCCTGGAAGCATGAAAATCACTTTAAACATGCTAATTTTAGCTCTAACACTGATGATCAACCTACAAATGTGAACTGACGTTCAAAAATAAAACATTTGAAAACGGACCATTTTCCACATTTCTGAAGCATCACGTAATGGGGGGGTGTTATCTCTTTTGTCGAAAATCAGCCGTTTTTGCTTGAACATTGAATGCCTCCAAATGGTATTTAATTAACTTCCCGGGGTGAAGAAACCCTTTTTGAGAACTCAGAGTGAGTAAATTGGCCATTTTCATGCACTTTTAACCATTCCATAAATCTTGTGTTTAGGGCCCCTGGAAGCATGAAAATCACTTTAAACATGCTAATTTTAGCTCTAACACTACTGATCCACCTACAAATGTGAACTGACATTCAAAAATTAAACGTTTGAAAACGGACCATTTTCCACATTTCTGAAGCATGACGTAATGGGGGGGTGTTATCTCTTTTGTCGAAAATCAGCCGTTTTTGCTTGAACATTAAATGCCTCCAAATGGTATTTAATTAACTTCCCGAGCCCCTGGAAGCATGAAAATCACTTTAAACATGCTAATTTTAGCTCTAACACTGATGATCAACCTACAAATGTGAACTGACGTTCAAAAATAAAACATTTGAAAACGGACCATTTTCCACATTTCTGAAGCATCACGTAATGGGGGGGTGTTATCTCTTTTGTCGAAAATCAGCCGTTTTTGCTTGAACATTGAATGCCTCCAAATGGTATTTAATTAACTTCCCGGGGTGAAGAAACCCTTTTTGAGAACTCAGAGTGAGTAAATTGGCCATTTTCATGCACTTTTAACCATTCCATAAATCTTGTGTTTAGGGCCCCTGGAAGCATGAAAATCACTTTAAACATGCTAATTTTAGCTCTAACACTAATGATCCACCTACAAATGTGAACTGACGTTCAAAAATAAAACATTTGAAAACGAACCATTTTCCACATTTCTGAAGCATGACGTAATGGGGGGGTGTTATCTCTTTTGTAAAAAATCAGCCATTTTTGCTTGAACATTAAATGCCTCCAAATAGTATTTAATTTACTTCCCGAGCCCCTGGAAGCATGAAAATCACTTTAAACATGCTAATATTAGCTCTAACACTGATGATCCACCTAGAAATGTGAACTGACGTTCAAGAACAAAACATTTGAAAACGGACCATTTTCCACATTTCTGAAGCATGACGTAATGGGGGAGTGTTATCTCTTTTGTCGAAAATCAGCCGTTTTTGCTTGAACATTAAATGTCTCCAAATGGTATTTAATTAACTTCCCGAGCCCCTGGAAGCATAGAAATCACTTTAAACATGCTAATTTTAGCTCTAACACTGATGATCCACCTACAAATGTGAAATGACGTTCAAAAATAAAACATTTGAAAACGGACCATTTTCCACATTTCTGAAGAATGACGTAATGGGGGGGTGTTATCTCTGTTGTCGAAAATCAGCCGTTTTTGCTTGAACATTAAATGCCTCCAAATGGTATTTAATTAACTTCCTGGGGTGAAGAAACCCTTTTTGAGAACTCAGAGTGAGTAAATTGGCCATTTTCATGCACTTTTAACCATTCCATAAATCTTGTGTTTAGGGCCCCTGGAAGCATGAAAATCACTTTAAACATGCTAATTTTAGCTCGAACACTACTGATCCACCTACAAATGTGAACTGACATTCAAAAATTAAACGTTTGAAAACGGACCATTTTCCACATTTCTGAAGCATGACGTAATGGGGGGGTGTTATCTCTTTTGTCGAAAATCAGCCGTTTTTGCTTGAACATTAAATGCCTCCAAATGGTATTTAATTAACTTCCCGAGCCCCTGGAAGCATGAAAATCACTTTAAACATGCTAATTTTAGCTCTAACACTGATGATCAACCTACAAATGTGAACTGACGTTCAAAAATAAAACATTTGAAAACGGACCATTTTCCACATTTCTGAAGCATCACGTAATGGGGGGGTGTTATCTCTTTTGTCGAAAATCAGCCGTTTTTGCTTGAACATTGAATGCCTCCAAATGGTATTTAATTAACTTCCCGGGGTGAAGAAACCCTTTTTGAGAACTCAGAGTGAGTAAATTGGCCATTTTCATGCACTTTTAACCATTCCATAAATCTTGTGTTTAGGACCCCTGGAAGCATGAAAATCACTTTAAACATGCTAATTTTAGCTCTAACACTGATGATCCTCCTACAAATGTGAACTGATGTTCAAAAATAAAACATTTGAAAACGGACCATTTTCCACATTTCTGAAGCATGACATAATGGGGGGGTGTTATCTCTTTTGTCGAAAATCAGCCGTTTTTGCTTGAACATTAAATGCCTCCAAATGGTATTTAATTACCTTCCCGAGCCCCTGGAAGCATAGAAATCACTTTAAACATGCTAATTTTAGCTGTAACACTGATGATCCACCTACAAATGTGAAATGACGTTCAAAAATAAAACATTTGAAAACGGACCATTTTCCACATTTCTGAAGAATGACGTAATGGGGGGGTGTTATCTCTTTTGTCGAAAATCAGCCGTTTTTGCTTGAACATTAAATGCCTCCAAATGGTATTTAATTAACTTCCCGGGGTGAAGAAACCCTTTTTGAGAACTCATAGTGAGTAAATTGGCCATTTTCATGCACTTTTAACCATTCCATAAATCTTGTGTTTAGAGCCCCTGGAAGCATGAAAATCACTTTAAACATGCTAATTTTAGCTCTAACACTAATGATCCACCTACAAATGTGAACTGACATTCAAAAATAAAACATTTGAAAACGAACCATTTTCCACATTTCTGAAGCATGACGTAATGGGGGGGTGTTATCTCTTTTGTCGAAAATCAGCCGTTTTTTGCTTGAACATTAAATGCCTCCAAATGGTATTTAATTAACTTCCCGAGGCCCTGGAAGCATGAAAATCACTTTAAACATGCTAATTTTAGCTCTAACACTGATGATCAACCTACAAATGTGAACTGACGTTCAAAAATAAAACATTTGAAAACGGACCATTTTCCACATTTCTGAAGCATCACGTAATGGGGGGGTGTTATCTCTTTTGTCGAAAATCAGCCGTTTTTGCTTGAACATTAAATGCCTCCAAATGGTATTTAATTAACTTCCCGGGGTGAAGAAACCCTTATTGAGAACTCAGAGTGAGTAAATTGGCCATTTTCATGCACTTTTAACCATTCCATAAATCTTGTGTTTCGGGCCCCTGGAGGCATGAAAATCACTTTAAACATGCTAATTTTAGCTCTAACACTGATGATCAACCTACAAATGTGAACTGACGTTCAAAAATAAAACATTTGAAAAAACAGACCATTTTCCACATTTCTGAAGCATGACGTAATGGGGGGGGGGGTGTTATCTCTTTTGTAAAAAATCAGCCATTTTTGCTTGAACATTAAATGCCTCCAAATTGTATTTAATTTACTTCCCGAGCCCCTGGAAGCATGAAAATCACTTTAAACATGCTAATTTTAGCTCTAACACTGATGATCCACCTACAAATGTGAACTGACGTTCAAGAATAAAACATTTGAAAACGGACCATTTTCCACATTTCTGAAGCATGACGTAATGGGGGAGTGTTATCTCTTTTGTCGAAAATCAGCCGTTTTTGCTTGAACATTAAATGCCTCCAAATGGTATTTAATTAACTTCCTGAGCCCCTGAAGCATGAAAATCACTTTAAACATGCTAATTTTAGCTCTAACACTGATGATCCACCTACAAATGTGAAATGACGTTCAAAAATAAAACATTTGAAAACGGACCATTTTCCACATTTCTGAAGAATGACGTAATGGGGGGGTGTTATCTCTTTTGTCGAAAATCAGCCGTTTTTGCTTGAACATTAAATGCCTCCAAATGGTATTTAATTAACTTCCCGGGGTGAAGAAACCCTTTTTGAGAACTCAGAGTGAGTAAATTGGCCATTTTCATGCACTTTTAACCATTCCATAAATCTTGTGTTTAGGGCCCCTGGAAGCATGAAAATCACTTTAAACATGCTAATTTTAGCTCTAACACTAATGATCCACCTACAAATGTGAACTGACGTTCAAAAATAAAACATTTGAAAACGAACCATTTTCCACATTTCTGAAGCATGACGTAATGGGGGGGTGTTATCTCTTTTGTAAAAAATCAGCCATTTTTGCTTGAATATTAAATGCCTCCAAATAGTATTTAATTTACTTCCCGAGCCCCTGGAAGCATGAAAATCACTTTAAACATGCTAATATTAGCTCTAACACTGATGATCCACCTAGAAATGTGAACTGACGTTCAAGAACAAAACATTTGAAAACGGACCATTTTCCACATTTCTGAAGCATGACGTAATGGGGGAGTGTTATCTCTTTTGTCGAAAATCAGCCGTTTTTGCTTGAACATTAAATGTCTCCAAATGGTATTTAATTAACTTCCCGAGCCCCTGGAAGCATAGAAATCACTTTAAACATGCTAATTTTAGCTCTAACACTGATGATCCACCTACAAATGTGAAATGACGTTCAAAAATAAAACATTTGAAAACGGACCATTTTCCACATTTCTGAAGAATGACGTAATGGGGGGGTGTTATCTCTGTTGTCGAAAATCAGCCGTTTTTGCTTGAACATTAAATGCCTCCAAATGGTATTTAATTAACTTCCTGGGGTGAAGAAACCCTTTTTGAGAACTCAGAGTGAGTAAATTGGCCATTTTCATGCACTTTTAACCATTCCATAAATCTTGTGTTTAGGGCCCCTGGAAGCATGAAAATCACTTTAAACATGCTAATTTTAGCTCGAACACTACTGATCCACCTACAAATGTGAACTGACATTCAAAAATTAAACGTTTGAAAACGGACCATTTTCCACATTTCTGAAGCATGACGTAATGGGGGGGTGTTATCTCTTTTGTCGAAAATCAGCCGTTTTTGCTTGAACATTAAATGCCTCCAAATGGTATTTAATTAACTTCCCGAGCCCCTGGAAGCATGAAAATCACTTTAAACATGCTAATTTTAGCTCTAACACTGATGATCAACCTACAAATGTGAACTGACGTTCAAAAATAAAACATTTGAAAACGGACCATTTTCCACATTTCTGAAGCATCACGTAATGGGGGGGTGTTATCTCTTTTGTCGAAAATCAGCCGTTTTTGCTTGAACATTAAATGCCTCCAAATGGTATTTAATTACCTTCCCGGGGTGAAGAAACCCTTTTTGAGAACTCAGAGTGAGTAAATTGGCCATTTTCATGCACTTTTAACCATTCCATAAATCTTGTGTTTAGGACCCCTGGAAGCATGAAAATCACTTTAAACATGCTAATTTTAGCTCTAACACTGATGATCCTCCTACAAATGTGAACTGATGTTCAAAAATAAAACATTTGAAAACGGACCATTTTCCACATTTCTGAAGCATGACATAATGGGGGGGTGTTATCTCTTTTGTCGAAAATCAGCCGTTTTTGCTTGAACATTAAATGCCTCCAAATGGTATTTAATTACCTTCCCGAGCCCCTGGAAGCATAGAAATCACTTTAAACATGCTAATTTTAGCTGTAACACTCATGATCCACCTACAAATGTGAAATGACGTTCAAAAATAAAACATTTGAAAACGGACCATTTTCCACATTTCTGAAGAATGACGTAATGGGGGGGTGTTATCTCTTTTGTCGAAAATCAGCCGTTTTTGCTTGAACATTAAATGCCTCCAAATGGTATTTAATTAACTTCCCGGGGTGAAGAAACCCTTTTTGAGAACTCATAGTGAGTAAATTGGCCATTTTCATGCACTTTTAACCATTCCATAAATCTTGTGTTTAGAGCCCCTGGAAGCATGAAAATCACTTTAAACATGCTAATTTTAGCTCTAACACTAATGATCCACCTACAAATGTGAACTGACGTTCAAAAATAAAACATTTGAAAACGAACCATTTTCCACATTTCTGAAGCATGACGTAATGGGGGGGTGTTATCTCTTTTGTCGAAAATCAGCCGTTTTTTGCTTGAACATTAAATGCCTCCAAATGGTATTTAATTAACTTCCCGAGGCCCTGGAAGCATGAAAATCACTTTAAACATGCTAATTTTAGCTCTAACACTGATGATCAACCTACAAATGTGAACTGACGTTCAAAAATAAAACATTTGAAAACGGACCATTTTCCACATTTCTGAAGCATGACGTAATGGGGGGGTGTTATCTCTTTTGTCGAAAATCAGCCGTTTTTGCTTGAACATTAAATGTCTCCAAATGGTATTTAATTAACTTCCCGAGCCCCTGGAAGCATAGAAATCACTTTAAACATGCTAATTTTAGCTCTAACACTGATGATCCACCTACAAATGTGAAATGACGTTCAAAATAAAACATTTGAAAATGGACCATTTTCCACATTTCTGAAGAATGACGTAATGGGGGGGTGTTATCTCTGTTGTCGAAAATCAGCCGTTTTTGCTTGAACATTAAATGCCTCCAAATGGTATTTAATTAACTTCCCGAGCCCCTGGAAGCATGAAAATCACTTTAAACATGCTAATTTTAGCTCTAACACTGATGATCAACCTACAAATGTGAACTGACGTTCAAAAATAAAACATTTGAAAACGGACCATTTTCCACATTTCTGAAGCATCACGTAATGGGGGGGTGTTATCTCTTTTGTCGAAAATCAGCCGTTTTTGCTTGAACATTGAATGCCTCCAAATGGTATTTAATTAACTTCCCGGGGTGAATAAACCCTTTTTGAGAACTCAGAGTGAGTAAATTGGCCATTTTCATGCACTTTTAACCATTCCATAAATCTTGTGTTTAGGGCCCCTGGAAGCATGAAAATCACTTTAAACATGCTAATTTTAGCTCTAACACTACTGATCCACCTACAAATGTGAGCTGACATTCAAAAATTAAACATTTGAAAACGGACCATTTTCCACATTTCTGAAGCATGACGTAATGGGGGGGTGTTATCTCTTTTGTTGAAAATCAGCCGTTTTTGCTTGAACATTAAATGCCTCCAAATGGTATTTAATTAACTTCCCGAGGTGAATAAACCCTTTTTGAGAACTCAGAGTGAGTAAATTGGCCATTTTCATGCACTTTTAACCATTCCATAAATCTTGTGTTTAGGACCCCTGGAAGCATGAAAATCACTTTAAACATGTTAATTTTAGCTCTAACACTGATGATCAACCTACAAATGTGAACTGACGTTCAAAAATAAAACATTTGAAAACGGACCATTTTCCACATTTCTGAAGCATCACGTAATGGGGGGGTGTTATCTCTTTTGTCGAAAATCAGCCGTTTTTGCTTGAACATTGAATGCCTCCAAATGGTATTTAATTAACTTCCCGGGGTGAAGAAACCCTTTTTGAGAACTCAGAGTGAGTAAATTGACCATTTTCATGCACTTTTAACCATTCCATAAATCTTGTGTTTAGGACCCCTGGAAGCATGAAAATCACTTTAAACATGCTAATTTTAGCTCTAACACTGATGATCCTCCTACAAATGTGAACTGATGTTCAAAAATAAAACATTTGAAAACGGACCATTTTCCACATTTCTGAAGCATGACGTAATGGGGGGGTGTTATCTCTTTTGTCGAAAATCAGCCGTTTTTGCTTGAACATTAAATGCCTCCAAATGGTATTTAATTAACTTCCCGAGCCCCTGGAAGCATAGAAATCACTTTAAACATGCTAATTTTAGCTGTAACACTGATGATCCACCTACAAATGTGAAATGACGTTCAAAAATAAAACATTTGAAAACGGACCATTTTCCACATTTCTGAAGAATGACGTAATGGGGGGGTGTTATCTCTTTTGTCGAAAATCAGCCGTTTTTGCTTGAACATTAAATGCCTCCAAATGGTATTTAATTAACTTCCCGGGGTGAAGAAACCCTTTTTAAGAACTCAGAGTGAGTAAATTGGCCATTTTCATGCACTTTTAACCATTCCATAAATCTTGTGTTTAGGGCCCCTGGAAGCATGAAAATCACTTTAAACATTCTAATTTTAGCTCTAACACTAATGATCCACCTACAAATGTGAACTGACGTTCAAAAATAAAACATTTGAAAACAAACCATTTTCCACATTTCTGAAGCATGACGTAATGGGGGGGTGTTATGTCTTTTGTCGAAAATCAGCCGTTTTTGCTTGAACATTAAATGCCTCCAAATGGTATTTAATTAACTTCCCGAGCCCCTGGAAGCATGAAAATCACTTTAAACATGCTAATTTTAGCTCTAACACTGATGATCAACCTACAAATGTGAACTGACGTTCAAAAATAAAACATTTGAAAACGGACCATTTTCCACATTTCTGAAACATCACGTAATGGGGGGGTGTTATCTCTTTTGTCGAAAATCAGCCGTTTTTGCTTGAACATTAAATGCCTCCAAATGGTATTTAATTAACTTCCCGGGGTGAAGAAACCCTTATTGAGAACTCAGAGTGAGTAAATTGGCCATTTTCATGCACTTTTAACCATTCCATAAATCTTGTGTTTCGGGCCCCTGGAGGCATGAAAATCACTTTCAACATGCTAATTTTAGCTCTAACACTGATGATCAACCTACAAATGTGAACTGACGTTCAAAAATAAAACATTTGAAAAAACAGACCATTTTCCACATTTCTGAAGCATGACGTAATGGGGGGGTGTTATCTCTTTTGTAAAAAATCAGCCATTTTTGCTTGAACATTAAATGCCTCCAAATAGTATTTAATTTACTTCCCGAGCCCCTGGAAGCATGAAAATCACTTTAAACATGCTAATATTAGCTCTAACACTGATGATCCACCTACAAATGTGAACTGACGTTCAAGAACAAAACATTTGAAAACGGACCATTTTCCACATTTCTGAAGCATGACGTAATGGGGGAGTGTTATCTCTTTTGTCGAAATTCAGCCGTTTTTGCTTGAACATTAAATGCCTCCAAATGGTATTTAATTAACTTCCTGAGCCCCTGAAGCATGAAAATCACTTTAAACATGCTAATTTTAGCTCTAACACTGATGATCCACCTACAAATGTGAACTGACGTTCAAAAATAAAACATTTGAAAAAACAGACCATTTTCCATATTTCTGAAGCATGACGTAATGGGGGGGTGTTATCTCTTTTGTAAAAAATCAGCCATTTTTGCTTGAACATTAAATGCCTCCAAATAGTATTTAATTTACTTCCCGAGCCCCTGGAAGCATGAAAATCACTTTAAACATGCTAATATTAGCTCTAACACTGATGATCCACCTACAAATGTGAACTGACGTTCAAGAACAAAACATTTGAAAACGGACCATTTTCCACATTTCTGAAGCATGACGTAATGGGGGAGTGTTATCTCTTTTGTCGAAATTCAGCCGTTTTTGCTTGAACATTAAATGCCTCCAAATGGTATTTAATTAACTTCCTGAGCCCCTGAAGCATGAAAATCACTTTAAACATGCTAATTTTAGCTCTAACACTGATGATCCACCTACAAATGTGAACTGACGTTCAAAAATAAAACATTTGAAAACGGACCATTCTCCACATTTCTGAAGCATGACGTAATGGGGGGGGTGTTATCTCTTTTGTCGAAAATCAGCCGTTTTTGCTTGAACATTAAATGTCTCCAAATGGTATTTAATTAACTTCCCGAGCCCCTGGAAGCATAGAAATCACTTTAAACATGCTAATTTTAGCTCTAACACTGATGATCCACCTACAAATGTGAAATGACGTTCAAAAATAAAACATTTGAAAACGGACCATTTTCCACATTTCTGAAGAATGACGTAATGGGGGGGTGTTATCTCTGTTGTCGAAAATCAGCCGTTTTTGCTTGAACATTAAATGCCTCCAAATGGTATTTAATTAACTTCCTGGGGTGAAGAAACCCTTTTTGAGAACTCAGAGTGAGTAAATTGGCCATTTTCATGCACTTTTAACCATTCCATAAATCTTGTGTTTAGGGCCCCTGGAAGCATGAAAATCACTTTAAACATGCTAATTTTAGCTCGAACACTACTGATCCACCTACAAATGTGAACTGACATTCAAAAATTAAACGTTTGAAAACGGACCATTTTCCACATTTCTGAAGCATGACGTAATGGGGGGGTGTTATCTCTTTTGTCGAAAATCAGCCGTTTTTGCTTGAACATTAAATGCCTCCAAATGGTATTTAATTAACTTCCCGAGCCCCTGGAAGCATGAAAATCACTTTAAACATGCTAATTTTAGCTCTAACACTGATGATCAACCTACAAATGTGAACTGACGTTCAAAAATAAAACATTTGAAAACGGACCATTTTCCACATTTCTGAAGCATCACGTAATGGGGGGGTGTTATCTCTTTTGTCGAAAATCAGCCGTTTTTGCTTGAACATTGAATGCCTCCAAATGGTATTTAATTAACTTCCCGGGGTGAAGAAACCCTTTTTGAGAACTCAGAGTGAGTAAATTGGCCATTTTCATGCACTTTTAACCATTCCATAAATCTTGTGTTTAGGACCCCTGGAAGCATGAAAATCACTTTAAACATGCTAATTTTAGCTCTAACACTGATGATCCTCCTACAAATGTGAACTGATGTTCAAAAATAAAACATTTGAAAACGGACCATTTTCCACATTTCTGAAGCATGACGTAATGGGGGGGGGTGTTATCTCTTTTGTCGAAAATCAGCCGTTTTTGCTTGAACATTAAATGTCTCCAAATGGTATTTAATTACCTTCCCGAGCCCCTGGAAGCATAGAAATCACTTTAAACATGCTAATTTTAGCTGTAACACTGATGATCCACCTACAAATGTGAAATGACGTTCAAAAATAAAACATTTGAAAACGGACCATTTTCCACATTTCTGAAGAATGACGTAATGGGGGGGTGTCATCTCTTTTGTCGAAAATCAGCCGTTTTTGCTTGAACATTAAATGCCTCCAAATGGTATTTAATTAACTTCCCGGGGTGAAGAAACCCTTTTTGAGAACTCATAGTGAGTAAATTGGCCATTTTCATGCACTTTTAACCATTCCATAAATCTTGTGTTTAGAGCCCCTGGAAGCATGAAAATCACTTTAAACATGCTAATTTTAGCTCTAACACTAATGATCCACCTACAAATGTGAACTGACGTTCAAAAATAAAACATTTGAAAACGAACCATTTTCCACATTTCTGAAGCATGACGTAATGGGGGGGTGTTATCTCTTTTGTCGAAAATCAGCCGTTTTTGCTTGAACATTAAATGCCTCCAAATGGTATTTAATTAACTTCCCGAGGCCCTGGAAGCATGAAAATCACTTTAAACATGCTAATTTTAGCTCTAACACTGATGATCAACCTACAAATGTGAACTGACGTTCAAAAATAAAACTTTTGAAAACGGACCATTTTCCACATTTCTGAAGCATCACGTAATGGGGGGGTGTTATCTCTTTTGTCGAAAATCAGCCGGTTTTGCTTGAACATTAAATGCCTCCAAATGGTATTTAATTAACTTCCCAGGGTGAAGAAACCCTTATTGAGAACTCAGAGTGAGTAAATTGGCCATTTTCATGCACTTTTAACCATTCCATAAATCTTGTGTTTCGGGCCCCTGGAGGCATGAAAATCACTTTAAGCATGCTAATTTTAGCTCTAACACTGATGATCAACCTACAAATGTGAACTGACGTTCAAAAATAAAACATTTGAAAAAACAGACCATTTTCCACATTTCTGAAGCATGTCGTAATGGGGGGGGGGTGTTATCTCTTTTGTAAAAAATCAGCCATTTTTGCTTGAACATTAAATGCCTCCAAATAGTATTTAATTTACTTCCCGAGCCCCTGGAAGCATGAAAATCACTTTAAACATGCTAATTTTAGCTCTAACACTGATGATCCACCTACAAATGTGAACTGACGTTCAAGAATAAAACATTTGAAAACGGACCATTTTCCACATTTCTGAAGCATGACGTAATGGGGGAGTGTTATCTCTTTTGTCGAAAATCAGCCGTTTTTGCTTGAACATTAAATGCCTCCAAATGGTATTTAATTAACTTCCTGAGCCCCTGAAGCATGAAAATCACTTTAAACATGCTAATTTTAGCTCTAACACTGATGATCCACCTACAAATGTGAACTGACGTTCAAAAATAAAACATTTGAAAACGGACCATTCTCCACATTTCTGAAGCATGACGTAATGGGGGGGTGTTATCTCTTTTGTCGAAAATCAGCCGTTTTTGCTTGAACATTAAATGTCTCCAAATGGTATTTAATTAACTTCCCGAGCCCCTGGAAGCATAGAAATCACTTTAAACATGCTAATTTTAGCTCTTACACTGATGATCCACCTACAAATGTGAAATGACGTTCAAAAATAAAACATTTGAAAACGGACCATTTTCTACATTTCTGAAGAATGACGTAATGGGGGGGTGTTATCTCTGTTGTCGAAAATCAGCCGTTTTTGCTTGAACATTAAATGCCTCCAAATGGTATTTAATTAACTTCCCGAGCCCCTGGAAGCATGAAAATCACTTTAAACATGCTAATTTTAGCTCTAACACTGATGATCAACCTACAAATGTGAACTGACGTTCAAAAATAAAACATTTGAAAACGGACCATTTTCCACATTTCTGAAGCATCACGTAATGGGGGGGTGTTATCTCTTTTGTCGAAAATCAGCCGTTTTTGCTTGAACATTGAATGCCTCCAAATGGTATTTAATTAACTTCCCGGGGTGAAGAAACCCTTTTTGAGAACTCAGAGTGAGTAAATTGGCCATTTTCATGCACTTTTAACCATTCCATAAATCTTGTGTTTAGGGCCCCTGGAAGCATGAAAATCACTTTAAACATGCTAATTTTAGCTCTAACACTACTGATCCACCTACAAATGTGAACTGACATTCAAAAATTAAACGTTTGAAAACGGACCATTTTCCACATTTCTGAAGCATGACGTAATGGGGGGGTGTTATCTCTTTTGTCGAAAATCAGCCGTTTTTGCTTGAACATTAAATGCCTCCAAATGGTATTTAATTAACTTCCCGAGCCCCTGGAAGCATGAAAATCACTTTAAACATGCTAATTTTAGCTCTAACACTGATGATCAACCTACAAATGTGAACTGACGTTCAAAAATAAAACATTTGAAAACGGACCATTTTCCACATTTCTGAAGCATCACGTAATGGGGGGGTGTTATCTCTTTTGTCGAAAATCAGCCGTTTTTGCTTGAACATTGAATGCCTCCAAATGGTATTTAATTAACTTCCCGGGGTGAAGAAACCCTTTTTGAGAACTCAGAGTGAGTAAATTGGCCATTTTCATGCACTTTTAACCATTCCATAAATCTTGTGTTTAGGGCCCCTGGAAGCATGAAAATCACTTTAAACATGCTAATTTTAGCTCTAACACTAATGATCCACCTACAAATGTGAACTGACGTTCAAAAATAAAACATTTGAAAACGAACCATTTTCCACATTTCTGAAGCATGACGTAATGGGGGGGTGTTATCTCTTTTGTAAAAAATCAGCCATTTTTGCTTGAACATTAAATGCCTCCAAATAGTATTTAATTTACTTCCCGAGCCCCTGGAAGCATGAAAATCACTTTAAACATGCTAATATTAGCTCTAACACTGATGATCCACCTAGAAATGTGAACTGACGTTCAAGAACAAAACATTTGAAAACGGACCATTTTCCACATTTCTGAAGCATGACGTAATGGGGGAGTGTTATCTCTTTTGTCGAAAATCAGCCGTTTTTGCTTGAACATTAAATGTCTCCAAATGGTATTTAATTAACTTCCCGAGCCCCTGGAAGCATAGAAATCACTTTAAACATGCTAATTTTAGCTCTAACACTGATGATCCACCTACAAATGTGAAATGACGTTCAAAAATAAAACATTTGAAAACGGACCATTTTCCACATTTCTGAAGAATGACGTAATGGGGGGGTGTTATCTCTGTTGTCGAAAATCAGCCGTTTTTGCTTGAACATTAAATGCCTCCAAATGGTATTTAATTAACTTCCTGGGGTGAAGAAACCCTTTTTGAGAACTCAGAGTGAGTAAATTGGCCATTTTCATGCACTTTTAACCATTCCATAAATCTTGTGTTTAGGGCCCCTGGAAGCATGAAAATCACTTTAAACATGCTAATTTTAGCTCGAACACTACTGATCCACCTACAAATGTGAACTGACATTCAAAAATTAAACGTTTGAAAACGGACCATTTTCCACATTTCTGAAGCATGACGTAATGGGGGGGTGTTATCTCTTTTGTCGAAAATCAGCCGTTTTTGCTTGAACATTAAATGCCTCCAAATGGTATTTAATTAACTTCCCGAGCCCCTGGAAGCATGAAAATCACTTTAAACATGCTAATTTTAGCTCTAACACTGATGATCAACCTACAAATGTGAACTGACGTTCAAAAATAAAACATTTGAAAACGGACCATTTTCCACATTTCTGAAGCATCACGTAATGGGGGGGTGTTATCTCTTTTGTCGAAAATCAGCCGTTTTTGCTTGAACATTGAATGCCTCCAAATGGTATTTAATTAACTTCCCGGGGTGAAGAAACCCTTTTTGAGAACTCAGAGTGAGTAAATTGGCCATTTTCATGCACTTTTAACCATTCCATAAATCTTGTGTTTAGGACCCCTGGAAGCATGAAAATCACTTTAAACATGCTAATTTTAGCTCTAACACTGATGATCCTCCTACAAATGTGAACTGATGTTCAAAAATAAAACATTTGAAAACGGACCATTTTCCACATTTCTGAAGCATGACATAATGGGGGGGTGTTATCTCTTTTGTCGAAAATCAGCCGTTTTTGCTTGAACATTAAATGCCTCCAAATGGTATTTAATTACCTTCCCGAGCCCCTGGAAGCATAGAAATCACTTTAAACATGCTAATTTTAGCTGTAACACTGATGATCCACCTACAAATGTGAAATGACGTTCAAAAATAAAACATTTGAAAACGGACCATTTTCCACATTTCTGAAGAATGACGTAATGGGGGGGTGTTATCTCTTTTGTCGAAAATCAGCCGTTTTTGCTTGAACATTAAATGCCTCCAAATGGTATTTAATTAACTTCCCGGGGTGAAGAAACCCTTTTTGAGAACTCATAGTGAGTAAATTGGCCATTTTCATGCACTTTTAACCATTCCATAAATCTTGTGTTTAGAGCCCCTGGAAGCATGAAAATCACTTTAAACATGCTAATTTTAGCTCTAACACTAATGATCCACCTACAAATGTGAACTGACATTCAAAAATAAAACATTTGAAAACGAACCATTTTCCACATTTCTGAAGCATGACGTAATGGGGGGGTGTTATCTCTTTTGTCGAAAATCAGCCGTTTTTTGCTTGAACATTAAATGCCTCCAAATGGTATTTAATTAACTTCCCGAGGCCCTGGAAGCATGAAAATCACTTTAAACATGCTAATTTTAGCTCTAACACTGATGATCAACCTACAAATGTGAACTGACGTTCAAAAATAAAACATTTGAAAACGGACCATTTTCCACATTTCTGAAGCATCACGTAATGGGGGGGTGTTATCTCTTTTGTCGAAAATCAGCCGTTTTTGCTTGAACATTAAATGCCTCCAAATGGTATTTAATTAACTTCCCGGGGTGAAGAAACCCTTATTGAGAACTCAGAGTGAGTAAATTGGCCATTTTCATGCACTTTTAACCATTCCATAAATCTTGTGTTTCGGGCCCCTGGAGGCATGAAAATCACTTTAAACATGCTAATTTTAGCTCTAACACTGATGATCAACCTACAAATGTGAACTGACGTTCAAAAATAAAACATTTGAAAAAACAGACCATTTTCCACATTTCTGAAGCATGACGTAATGGGGGGGGGGGGTGTTATCTCTTTTGTAAAAAATCAGCCATTTTTGCTTGAACATTAAATGCCTCCAAATTGTATTTAATTTACTTCCCGAGCCCCTGGAAGCATGAAAATCACTTTAAACATGCTAATTTTAGCTCTAACACTGATGATCCACCTACAAATGTGAACTGACGTTCAAGAATAAAACATTTGAAAACGGACCATTTTCCACATTTCTGAAGCATGACGTAATGGGGGAGTGTTATCTCTTTTGTCGAAAATCAGCCGTTTTTGCTTGAACATTAAATGCCTCCAAATGGTATTTAATTAACTTCCTGAGCCCCTGAAGCATGAAAATCACTTTAAACATGCTAATTTTAGCTCTAACACTGATGATCCACCTACAAATGTGAAATGACGTTCAAAAATAAAACATTTGAAAACGGACCATTTTCCACATTTCTGAAGAATGACGTAATGGGGGGGTGTTATCTCTTTTGTCGAAAATCAGCCGTTTTTGCTTGAACATTAAATGCCTCCAAATGGTATTTAATTAACTTCCCGGGGTGAAGAAACCCTTTTTGAGAACTCAGAGTGAGTAAATTGGCCATTTTCATGCACTTTTAACCATTCCATAAATCTTGTGTTTAGGGCCCCTGGAAGCATGAAAATCACTTTAAACATGCTAATTTTAGCTCTAACACTAATGATCCACCTACAAATGTGAACTGACGTTCAAAAATAAAACATTTGAAAACGAACCATTTTCCACATTTCTGAAGCATGACGTAATGGGGGGGTGTTATCTCTTTTGTAAAAAATCAGCCATTTTTGCTTGAACATTAAATGCCTCCAAATAGTATTTAATTTACTTCCCGAGCCCCTGGAAGCATGAAAATCACTTTAAACATGCTAATATTAGCTCTAACACTGATGATCCACCTAGAAATGTGAACTGACGTTCAAGAACAAAACATTTGAAAACGGACCATTTTCCACATTTCTGAAGCATGACGTAATGGGGGAGTGTTATCTCTTTTGTCGAAAATCAGCCGTTTTTGCTTGAACATTAAATGTCTCCAAATGGTATTTAATTAACTTCCCGAGCCCCTGGAAGCATAGAAATCACTTTAAACATGCTAATTTTAGCTCTAACACTGATGATCCACCTACAAATGTGAAATGACGTTCAAAAATAAAACATTTGAAAACGGACCATTTTCCACATTTCTGAAGAATGACGTAATGGGGGGGTGTTATCTCTGTTGTCGAAAATCAGCCGTTTTTGCTTGAACATTAAATGCCTCCAAATGGTATTTAATTAACTTCCTGGGGTGAAGAAACCCTTTTTGAGAACTCAGAGTGAGTAAATTGGCCATTTTCATGCACTTTTAACCATTCCATAAATCTTGTGTTTAGGGCCCCTGGAAGCATGAAAATCACTTTAAACATGCTAATTTTAGCTCGAACACTACTGATCCACCTACAAATGTGAACTGACATTCAAAAATTAAACGTTTGAAAACGGACCATTTTCCACATTTCTGAAGCATGACGTAATGGGGGGGTGTTATCTCTTTTGTCGAAAATCAGCCGTTTTTGCTTGAACATTAAATGCCTCCAAATGGTATTTAATTAACTTCCCGAGCCCCTGGAAGCATGAAAATCACTTTAAACATGCTAATTTTAGCTCTAACACTGATGATCAACCTACAAATGTGAACTGACGTTCAAAAATAAAACATTTGAAAACGGACCATTTTCCACATTTCTGAAGCATCACGTAATGGGGGGGTGTTATCTCTTTTGTCGAAAATCAGCCGTTTTTGCTTGAACATTGAATGCCTCCAAATGGTATTTAATTAACTTCCCGGGGTGAAGAAACCCTTTTTGAGAACTCAGAGTGAGTAAATTGGCCATTTTCATGCACTTTTAACCATTCCATAAATCTTGTGTTTAGGACCCCTGGAAGCATGAAAATCACTTTAAACATGCTAATTTTAGCTCTAACACTGATGATCCTCCTACAAATGTGAACTGATGTTCAAAAATAAAACATTTGAAAACGGACCATTTTCCACATTTCTGAAGCATGACATAATGGGGGGGTGTTATCTCTTTTGTCGAAAATCAGCCGTTTTTGCTTGAACATTAAATGCCTCCAAATGGTATTTAATTACCTTCCCGAGCCCCTGGAAGCATAGAAATCACTTTAAACATGCTAATTTTAGCTGTAACACTGATGATCCACCTACAAATGTGAAATGACGTTCAAAAATAAAACATTTGAAAACGGACCATTTTCCACATTTCTGAAGAATGACGTAATGGGGGGGTGTTATCTCTTTTGTCGAAAATCAGCCGTTTTTGCTTGAACATTAAATGCCTCCAAATGGTATTTAATTAACTTCCCGGGGTGAAGAAACCCTTTTTGAGAACTCATAGTGAGTAAATTGGCCATTTTCATGCACTTTTAACCATTCCATAAATCTTGTGTTTAGAGCCCCTGGAAGCATGAAAATCACTTTAAACATGCTAATTTTAGCTCTAACACTAATGATCCACCTACAAATGTGAACTGACGTTCAAAAATAAAACATTTGAAAACGAACCATTTTCCACATTTCTGAAGCATGACGTAATGGGGGGGTGTTATCTCTTTTGTCGAAAATCAGCCGTTTTTTGCTTGAACATTAAATGCCTCCAAATGGTATTTAATTAACTTCCCGAGGCCCTGGAAGCATGAAAATCACTTTAAACATGCTAATTTTAGCTCTAACACTGATGATCAACCTACAAATGTGAACTGACGTTCAAAAATAAAACATTTGAAAACGGACCATTTTCCACATTTCTGAAGCATGACGTAATGGGGGGGTGTTATCTCTTTTGTCGAAAATCAGCCGTTTTTGCTTGAACATTAAATGTCTCCAAATGGTATTTAATTAACTTCCCGAGCCCCTGGAAGCATAGAAATCACTTTAAACATGCTAATTTTAGCTCTAACACTGATGATCCACCTACAAATGTGAAATGACGTTCAAAAATAAAACATTTGAAAATGGACCATTTTCCACATTTCTGAAGAATGACGTAATGGGGGGGTGTTATCTCTGTTGTCGAAAATCAGCCGTTTTTGCTTGAACATTAAATGCCTCCAAATGGTATTTAATTAACTTCCCGAGCCCCTGGAAGCATGAAAATCACTTTAAACATGCTAATTTTAGCTCTAACACTGATGATCAACCTACAAATGTGAACTGACGTTCAAAAATAAAACATTTGAAAACGGACCATTTTCCACATTTCTGAAGCATCACGTAATGGGGGGGTGTTATCTCTTTTGTCGAAAATCAGCCGTTTTTGCTTGAACATTGAATGCCTCCAAATGGTATTTAATTAACTTCCCGGGGTGAATAAACCCTTTTTGAGAACTCAGAGTGAGTAAATTGGCCATTTTCATGCACTTTTAACCATTCCATAAATCTTGTGTTTAGGGCCCCTGGAAGCATGAAAATCACTTTAAACATGCTAATTTTAGCTCTAACACTACTGATCCACCTACAAATGTGAGCTGACATTCAAAAATTAAACATTTGAAAACGGACCATTTTCCACATTTCTGAAGCATGACGTAATGGGGGGGTGTTATCTCTTTTGTTGAAAATCAGCCGTTTTTGCTTGAACATTAAATGCCTCCAAATGGTATTTAATTAACTTCCCGAGCCCCTGGAAGCATGAAAATCACTTTAAACATGCTAATTTTAGCTCTAACACTGATGATCAACCTACAAATGTGAACTGACGTTCAAAAATAAAACATTTGAAAACGGACCATTTTCCACATTTCTGAAGCATCACGTAATGGGGGGGTGTTATCTCTTTTGTCGAAAATCAGCCGTTTTGCTTGAACATTGAATGCCTCCAAATGGTATTTAATTAACTTCCCGGGGTGAAGAAACCCTTTTTGAGAACTCAGAGTGAGTAAATTGGCCATTTTCATGCACTTTTAACCATTCCATAAATCTTGTGTTTAGGACCCCTGGAAGCATGAAAATCACTTTAAACATGCTAATTTTAGCTCTAACACTGATGATCCTCCTACAAATGTGAACTGATGTTCAAAAATAAAACATTTGAAAACGGACCATTTTCCACATTTCTGAAGCATGACGTAATGGGGGGGTGTTATCTCTTTTGTCGAAAATCAGCCGTTTTTGCTTGAACATTGAATGCCTCCAAATGGTATTTAATTAACTTCCCGGGGTGAAGAAACCCTTTTTGAGAACTCAGAGTGAGTAAATTGGCCATTTTCATGCACTTTTAACCATTCCATAAATCTTGTGTTTCGGGCCCCTGGAGGCATGAAAATCACTTTAAACATGCTAATTTTAGCTCTAACACTGATGATCAACCTACAAATGTGAACTGACGTTCAAAAATAAAACATTTGAAAAAACAGACCATTTTCCACATTTATGAAGCATGACGTAATGGGGGGGGGGTGTTATCTCTTTTGTAAAAAATCAGCCATTTTTGCTTGAACATTAAATGCCTCCAAATAGTATTTAATTTACTTCCCGAGCCCCTGGAAGCATGAAAATCACTTTAAACATGCTAATATTAGCTCTAACACTGATGATCCACCTACAAATGTGAACTGACGTTCAAGAATAAAACATTTGAAAACGGACCATTTTCCACATTTCTGAAGCATGACGTAATGGGGGAGTGTTATCTCTTTTGTCGAAATTCAGCCGTTTTTGCTTGAACATTAAATGCCTCCAAATGGTATTTAATTAACTTCCTGAGCCCCTGAAGCATGAAAATCACTTTAAACATGCTAATTTTAGCTCTAACACTGATGATCCACCTACAAATGTGAACTGACGTTCAAAAATAAAACATTTGAAAACGGACCATTCTCCACATTTCTGAAGCATGACGTAATGGGGGGGTGTTATCTCTTTTGTCGAAAATCAGCCGTTTTTGCTTGAACATTAAATGTCTCCAAATGGTATTTAATTAACTTCCCGAGCCCCTGGAAGCATAGAAATCACTTTAAACATGCTAATTTTAGCTCTAACACTGATGATCCACCTACAAATGTGAAATGACGTTCAAAAATAAAACATTTGAAAACGGACCATTTTCCACATTTCTGAAGAATGACGTAATGGGGGGGTGTTATCTCTGTTGTCGAAAATCAGCCGTTTTTGCTTGAACATTAAATGCCTCCAAATGGTATTTAATTAACTTCCTGGGGTGAAGAAACCCTTTTTGAGAACTCAGAGTGAGTAAATTGGCCATTTTCATGCACTTTTAACCATTCCATAAATCTTGTGTTTAGGGCCCCTGGAAGCATGAAAATCACTTTAAACATGCTAATTTTAGCTCTAACACTACTGATCCACCTACAAATGTGAACTGACATTCAAAAATTAAACGTTTGAAAACGGACCATTTTCCACATTTCTGAAGCATGACGTAATGGGGGGGTGTTATCTCTTTTGTCGAAAATCAGCCGTTTTTGCTTGAACATTAAATGCCTCCAAATGGTATTTAATTAACTTCCCGAGCCCCTGGAAGCATAGAAATCACTTTAAACATGCTAATTTTAGCTGTAACACTGATGATCCACCTACAAATGTGAAATGACTTTCAAAAATAAAACATTTGAAAACGGACCATTTTCCACATTTCTGAAGAATGACGTAATGGGGGGTGTTATCTCTTTTGTCGAAAATCAGCCGTTTTTGCTTGAACATTAAATGCCTCCAAATGGTATTTAATTAACTTCCTGGGGTGAAGAAACCCTTTTTGAGAACTCAGAGTGAGTAAATTGGCCATTTTCATGCACTTTTAACCATTCAATAAATCTTGTGTTTAGGGCCCCTGGAAGCATGAAAATCACTTTAAACATGCTAATTTTAGCTCTAACACTAATGATCCACCTACAAATGTGAACTGACGTTCAAAAATAAAACATTTGAAAACGAACCATTTTCCACATTTCTGAAGCATGACGTAATGGGGGGTGTTATCTCTTTTGTCAAAAATCAGCCTTTTTGCTTGAACATTAAATGCCTCCAAATAGTATTTAATTCACTTCCCGAGCCCCTGGAAGCATGAAAATCACTTTAAACATGCTAATTTTAGTTCTAACACTGATGATCCACCTACAAATGTAAACTGATGTTCAAAAATAAATCATTTGAAAACGGACCATTTTCCACATTTCTGAAGCATGACGTAATGGGGGAGTGTTATCTCTTTTGTCGAAAATCAGCCGTTTTTGCTTGAACATTAAATGCCTCCAAATGGTATTTAATTAACTTCCTGAGCCCCTGAAGCATGAAAATCACTTTAAACATGCTAATTTTAGCTCTAACACTGATGATCCACCTACAAATGTGAACTGACGTTCAAAAATAAAACATTTGAAAACGGACCATTCTCCACATTTCTAAAGCATGACGTAATGGGGGGGTGTTATCTCTTTTGTCGAAAATCAGCCGTTTTTGCTTGAACATTAAATGTCTCCAAATGGTATTTAATTAACTTCCCGAGCCCCTGGAAGCATAGAAATCACTTTAAACATGCTAATTTTAGCTCTAACACTGATGATCCACCTATAAATGTGAAATGACGTTCAAAAATAAAACATTTGAAAACGGACCATTTTCCACATTTCTGAAGAATGACGTAATGGGGGGGTGTTATCTCTGTTGTCGAAAATCAGCCGTTTTTGCTTGAACATTAAATGCCTCCAAATGGTATTTAATTAACTTCCCGGGGTGAAGAAACCCTTTTTGAAAACTCAGAGTGAGTAAATTGGCCATTTTCATGCACTTTTAACCATTCCATAAATCTTGTGTTTCGGGCCCCTGGAAGCATGAAAATCACTTTAAACATGCTAATTTTAGCTTTAACACTGATGATCAACCTACAAATGTGAACTGACGTTCAAAAATAAAACATTTGAAAACGGACCATTCTCCACATTTCTGAAGCATGACGTAATGGTGGGGTGTTATCTCTTTTGTCAAAAATCACCTGTTTTTGCTTGAACATTAAATGCCTCCAAATAGTATTTAATTCACTTCCCGAGCCCCTGGAAGCATGAAAATCACTTTAAACATTCTAATTTTAGCTCTAACACTGATTATCCACCTAAAAATGTGAACTAACGTTCAAAAATAAAACATTTGAAAACGGACCATTTTCCACATTTCTGAAGCATGACGTAATGGGGGTGTTATCTCTTTTGTCGAAAATCAGCCGTTTTTGCTTGAACATTAAATGCCTCCAAATGGTATTTAATTAACTTCCTGGGGTGAAGAAACCCTTTTTGAGAACTCAGAGTGAGTAAATTGGCCATTTTCATGCACTTTTAACCATTCCATAAATCTTGTGTTTAGGGCCCCTGGAAGCATGAAAATCACTTTAAACATGCTAATTTTAGCTCTAACACTACTGATCCACCTACAAATGTGAACTGACATTCAAAAATTAAACGTTTGAAAACGGACCATTTTCCACATTTCTGAAGCATGACGTAATGGGGGGGGTGTTATCTCTTTTGTCGAAAATCAGCCGTTTTTGCTTGAACATTAAATGCCTCCAAATGGTATTTAATTAACTTCCCGAGCCCCTGGAAGCATGAAAATCACTTTAAACATGCTAATTTTAGCTCTAACACTGATGATCAACCTACAAATGTGAACTGACGTTCAAAAATAAAACATTTGAAAACGGACCATTTTCCACATTTCTGAAGCATCACGTAATGGGGGGGTGTTATCTCTTTTGTCGAAAATCAGCCGTTTTTGCTTGAACATTGAATGCCTCCAAATGGTATTTAATTAACTTCCCGGGGTGAAGAACCCCTTTTTGAGAACTCAGAGTGAGTAAATTGGCCATTTTCATGCACTTTTAACCAATCCATAAATCTTGTGTTTAGGACCCCTGGAAGCATGAAAATCACTTTAAACATGCTAATTTTAGCTCTAACACTGATGATCCTCCTACAAATGTGAACTGATGTTCAAAAATAAAACATTTGAAAACGGACCATTTTCCACATTTCTGAAGCATGACGTAATGGGGGGGTGTTATCTCTTTTGTCGAAAATCAGCCGTTTTTGCTTGAACATTAAATGCCTCCAAATGGTATTTAATTAACTTCCTGAGCCCCTGGAAGCATAGAAATCACTTTAAACATGCTAATTTTAGCTGTAACACTGATGATCCACCTACAAATGTGAAATGACGTTCAAAAACAAAACATTTGAAAACTGACCATTTTCCACATTTCTGAAGCATGACGTAATGGGGGGTGTTATCTCTTTTGTCAAAAATCAGCCTTTTTGCTTGAACATTAAATGCCTCCAAATAGTATTTAATTCACTTCCCGAGCCCCTGGAAGCATGAAAATCACTTTAAACATGCTCATTTTAGTTCTAACACTGATGATCCACCTACAAATGTAAACTGATGTTCAAAAATAAATCATTTGAAAACGGACCATTTTCCACATTTCTGAAGCATGACGTAATGGGGGAGTGTTATCTCTTTTGTCGAAAATCAGCCGTTTTTGCTTGAACATTAAATGCCTCCAAATGGTATTTAGTTAACTTCCTGAGCCCCTGAAGCATGAAAATCACTTTAGACATGCTAATTTTAGCTCTAACACTGATGATCCACCTACAATTGTGAACTGACGTTCAAAAATAAAACATTTGAAAACGGACCATTCTCCACATTTCTAAAGCATGACGTAATGGGGGGGTGTTATCTCTTTTGTCGAAAATCAGCCGTTTTTGCTTGAACATTAAATGTCTCCAAATGGTATTTAATTAACTTCCCGAGCCCCTGGAAGCATAGAAATCACTTTAAACATGCTAATTTTAGCTCTAACACTGATGATCCACCTACAAATGTGAAATGACGTTCAAAAATAAAACATTTGAAAACGGACCATTTTCCACATTTCTGAAGAATGACGTAATGGGGGGGTGTTATCTCTGTTGTCGAAAATCAGCCGTTTTTGCTTGAACATGAAATGCCTCCAAATGGTATTTAATTAACTTCCCGGGGTGAAGAAACCCTTTTTGAAAACTCAGAGTGAGTAAATTGGCCATTTTCATGCACTTTTAACCATTCCATAAATCTTGTGTTTAGGGCCCCTGGAAGCATGAAAATCACTTTAAACATGCTAATTTTAGCTTTAACACTGATGATCAACCTACAAATGTGAACTGACGTTCAAAAATAAAACATTTGAAAACGGACCATTCTCCACATTTCTGAAGCATGACGTAATGGGGGGGTGTTATCTCTTTTGTCAAAAATCACCTGTTTTTGCTTGAACATTAAATGCCTCCAAATAGTATTTAATTCACTTCCCGAGCCCCTGGAAGCATGAAAATCACTTTAAACATGCTAATTTTAGCTCTAACACTGATGATCAACCTACAAATGTGAACTGACGTTCAAAAATAAAACATTTGAAAACGGACCATTTTCCACATTTCTGAAGCATCACGTAATGGGGGGGTGTTATCTCTTTTGTCGAAAATCAGCCGTTTTTGCTTGAACATTGAATGCCTCCAAATGGTATTTAATTAACTTCCCGGGGTGAAGAAACCCTTTTTGAGAACTCAGAGTGAGTAAATTGGCCATTTTCATGCACTTTTAACCATTCCATAAATCTTGTGTTTAGGACCCCTGGAAGCATGAAAATCACTTTAAACATGCTAATTTTAGCTCTAACACTGATGATCCTCCTACAAATGTGAACTGATGTTCAAAAATAAAACATTTGAAAACGGACCATTTTCCACATTTCTGAAGCATGACGTAATGGGGGGGTGTTATCTCTTTTGTCGAAAATCAGCCGTTTTTGCTTGAACATTAAATGCCTCCAAATGGTATTTAATTAACTTCCCGAGCCCCTGGAAGCATAGAAATCACTTTAAACATGCTAATTTTAGCTGTAACACTGATGATCCACCTACAAATGTGAAATGACGTTCAAAAATAAAACATTTGAAAACGGACCATTTTCCACATTTCTGAAGAATGACGTAATGGGGGGGTGTTATCTCTTTTGTCGAAAATCAGCTGTTTTTGCTTGAACATTAAATGCCTCCAAATGGTATTTAATTAACTTCCCGGGGTGAAGAAACCCTTTTTGAGAACTCAGAGTGAGTAAATTGGCCATTTTCATGCACTTTTAACCATTCCATAAATCTTGTGTTTAGGGCCCCTGGAAGCATGAAAATCACTTTAAACATGCTAATTTTAGCTCTAACACTAATGATCCACCTACAAATGTGAACTGACGTTCAAAAATAAAACATTTGAAAACGAACCATTTTCCACATTTCTGAAGCATGACGTAATGGGGGGGTGTTATCTCTTTTGTCGAAAATCAGCCGTTTTTGCTTGAACATTAAATGCCTCCAAATGGTATTTAATTAACTTCCCGAGCCCCTGGAAGCATGAAAATCACTTTAAACATGCTAATTTTAGCTCTAACACTGATGATCAACCTACAAATGTGAACTGACGTTCAAAAATAAAACATTTGAAAACGGACCATTTTCCACATTTCTGAAGCATCACGTAATGGGGGGGTGTTATCTCTTTTGTCGAAAATCAGCCGTTTTTGCTTGAACATTAAATGCCTCCAAATGGTATTTAATTAACTTCCCGGGGTGAAGAAACCCTTATTGAGAACTCAGAGTGAGTAAATTGGCCATTTTCATGCACTTTTAACCATTCCATAAATCTTGTGTTTCGGGCCCCTGGAGGCATGAAAATCACTTTAAACATGCTAATTTTAGCTCTAACACTGATGATCAACCTACAAATGTGAACTGACGTTCAAAAATAAAACATTTGAAAAAACAGACCATTTTCCACATTTATGAAGCATGACGTAATGGGGGGGGGGTGTTATCTCTTTTGTAAAAAATCAGCCATTTTTGCTTGAACATTAAATGCCTCCAAATAGTATTTAATTTACTTCCCGAGCCCCTGGAAGCATGAAAATCACTTTAAACATGCTAATATTAGCTCTAACACTGATGATCCACCTACAAATGTGAACTGACGTTCAAGAATAAAACATTTGAAAACGGACCATTTTCCACATTTCTGAAGCATGACGTAATGGGGGAGTGTTATCTCTTTTGTCGAAATTCAGCCGTTTTTGCTTGAACATTAAATGCCTCCAAATGGTATTTAATTAACTTCCTGAGCCCCTGAAGCATGAAAATCACTTTAAACATGCTAATTTTAGCTCTAACACTGATGATCCACCTACAAATGTGAACTGACGTTCAAAAATAAAACATTTGAAAACGGACCATTCTCCACATTTCTGAAGCATGACGTAATGGGGGGGTGTTATCTCTTTTGTCGAAAATCAGCCGTTTTTGCTTGAACATTAAATGTCTCCAAATGGTATTTAATTAACTTCCCGAGCCCCTGGAAGCATAGAAATCACTTTAAACATGCTAATTTTAGCTCTAACACTGATGATCCACCTACAAATGTGAAATGACGTTCAAAAATAAAACATTTGAAAACGGACCATTTTCCACATTTCTGAAGAATGACGTAATGGGGGGGTGTTATCTCTGTTGTCGAAAATCAGCCGTTTTTGCTTGAACATTAAATGCCTCCAAATGGTATTTAATTAACTTCCTGGGGTGAAGAAACCCTTTTTGAGAACTCAGAGTGAGTAAATTGGCCATTTTCATGCACTTTTAACCATTCCATAAATCTTGTGTTTAGGGCCCCTGGAAGCATGAAAATCACTTTAAACATGCTAATTTTAGCTCTAACACTACTGATCCACCTACAAATGTGAACTGACATTCAAAAATTAAACGTTTGAAAACGGACCATTTTCCACATTTCTGAAGCATGACGTAATGGGGGGGTGTTATCTCTTTTGTCGAAAATCAGCCGTTTTTGCTTGAACATTAAATGCCTCCAAATGGTATTTAATTAACTTCCCGAGCCCCTGGAAGCATAGAAATCACTTTAAACATGCTAATTTTAGCTGTAACACTGATGATCCACCTACAAATGTGAAATCACTTTCAAAAATAAAACATTTGAAAACGGACCATTTTCCACATTTCTGAAGAATGACGTAATGGGGGGTGTTATCTCTTTTGTCGAAAATCAGTAGTTTTTGCTTGAACATTAAATGCCTCCAAATGGTATTTAATTAACTTCCTGGGGTGAAGAAACCCTTTTTGAGAACTCAGAGTGAGTAAATTGGCCATTTTCATGCACTTTTAACCATTCAATAAATCTTGTGTTTAGGGCCCCTGGAAGCATGAAAATCACTTTAAACATGCTAATTTTAGCTCTAACACTAATGATCCACCTACAAATGTGAACTGACGTTCAAAAATAAAACATTTGAAAACGAACCATTTTCCACATTTCTGAAGCATGACGTAATGGGGGGTGTTATCTCTTTTGTCAAAAATCAGCCTTTTTGCTTGAACATTAAATGCCTCCAAATAGTATTTAATTCACTTCCCGAGCCCCTGGAAGCATGAAAATCACTTTAAACATGCTAATTTTAGTTCTAACACTGATGATCCACCTACAAATGTAAACTGATGTTCAAAAATAAATCATTTGAAAACGGACCATTTTCCACATTTCTGAAGCATGACGTAATGGGGGAGTGTTATCTCTTTTGTCGAAAATCAGCCGTTTTTGCTTGAACATTAAATGCCTCCAAATGGTATTTAATTAACTTCCTGAGCCCCTGAAGCATGAAAATCACTTTAAACATGCTAATTTTAGCTCTAACACTGATGATCCACCTACAAATGTGAACTGACGTTCAAAAATAAAACATTTGAAAACGGACCATTCTCCACATTTCTAAAGCATGACGTAATGGGGGGGTGTTATCTCTTTTGTCGAAAATCAGCCGTTTTTGCTTGAACATTAAATGTCTCCAAATGGTATTTAATTAACTTCCCGAGCCCCTGGAAGCATAGAAATCACTTTAAACATGCTAATTTTAGCTCTAACACTGATGATCCACCTATAAATGTGAAATGACGTTCAAAAATAAAACATTTGAAAACGGACCATTTTCCACATTTCTGAAGAATGACGTAATGGGGGGGTGTTATCTCTGTTGTCGAAAATCAGCCGTTTTTGCTTGAACATTAAATGCCTCCAAATGGTATTTAATTAACTTCCCGGGGTGAAGAAACCCTTTTTGAAAACTCAGAGTGAGTAAATTGGCCATTTTCATGCACTTTTAACCATTCCATAAATCTTGTGTTTCGGGCCCCTGGAAGCATGAAAATCACTTTAAACATGCTAATTTTAGCTTTAACACTGATGATCAACCTACAAATGTGAACTGACGTTCAAAAATAAAACATTTGAAAACGGACCATTCTCCACATTTCTGAAGCATGACGTAATGGTGGGGTGTTATCTCTTTTGTCAAAAATCACCTGTTTTTGCTTGAACATTAAATGCCTCCAAATAGTATTTAATTCACTTCCCGAGCCCCTGGAAGCATGAAAATCACTTTAAACATTCTAATTTTAGCTCTAACACTGATTATCCACCTAAAAATGTGAACTAACGTTCAAAAATAAAACATTTGAAAACGGACCATTTTCCACATTTCTGAAGCATGACGTAATGGGGGTGTTATCTCTTTTGTCGAAAATCAGCCGTTTTTGCTTGAACATTAAATGCCTCCAAATGGTATTTAATTAACTTCCTGGGGTGAAGAAACCCTTTTTGAGAACTCAGAGTGAGTAAATTGGCCATTTTCATGCACTTTTAACCATTCCATAAATCTTGTGTTTAGGGCCCCTGGAAGCATGAAAATCACTTTAAACATGCTAATTTTAGCTCTAACACTACTGATCCACCTACAAATGTGAACTGACATTCAAAAATTAAACGTTTGAAAACGGACCATTTTCCACATTTCTGAAGCATGACGTAATGGGGGGGGTGTTATCTCTTTTGTCGAAAATCAGCCGTTTTTGCTTGAACATTAAATGCCTCCAAATGGTATTTAATTAACTTCCCGAGCCCCTGGAAGCATGAAAATCACTTTAAACATGCTAATTTTAGCTCTAACACTGATGATCAACCTACAAATGTGAACTGACGTTCAAAAATAAAACATTTGAAAACGGACCATTTTCCACATTTCTGAAGCATCACGTAATGGGGGGGTGTTATCTCTTTTGTCGAAAATCAGCCGTTTTTGCTTGAACATTGAATGCCTCCAAATGGTATTTAATTAACTTCCCGGGGTGAAGAACCCCTTTTTGAGAACTCAGAGTGAGTAAATTGGCCATTTTCATGCACTTTTAACCAATCCATAAATCTTGTGTTTAGGACCCCTGGAAGCATGAAAATCACTTTAAACATGCTAATTTTAGCTCTAACACTGATGATCCTCCTACAAATGTGAACTGATGTTCAAAAATAAAACATTTGAAAACGGACCATTTTCCACATTTCTGAAGCATGACGTAATGGGGGGGTGTTATCTCTTTTGTCGAAAATCAGCCGTTTTTGCTTGAACATTAAATGCCTCCAAATGGTATTTAATTAACTTCCCGAGCCCCTGGAAGCATAGAAATCACTTTAAACATGCTAATTTTAGCTGTAACACTGATGATCCACCTACAAATGTGAAATGACGTTCAAAAACAAAACATTTGAAAACTGACCATTTTCCACATTTCTGAAGCATGACGTAATGGGGGGTGTTATCTCTTTTGTCAAAAATCAGCCTTTTTGCTTGAACATTAAATGCCTCCAAATAGTATTTAATTCACTTCCCGAGCCCCTGGAAGCATGAAAATCACTTTAAACATGCTCATTTTAGTTCTAACACTGATGATCCACCTACAAATGTAAACTGATGTTCAAAAATAAATCATTTGAAAACGGACCATTTTCCACATTTCTGAAGCATGACGTAATGGGGGAGTGTTATCTCTTTTGTCGAAAATCAGCCGTTTTTGCTTGAACATTAAATGCCTCCAAATGGTATTTAGTTAACTTCCTGAGCCCCTGAAGCATGAAAATCACTTTAGACATGCTAATTTTAGCTCTAACACTGATGATCCACCTACAATTGTGAACTGACGTTCAAAAATAAAACATTTGAAAACGGACCATTCTCCACATTTCTAAAGCATGACGTAATGGGGGGGTGTTATCTCTTTTGTCGAAAATCAGCCGTTTTTGCTTGAACATTAAATGTCTCCAAATGGTATTTAATTAACTTCCCGAGCCCCTGGAAGCATAGAAATCACTTTAAACATGCTAATTTTAGCTCTAACACTGATGATCCACCTACAAATGTGAAATGACGTTCAAAAATAAAACATTTGAAAACGGACCATTTTCCACATTTCTGAAGAATGACGTAATGGGGGGGTGTTATCTCTGTTGTCGAAAATCAGCCGTTTTTGCTTGAACATGAAATGCCTCCAAATGGTATTTAATTAACTTCCCGGGGTGAAGAAACCCTTTTTGAAAACTCAGAGTGAGTAAATTGGCCATTTTCATGCACTTTTAACCATTCCATAAATCTTGTGTTTAGGGCCCCTGGAAGCATGAAAATCACTTTAAACATGCTAATTTTAGCTTTAACACTGATGATCAACCTACAAATGTGAACTGACGTTCAAAAATAAAACATTTGAAAACGGACCATTCTCCACATTTCTGAAGCATGACGTAATGGGGGGGTGTTATCTCTTTTGTCAAAAATCACCTGTTTTTGCTTGAACATTAAATGCCTCCAAATAGTATTTAATTTACTTCCCGAGCCCCTGGAAGCATGAAAATCACTTTAAACATGCTAATATTAGCTCTAACACTGATGATCCACCTACAAATGTGAACTGACGTTCAAGAATAAAACATTTGAAAACGGACCATTTTCCACATTTCTGAAGCATGACGTAATGGGGGAGTGTTATCTCTTTTGTCGAAATTCAGCCGTTTTTGCTTGAACATTAAATGCCTCCAAATGGTATTTAATTAACTTCCTGAGCCCCTGAAGCATGAAAATCACTTTAAACATGCTAATTTTAGCTCTAACACTGATGATCCACCTACAAATGTGCACTGACGTTCAAAAATAAAACATTTGAAAACGGACCATTCTCCACATTTCTGAAGCATGACGTAATGGGGGGGTGTTATCTCTTTTGTCGAAAATCAGCCGTTTTTGCTTGAACATTAAATGTCTCCAAATGGTATGTAATTAACTTCCCGAGCCCCTGGAAGCATGAAAATCACTTTAAACATGCTAATTTTAGCTCTAACACTGATGATCAACCTACAAATGTGAACTGACGTTCAAAAATAAAACATTTGAAAACGGACCATTTTCCACATTTCTGAAGCATCGCGTAATGGGGGGGTGTTATCTCTTTTGTCGAAAATCAGCCGTTTTTGCTTGAACATTGAATGCCTCCAAATGGTATTTAATTAACTTCCCGGGGTGAAGAAACCCTTTTTGAGAACTCAGAGTGAGTAAATTGGCCATTTTCATGCACTTTTAACCATTCCATAAATCTTGTGTTTAGGACCCCTGGAAGCATGAAAATCACTTTAAACATGCTAATTTTAGCTCTAACACTGATGATCCTCCTACAAATGTGAACTGATGTTCAAAAATAAAACATTTGAAAACGGACCATTTTCCACATTTCTGAAGCATGACGTAATGGGGGGTGTTATCTCTTTTGTCGAAAATCAGCCGTTTTTGCTTGAACATTAAATGCCTCCAAATGGTATTTAATTAACTTCCCGAGCCCCTGGAAGCATAGAAATCACTTTAAACATGCTAATTTTAGCTGTAACACTGATGATCCACCTACAAATGTGAAATGACGTTCAAAAATAAAACATTTGAAAACGGACCTTTTTCCACATTTCTGAAGAATGACGTAATGGGGGGGTGTTATCTCTTTTGTCGAAAATCAGCCGTTTTTGCTTGAACATTAAGTGCCTCCAAATGGTATTTAATTAACTTCCTGGGGTGAAGAAACCCTTTTTGAGAACTCAGAGTGAGTAAATTTGCCATTTTCATGCACTTTTAACCATTCAATAAATCTTGTGTTTAGGGCCCCTGGAAGCATGAAAATCACTTTAAACATGCTAATTTTAGCTCTAACACTAATGATCCACCTACAAATGTGAACTGACGTTCAAAAATAAAACATTTGAAAACGAACCATTTTCCACATTTCTGAAGCATGACGTAATGGGGGGGTGTTATCTCTTTTGTCGAAAATCAGCCGTTTTTGCTTGAACATTAAATGCCTCCAAATGGTATTTAATTAACTTCCCGAGCCCCTGGAAGCATGAAAATCACTTTAAACATGCTAATTTTAGCTCTAACACTGATGATCAACCTACAAATGTGAACTGACGTTCAAAAATAAAACATTTGAAAACGGACCATTTTCCACATTTCTGAAGCATCACGTAATGGGGGGGTGTTATCTCTTTTGTCGAAAATCAGCCGTTTTTGCTTGAACATTAAATGCCTCCAAATGGTATTTAATTAACTTCCCGGGGTGAAGAAACCCTTTTTGAGAACTCAGAGTGAGTAAATTGGCCATTTTCATGCACTTTTAACCATTCCATTAATCTTGTGTTTAGGGCCCTGGAAGCATGAAAATCACTTTAAACATGCTAATTTTAGCTCTAACACTGATGATCCACCTACAAATGTGAACTGACGTTCAAAAATAAAACATTTGAAAACTGACCATTTTCCACATTTCTGAAGCATGACGTAATGGGGGGTGTTATCTCTTTTGTCAAAAATCAGCCTTTTTGCTTGAACATTAAATGCCTCCAAATAGTATTTAATTCACTTCCCAAGCCCCTGGAAGCATGAAAATCACTTTAAACATGCTAATTTTAGTTCTAACACTGATGATCCACCTACAAATGTAAACTGATGTTCAAAAATAAATCATTTGAAAACGGACCATTTTCCACATTTCTGAAGCATGACGTAATGGGGGAGTGTTATCTCTTTTGTCGAAAATCAGCCGTTTTTGCTTGAACATTAAATGCCTCCAAATGGTATTTAATTAACTTCCTGAGCCCCTGAAGCATGAAAATCACTTTAAACATGCTAATTTTAGCTCTAACACTGATGATCCACCTACAAATGTGAACTGACGTTCAAAAATAAAACATTTGAAAACGGACCATTCTCCACATTTCTAAAGCATGACGTAATGGGGGGGTGTTATCTCTTTTGTCGAAAATCAGCCGTTTTTGCTTGAACATTAAATGTCTCCAAATGGTATTTAATTAACTTCCCGAGCCCCTGGAAGCATAGAAATCACTTTAAACATGCTAATTTTAGCTCTAACACTGATGATCCACCTATAAATGTGAAATGATGTTCAAAAATAAAACATTTGAAAATGGACCATTTTCCACATTTCTGAAGAATGACGTAATGGGGGGGTGTTATCTCTGTTGTCGAAAATCAGCCGTTTTTGCTTGAACATGAAATGCCTCCAAATGGTATTTAATTAACTTCCCGGGGTGAAGAAACCCTTTTTGAAAACTCAGAGTGAGTAAATTGGCCATTTTCATGCACTTTTAACCATTCCATAAATCTTGTGTTTAGGGCCCCTGGAAGCATGAAAATCACTTTAAACATGCTAATTTTAGCTTTAACACTGATGATCAACCTACAAATGTGAACTGACGTTCAAAAATAAAACATTTGAAAACGGACCATTCTCCACATTTCTGAAGCTTGACGTAATGGGGGGGTGTTATCTCTTTTGTCGAAAATCAGCCGTTTTTGCTTGAACATTAAATGTCTCCAAATGGTATGTAATTAACTTCCCGAGCCCCTGGAAGCATGAAAATCACTTTAAACATGCTAATTTTAGCTCTAACACTGATGATCAACCTACAAATGTGAACTGACGTTCAAAAATAAAACATTTGAAAACGGACCATTTTCCACATTTCTGAAGCATCACGTAATGGGGGGGTGTTATCTCTTTTGTCGAAAATCAGCCGTTTTTGCTTGAACATTGAATGCCTCCAAATGGTATTTAATTAACTTCCCGGGGTGAAGAAACCCTTTTTGAGAACTCAGAGTGAGTAAATTGGCCATTTTCATGCACTTTTAACCATTCCTTAAATCTTGTGTTTAGGACCCCTGGAAGCATGAAAATCACTTTAAACATGCTAATTTTAGCTCTAACACTGATGATCCTCCTACAAATGTGAACTGATGTTCAAAAATAAAACATTTGAAAACGGACCATTTTCCACATTTCTGAAGCATGACGTAATGGGGGGTGTTATCTCTTTTGTCGAAAATCAGCCGTTTTTGCTTGAACATTAAATGCCTCCAAATGGTATTTAATTAACTTCCCGAGCCCCTGGAAGCATAGAAATCACTTTAAACATGCTAATTTTAGCTGTAACACTGATGATCCACCTACAAATGTGAAATGACGTTCAAAAATAAAACATTTGAAAACGGACCTTTTTCCACATTTCTGAAGAATGACGTAATGGGGGGGTGTTATCTCTTTTGTCGAAAATCAGCCGTTTTTGCTTGAACATTAAATGCCTCCAAATGGTATTTAATTAACTTCCTGGGGTGAAGAAACCCTTTTTGAGAACTCAGAGTGAGTAAATTTGCCATTTTCATGCACTTTTAACCATTCAATAAATCTTGTGTTTAGGGCCCCTGGAAGCATGAAAATCACTTTAAACATGCTAATTTTAGCTCTAACACTAATGATCCACCTACAAATGTGAACTGACGTTCAAAAATAAAACATTTGAAAACGAACCATTTTCCACATTTCTGAAGCATGACGTAATGGGGGGGTGTTATCTCTTTTGTCGAAAATCAGCCGTTTTTGCTTGAACATTAAATGCCTCCAAATGGTATTTAATTAACTTCCCGAGCCCCTGGAAGCATGAAAATCACTTTAAACATGCTAATTTTAGCTCTAACACTGATGATCAACCTACAAATGTGAACTGACGTTCAAAAATAAAACATTTGAAAACGGACCATTTTCCACATTTCTGAAGCATCACGTAATGGGGGGGTGTTATCTCTTTTGTCGAAAATCAGCCGTTTTTGCTTGAACATTAAATGCCTCCAAATGGTATTTAATTAACTTCCCGGGGTGAAGAAACCCTTTTTGAGAACTCAGAGTGAGTAAATTGGCCATTTTCATGCACTTTTAACCATTCCATTAATCTTGTGTTTAGGGCCCTGGAAGCATGAAAATCACTTTAAACATGCTAATTTTAGCTCTAACACTGATGATCCACCTACAAATGTGAACTGACGTTCAAAAATAAAACATTTGAAAACTGACCATTTTCCACATTTCTGAAGCATGACGTAATGGGGGGTGTTATCTCTTTTGTCAAAAATCAGCCTTTTTGCTTGAACATTAAATGCCTCCAAATAGTATTTAATTCACTTCCCAAGCCCCTAGAAGCATGAAAATCACTTTAAACATGCTAATTTTAGTTCTAACACTGATGATCCACCTACAAATGTAAACTGATGTTCAAAAATAAATCATTTGAAAACGGACCATTTTCCACATTTCTGAAGCATGACGTAATGGGGGAGTGTTATCTCTTTTGTCGAAAATCAGCCGTTTTTGCTTGAACATTAAATGCCTCCAAATGGTATTTAATTAACTTCCTGAGCCCCTGAAGCATGAAAATCACTTTAAACATGCTAATTTTAGCTCTAACACTGATGATCCACCTACAAATGTGAACTGACGTTCAAAAATAAAAAATTTGAAAACGGACCATTCTCCACATTTCTAAAGCATGACGTAATGGGGGGGGTGTTATCTCTTTTGTCGAAAATCAGCCGTTTTTGCTTGAACATTAAATGTCTCCAAATGGTATTTAATTAACTTCCCGAGCCCCTGGAAGCATAGAAATCACTTTAAACATGCTAATTTTAGCTCTAACACTGATGATCCACCTATAAATGTGAAATGATGTTCAAAAATAAAACATTTGAAAACGGACCATTTTCCACATTTCTGAAGAATGACGTAATGGGGGGGTGTTATCTCTGTTGTCGAAAATCAGCCGTTTTTGCTTGAACATGAAATGCCTCCAAATGGTATTTAATTAACTTCCCGGGGTGAAGAAACCCTTTTTGAAAACTCAGAGTGAGTAAATTGGCCATTTTCATGCACTTTTAACCATTCCATAAATCTTGTGTTTAGGGCCCCTGGAAGCATGAAAATCACTTTAAACATGCTAATTTTAGCTTTAACACTGATGATCCACCTACAAATGTGAACTGACGTTCAAAAATAAAACATTTGAAAACTGACCATTTTCCACATTTCTGAAGCATGACGTAATGGGGGGTGTTATCTCTTTTGTCAAAAATCAGCCTTTTTGCTTGAACATTAAATGCCTCCAAATAGTATTTAATTCACTTCCCAAGCCCCTGGAAGCATGAAAATCACTTTAAACATGCTAATTTTAGTTCTAACACTGATGATCCACCTACAAATGTAAACTGATGTTCAAAAATAAATCATTTGAAAACGGACCATTTTCCACATTTCTGAAGCATGACGTAATGGGGGAGTGTTATCTCTTTTGTCGAAAATCAGCCGTTTTTGCTTGAACATTAAATGCCTCCAAATGGTATTTAATTAACTTCCTGGGGTGAAGAAACCCTTTTTGAGAACTCAGAGTGAGTAAATTGGCCATTTTCATGCACTTTTAACCATTCCATAAATCTTGTGTTTAGGGCCCCTGGAAGCATGAAAATCACTTTAAACATGCTAATTTTAGCTCTAACACTACTGATCCACCTACAAATGTGAACTGACATTCAAAAATTAAACGTTTGAAAACGGACCATTTTCCACATTTCTGAAGCATGACGTAATGGGGGGGTGTTATCTCTTTTGTCTAAAATCAGCCGTTTTTGCTTGAACATTAAATGCCTCCAAATGGTATTTAATTAACTTCCCGAGCCCCTGGAAGCATGAACATCACTTTAAACATGCTAATTTTAGCTCTAACACTGATGATCAACCTACAAATGTGAACTGACGTTCAAAAATAAAACATTTGAAAACGGACCATTTTCCACATTTCTGAAGCATCACGTAATGGGGGGGTGTTATCTCTTTTGTCGAAAATCAGCCGTTTTTGCTTGAACATTGAATGCCTCCAAATGGTATTTAATTAACTTCCCGGGGTGAAGAAACCCTTTTTGAGAACTCAGAGTGAGTAAATTGGCCATTTTCATGCACTTTTAACCAATCCATAAATCTTGTGTTTAGGACCCCTGGAAGCATGAAAATCACTTTAAACATGCTAATTTTAGCTCTAACACTGATGATCCTCCTACAAATGTGAACTGATGTTCAAAAATAAAACATTTGAAAACGGACCATTTTCCACATTTCTGAAGCATGACGTAATGGGGGGGTGTTATCTCTTTTGTCGAAAATCAGCCGTTTTTGCTTGAACATTAATTGCCTCCAAATGGTATTTAATTAACTTCCCGAGCCCCTGGAAGCATAGAAATCACTTTAAACATGCTAATTTTAGCTGTAACACTGATGATCCACCTACAAATGTGAAATGACGTTCAAAAACAAAACATTTGAAAACTGACCATTTTCCACATTTCTGAAGCATGACGTAATGGGGGGTGTTATCTCTTTTGTCAAAAATCAGCCTTTTTGCTTGAACATTAAATGCCTCCAAATAGTATTTAATTCACTTCCCGAGCCCCTGGAAGCATGAAAATCACTTTAAACATGCTAATTTTAGTTCTAACACTGATGATCCACCTACAAATGTAAACTGATGTTCAAAAATAAATCATTTGAAAACGGACCATTTTCCACATTTCTGAAGCATGACGTAATGGGGGAGTGTTATCTCTTTTGTCGAAAATCAGCCGTTTTTGCTTGAACATTAAATGCCTCCAAATGGTATTTAATTAACTTCCTGAGCCCCTGAAGCATGAAAATCACTTTAGACATGCTAATTTTAGCTCTAACACTGATGATCCACCTACAAATGTGAACTGACGTTCAAAAATAAAACATTTGAAAACGGACCATTCTCCACATTTCTAAAGCATGACGTAATGGGGGGGTGTTATCTCTTTTGTCGAAAATCAGCCGTTTTTGCTTGAACATTAAATGTCTCCAAATGGTATTTAATTAACTTCCCGAGCCCCTGGAAGCATAGAAATCACTTTAAACATGCTAATTTTAGCTCTAACACTGATGATCCACCTACAAATGTGAAATGACGTTCAAAAATAAAACATTTGAAAACGGACCATTTTCCACATTTCTGAAGAATGACGTAATGGGGGGGTGTTATCTCTGTTGTCGAAAATCAGCCGTTTTTGCTTGAACATTAAATGCCTCCAAATGGTATTTAATTAACTTCCCGGGGTGAAGAAACCCTTATTGAGAACTCAGAGTGAGTAAATTGGCCATTTTCATGCACTTTTAACGATTCCATAAATCTTGTGTTTCGGGCCCCTGGAGGCATGAAAATCACTTTAAACATGCTAATTTTAGCTCTAACACTGATGATCAACCTACAAATGTGAACTGACGTTCAAAAATAAAACATTTGAAAAAACAGACCATTTTCCACATTTCTGAAGCATGACGTAATGGGGGGGGGTGTTATCTCTTTTGTAAAAAATCAGCCATTTTTGCTTGAACATTAAATGCCTCCAAATAGTATTTAATTTACTTCCCGAGCCCCTGGAAGCATGAAAATCACTTTAAACATGCTAATATTAGCTCTAACACTGATGATCCACCTACAAATGTGAACTGACGTTCAAGAATAAAACATTTGAAAACGGACCATTTTCCACATTTCTGAAGCATGACGTAATGGGGGAGTGTTATCTCTTTTGTCGCAATTCAGCCATTTTTGCTTGAACATTAAATGCCTCCAAATGGTATTTAATTAACTTCCCGGGGTGAAGAAACCCTTTTTGAGAACTCAGAGTGAGTAAATTGGCCATTTTCATGCACTTTTAACCATTCCATAAATCTTGTGTTTAGGGCCCCTGGAAGCATGAAAATCACTTTAAACATGCTAATTTTAGTTCTAACACTGATGATCCACCTACAAATGTAAACTGATGTTCAAAAATAAATCATTTGAAAACGGACCATTTTCCACATTTCTGAAGCATGACGTAATGGGGGAGTGTTATCTCTTTTGTCGAAAATCAGCCGTTTTTGCTTGAACATTAAATGCCTCCAAATGGTATTTAATTAACTTCCTGAGCCCCTGAAGCATGAAAATCACTTTAAACATGCTAATTTTAGCTCTAACACTGATGATCCACCTACAAATGTGAACTGACGTTCAAAAATAAAACATTTGAAAACGGACCATTCTCCACATTTCTAAAGCATGACGTAATGGGGGGGTGTTATCTCTTTTGTCGAAAATCAGCCGTTTTTGCTTGAACATTAAATGTCTCCAAATGGTATTTAATTAACTTCCCGAGCCCCTGGAAGCATAGAAATCACTTTAAACATGCTAATTTTAGCTCTAACACTGATGATCCACCTATAAATGTGAAATGATGTTCAAAAATAAAACATTTGAAAACGGACCATTTTCCACATTTCTGAAGAATGACGTAATGGGGGGGTGTTATCTCTGTTGTCGAAAATCAGCCGTTTTTGCTTGAACATGAAATGCCTCCAAATGGTATTTAATTAACTTCCCGGGGTGAAGAAACCCTTTTTGAAAACTCAGAGTGAGTAAATTGGCCATTTTCATGCACTTTTAACCATTCCATAAATCTTGTGTTTAGGGCCCCTGGAAGCATGAAAATCACTTTAAACATGCTAATTTTAGCTTTAACACTGATGATCAACCTACAAATGTGAACTGACGTTCAAAAATAAAACATTTGAAAACGGACCATTCTCCACATTTCTGAAGCATGACGTAATGGGGGGGTGTTATCTCTTTTGTCGAAAATCAGCCGTTTTTGCTTGAACATTAAATGTCTCCAAATGGTATGTAATTAACTTCCCGAGCCCCTGGAAGCATGAAAATCACTTTAAACATGCTAATTTTAGCTCTAACACTGATGATCAACCTACAAATGTGAACTGACGTTCAAAAATAAAACATTTGAAAACGGACCATTTTCCACATTTCTGAAGCATCACGTAATGGGGGGGTGTTATCTCTTTTGTCGAAAATCAGCCGTTTTTGCTTGAACATTGAATGCCTCCAAATGGTATTTAATTAACTTCCCGGGGTGAAGAAACCCTTTTTGAGAACTCAGAGTGAGTAAATTGGCCATTTTCATGCACTTTTAACCATTCCATAAATCTTGTGTTTAGGACCCCTGGAAGCATGAAAATCACTTTAAACATGCTAATTTTAGCTCTAACACTGATGATCCTCCTACAAATGTGAACTGATGTTCAAAAATAAAACATTTGAAAACGGACCATTTTCCACATTTCTGAAGCATGACGTAATGGGGGGTGTTATCTCTTTTGTCGAAAATCAGCCGTTTTTGCTTGAACATTAAATGCCTCCAAATGGTATTTAATTAACTTCCCGAGCCCCTGGAAGCATAGAAATCACTTTAAACATGCTAATTTTAGCTGTAACACTGATGATCCACCTACAAATGTGAAATGACGTTCAAAAATAAAACATTTGAAAACGGACCTTTTTCCACATTTCTGAAGAATGACGTAATGGGGGGGTGTTATCTCTTTTGTCGAAAATCAGCCGTTTTTGCTTGAACATTAAATGTCTCCAAATGGTATTTAATTAACTTCCCGAGCCCCTGGAAGCATAGAAATCACTTTAAACATGCTAATTTTAGCTCTAACACTGATGATCCACCTATAAATGTGAAATGATGTTCAAAAATAAAACATTTGAAAACGGACCATTTTCCACATTTCTGAAGAATGACGTAATGGGGGGGTGTTATCTCTGTTGTCGAAAATCAGCCGTTTTTGCTTGAACATGAAATGCCTCCAAATGGTATTTAATTAACTTCCCGGGGTGAAGAAACCCTTTTTGAAAACTCAGAGTGAGTAAATTGGCCATTTTCATGCACTTTTAACCATTCCATAAATCTTGTGTTTAGGACCCCTGGAAGCATGAAAATCACTTTAAACATGCTAATTTTAGCTTTAACACTGATGATCAACCTACAAATGTGAACTGACGTTCAAAAATAAAACATTTGAAAACGGACCATTCTCCACATTTCTGAAGCATGACGTAATGGGGGGGTGTTATCTCTTTTGTCGAAAATCAGCCGTTTTTGCTTGAACATTAAATGTCTCCAAATGGTATGTAATTAACTTCCCGAGCCCCTGGAAGCATGAAAATCACTTTAAACATGCTAATTTTAGCTCTAACACTGATGATCAACCTACAAATGTGAACTGACGTTCAAAAATAAAACATTTGAAAACGGACCATTTTCCACATTTCTGAAGCATCACGTAATGGGGGGGTGTTATCTCTTTTGTCGAAAATCAGCCGTTTTTGCTTGAACATTGAATGCCTCCAAATGGTATTTAATTAACTTCCCGGGGTGAAGAAACCCTTTTTGAGAACTCAGAGTGAGTAAATTGGCCATTTTCATGCACTTTTAACCATTCCATAAATCTTGTGTTTAGGACCCCTGGAAGCATGAAAATCACTTTAAACATGCTAATTTTAGCTCTAACACTGATGATCCTCCTACAAATGTGAACTGATGTTCAAAAATAAAACATTTGAAAACGGACCATTTTCCACATTTCTGAAGCATGACGTAATGGGGGGTGTTATCTCTTTTGTCGAAAATCAGCCGTTTTTGCTTGAACATTAAATGCCTCCAAATGGTATTTAATTAACTTCCCGAGCCCCTGGAAGCATAGAAATCACTTTAAACATGCTAATTTTAGCTGTAACACTGATGATCCACCTACAAATGTGAAATGACGTTCAAAAATAAAACATTTGAAAACGGACCTTTTTCCACATTTCTGAAGAATGACGTAATGGGGGGGTGTTATCTCTTTTGTCGAAAATCAGCCGTTTTTGCTTGAACATTAAATGCCTTCAAATGGTATTTAATTAACTTCCTGGGGTGAAGAAACCCTTTTTGAGAACTCAGAGTGAGTAAATTTGCCATTTTCATGCACTTTTAACCATTCAATAAATCTTGTGTTTAGGGCCCCTGGAAGCATGAAAATCACTTTAAACATGCTAATTTTAGCTCTAACACTAATGATCCACCTACAAATGTGAACTGACGTTCAAAAATAAAACATTTGAAAACGAACCATTTTCCACATTTCTGAAGCATGACGTAATGGGGGGGTGTTATCTCTTTTGTCGAAAATCAGCCGTTTTTGCTTGAACATTAAATGCCTCCAAATGGTATTTAATTAACTTCCCGAGCCCCTGGAAGCATGAAAATCACTTTAAACATGCTAATTTTAGCTCTAACACTGATGATCAACCTACAAATGTGAACTGACGTTCAAAAATAAAACATTTGAAAACGGACCATTTTCCACATTTCTGAAGCATCACGTAATGGGGGGGTGTTATCTCTTTTGTCGAAAATCAGCCGTTTTTGCTTGAACATTAAATGCCTCCAAATGGTATTTAATTAACTTCCCGGGGTGAAGAAACCCTTTTTGAGAACTCAGAGTGAGTAAATTGGCCATTTTCATGCACTTTTAACCATTCCATTAATCTTGTGTTTAGGGCCCTGGAAGCATGAAAATCACTTTAAACATGCTAATTTTAGCTCTAACACTGATGATCCACCTACAAATGTGAACTGACGTTCAAAAATAAAACATTTGAAAACTGACCATTTTCCACATTTCTGAAGCATGACGTAATGGGGGGTGTTATCTCTTTTGTCAAAAATCAGCCTTTTTGCTTGAACATTAAATGCCTCCAAATAGTATTTAATTCACTTCCCAAGCCCCTGGAAGCATGAAAATCACTTTAAACATGCTAATTTTAGTTCTAACACTGATGATCCACCTACAAATGTAAACTGATGTTCAAAAATAAATCATTTGAAAACGGACCATTTTCCACATTTCTGAAGCATGACGTAATGGGGGAGTGTTATCTCTTTTGTCGAAAATCAGCCGTTTTTGCTTGAACATTAAATGCCTCCAAATGGTATTTAATTAACTTCCTGAGCCCCTGAAGCATGAAAATCACTTTAAACATGCTAATTTTAGCTCTAACACTGATGATCCACCTACAAATGTGAACTGACGTTCAAAAATAAAACATTTGAAAACGGACCATTCTCCACATTTCTAAAGCATGACGTAATGGGGGGGTGTTATCTCTTTTGTCGAAAATCAGCCGTTTTTGCTTGAACATTAAATGTCTCCAAATGGTATTTAATTAACTTCCCGAGCCCCTGGAAGCATAGAAATCACTTTAAACATGCTAATTTTAGCTCTAACACTGATGATCCACCTATAAATGTGAAATGATGTTCAAAAATAAAACATTTGAAAACGGACCATTTTCCACATTTCTGAAGAATGACGTAATGGGGGGGTGTTATCTCTGTTGTCGAAAATCAGCCGTTTTTGCTTGAACATGAAATGCCTCCAAATGGTATTTAATTAACTTCCCGGGGTGAAGAAACCCTTTTTGAAAACTCAGAGTGAGTAAATTGGCCATTTTCATGCACTTTTAACCATTCCATAAATCTTGTGTTTAGGGCCCCTGGAAGCATGAAAATCACTTTAAACATGCTAATTTTAGCTTTAACACTGATGATCCACCTACAAATGTGAACTGACGTTCAAAAATAAAACATTTGAAAACTGACCATTTTCCACATTTCTGAAGCATGACGTAATGGGGGGTGTTATCTCTTTTGTCAAAAATCAGCCTTTTTGCTTGAACATTAAATGCCTCCAAATAGTATTTAATTCACTTCCCAAGCCCCTGGAAGCATGAAAATCACTTTAAACATGCTAATTTTAGTTCTAACACTGATGATCCACCTACAAATGTAAACTGATGTTCAAAAATAAATCATTTGAAAACGGACCATTTTCCACATTTCTGAAGCATGACGTAATGGGGGAGTGTTATCTCTTTTGTCGAAAATCAGCCGTTTTTGCTTGAACATTAAATGCCTCCAAATGGTATTTAATTAACTTCCTGGGGTGAAGAAACCCTTTTTGAGAACTCAGAGTGAGTAAATTGGCCATTTTCATGCACTTTTAACCATTCCATAAATCTTGTGTTTAGGGCCCCTGGAAGCATGAAAATCACTTTAAACATGCTAATTTTAGCTCTAACACTACTGATCCACCTACAAATGTGAACTGACATTCAAAAATTAAACGTTTGAAAACGGACCATTTTCCACATTTCTGAAGCATGACGTAATGGGGGGGTGTTATCTCTTTTGTCTAAAATCAGCCGTTTTTGCTTGAACATTAAATGCCTCCAAATGGTATTTAATTAACTTCCCGAGCCCCTGGAAGCATGAACATCACTTTAAACATGCTAATTTTAGCTCTAACACTGATGATCAACCTACAAATGTGAACTGACGTTCAAAAATAAAACATTTGAAAACGGACCATTTTCCACATTTCTGAAGCATCACGTAATGGGGGGGTGTTATCTCTTTTGTCGAAAATCAGCCGTTTTTGCTTGAACATTGAATGCCTCCAAATGGTATTTAATTAACTTCCCGGGGTGAAGAAACCCTTTTTGAGAACTCAGAGTGAGTAAATTGGCCATTTTCGTGCACTTTTAACCAATCCATAAATCTTGTGTTTAGGACCCCTGGAAGCATGAAAATCACTTTAAACATGCTAATTTTAGCTCTAACACTGATGATCCTCCTACAAATGTGAACTGATGTTCAAAAATAAAACATTTGAAAACGGACCATTTTCCACATTTCTGAAGCATGACGTAATGGGGGGGTGTTATCTCTTTTGTCGAAAATCAGCCGTTTTTGCTTGAACATTAATTGCCTCCAAATGGTATTTAATTAACTTCCCGAGCCCCTGGAAGCATAGAAATCACTTTAAACATGCTAATTTTAGCTGTAACACTGATGATCCACCTACAAATGTGAAATGACGTTCAAAAACAAAACATTTGAAAACTGACCATTTTCCACATTTCTGAAGCATGACGTAATGGGGGGTGTTATCTCTTTTGTCAAAAATCAGCCTTTTTGCTTGAACATTAAATGCCTCCAAATAGTATTTAATTCACTTCCCGAGCCCCTGGAAGCATGAAAATCACTTTAAACATGCTAATTTTAGTTCTAACACTGATGATCCACCTACAAATGTAAACTGATGTTCAAAAATAAATCATTTGAAAACGGACCATTTTCCACATTTCTGAAGCATGACGTAATGGGGGAGTGTTATCTCTTTTGTCGAAAATCAGCCGTTTTTGCTTGAACATTAAATGCCTCCAAATGGTATTTAATTAACTTCCTGAGCCCCTGAAGCATGAAAATCACTTTAGACATGCTAATTTTAGCTCTAACACTGATGATCCACCTACAAATGTGAACTGACGTTCAAAAATAAAACATTTGAAAACGGACCATTCTCCACATTTCTAAAGCATGACGTAATGGGGGGGTGTTATCTCTTTTGTCGAAAATCAGCCGTTTTTGCTTGAACATTAAATGTCTCCAAATGGTATTTAATTAACTTCCCGAGCCCCTGGAAGCATAGAAATCACTTTAAACATGCTAATTTTAGCTCTAACACTGATGATCCACCTACAAATGTGAAATGACGTTCAAAAATAAAACATTTGAAAACGGACCATTTTCCACATTTCTGAAGAATGACGTAATGGGGGGGGTGTTATCTCTGTTGTCGAAAATCAGCCGTTTTTGCTTGAACATTAAATGCCTCCAAATGGTATTTAATTAACTTCCCGGGGTGAAGAAACCCTTATTGAGAACTCAGAGTGAGTAAATTGGCCATTTTCATGCACTTTTAACGATTCCATAAATCTTGTGTTTCGGGCCCCTGGAGGCATGAAAATCACTTTAAACATGCTAATTTTAGCTCTAACACTGATGATCAACCTACAAATGTGAACTGACGTTCAAAAATAAAACATTTGAAAAAACAGACCATTTTCCACATTTCTGAAGCATGACGTAATGGGGGGGGGTGTTATCTCTTTTGTAAAAAATCAGCCATTTTTGCTTGAACATTAAATGCCTCCAAATAGTATTTAATTTACTTCCCGAGCCCCTGGAAGCATGAAAATCACTTTAAACATGCTAATATTAGCTCTAACACTGATGATCCACCTACAAATGTGAACTGACGTTCAAGAATAAAACATTTGAAAACGGACCATTTTCCACATTTCTGAAGCATGACGTAATGGGGGAGTGTTATCTCTTTTGTCGCAATTCAGCCATTTTTGCTTGAACATTAAATGCCTCCAAATGGTATTTAATTAACTTCCCGGGGTGAAGAAACCCTTTTTGAGAACTCAGAGTGAGTAAATTGGCCATTTTCATGCACTTTTAACCATTCCATAAATCTTGTGTTTAGGACCCCTGGAAGCATGAAAATCACTTTAAACATGCTAATTTTAGCTCTAACACTGATGATCCTCCTACAAATGTGAACTGATGTTCAAAAATAAAACATTTGAAAACGGACCATTTTCCACATTTCTGAAGCATGACGTAATGGGGGGGGTGTTATCTCTTTTGTCGAAAATCAGCCGTTTTTGCTTGAACATTAAATGCCTCCAAATGGTATTTAATTAACTTCCCGAGCCCCTGGAAGCATAGAAATCACTTTAAACATGCTAATTTTAGCTGTAACACTGATGATCCACCTACAAATGTGAAATGACGTTCAAAAATAAAACATTTGAAAACGGACCATTTTCCACATTTCTGAAGCATGACGTAATGGGGGGGTGTTATCTCTTTTGTCGAAAATCAGCCGTTTTTGCTCGAACATTAAATGCCTCCAAATGGTATTTAATTAACTTCCCGGGGTGAAGAAACCCTTTTTGAGAACTCAGAGTGAGTAAATTGGCCATTTTCATGCACTTTTAACCATTCCATAAATCTTGTGTTTAGGGCCCCTGGAAGCATGAAAATCACTTTAAACATGCTAATTTTAGCTCTAACACTAATGATCCACCTACAAATGTGAACTGACGTTCAAAAATAAAACATTTGAAAATGAACCATTTTCCACATTTCTGAAGCATGACGTAATGGGGGGGGGGTGTTATCTCTTTTGTAAAAAATCAGCCATTTTTGCTTGAACATTAAATGCCTCCAAATAGTATTTAATTTACTTCCCGAGCCCCTGAAGCATGAAAATCACTTTAAACATGCTAATTTTAGCTCTAACACTGATGATCCACCTACAAATGTGAACTGACGTTCAAAAATAAAACATTTGAAAAGGGACCATTCTCCACATTTCTGAAGCATGACGTAATGGGGGGGTGTTATCTCTTTTGTCGAAAATCAGCCGTTTTTGCTTGAACATTAAATGTCTCCAAATGGTATTTAATTAACTTCCCGAGCCCCTGGAAGCATAGAAATCACTTTAAACATGCTAATTTTAGCTCTAACACTGATGATCCACCTACAAATGTGAAATGACGTTCAAAAATAAAACATTTGAAAATGGACCATTTTCCACATTTCTGAAGAATGACGTAATGGGGGGGTGTTATCTCTGTTGTCGAAAATCAGCCGTTTTTGCTTGAACATTAAATGCCTCCAAATGGTATTTAATTAACTTCCCGAGCCCCTGGAAGCATGAAAATCACTTTAAACATGCTAATTTTAGCTCTAACACTGATGATCAACCTACAAATGTGAACTGACGTTCAAAAATAAAACATTTGAAAACGGACCATTTTCCACATTTCTGAAGCATCACGTAATGGGGGGGTGTTATCTCTTTTGTCGAAAATCAGCCGTTTTTGCTTGAACATTGAATGCCTCCAAATGGTATTTAATTAACTTCCCGGGGTAAAGAAACCCTTTTTGAGAACTCAGAGTGAGTAAATTGGCCATTTTCATGCACTTTTAACCATTCCATAAATCTTGTGTTTAGGGCCCCTGGAAGCATGAAAATCACTTTAAACATGCTAATTTTAGCTCTAACACTACTGATCCACCTACAAATGTGAACTGACATTCAAAAATTAAACATTTGAAAACGGACCATTTTCCACATTTCTGAAGCATGACGTAATGGGGGGGTGTTATCTCTTTTGTTGAAAATCAGCCGTTTTTGCTTGAACATTAAATGCCTCCAAATGGTATTTAATTAACTTCCCGAGCCCCTGGAAGCATGAAAATCACTTTAAACATGCTAATTTTAGCTCTAACACTGATGATCAACCTACAAATGTGAACTGACGTTCAAAAATAAAACATTTGAAAACGGACCATTTTCCACATTTCTGAAGCATCACGTAATGGGGGGATGTTATCTCTTTTGTCGAAAATCAGCCGTTTTGCTTGAACATTGAATGCCTCCAAATGGTATTTAATTAACTTCCCGGGGTGAAGAAACCCTTTTTGAGAACTCAGAGTGAGTAAATTGGCCATTTTCATGCACTTTTAACCATTCCATAAATCTTGTGTTTAGGACCCCTGGAAGCATGAAAATCACTTTAAACATGCTAATTTTAGCTCTAACACTGATGATCCTCCTACAAATGTGAACTGATGTTCAAAAATAAAACATTTGAAAACGGACCATTTTCCACATTTCTGAAGCATGTCGTAATGGGGGGGTGTTATCTCTTTTGTCGAAAATCAGCCGTTTTTGCTTGAACATTAAATGCCTCCAAATGGTATTTAATTAACTTCCCGAGCCCCTGGAAGCATAGAAATCACTTTAAACATGCTAATTTTAGCTGTAACACTGATGATCCACCTACAAATGTGAAATGACGTTCAAAAATAAAACATTTGAAAACGGACCATTTTCCACATTTCTGAAGAATGACGTAATGGGGGGGTGTTATCTCTTTTGTCGAAAATCAGCTGTTTTTGCTTGAACATTAAATGCCTCCAAATGGTATTTAATTAACTTCCCGGGGTGAAGAAACCCTTTTTGAGAACTCAGAGTGAGTAAATTGGCCATTTTCATGCACTTTTAACCATTCCATAAATCTTGTGTTTAGGGCCCCTGGAAGCATGAAAATCACTTTAAACATGCTAATTTTAGCTCTAACACTAATGATCCACCTACAAATGTGAACTGACGTTCAAAAATAAAACATTTGAAAACGAACCATTTTCCACATTTCTGAAGCATGACGTAATGGGGGGGTGTTATCTCTTTTGTCGAAAATCAGCCGTTTTTGCTTGAACATTAAATGCCTCCAGATGGTATTTAATTAACTTCCCGAGCCCCTGGAAGCATGAAAATCACTTTAAACATGCTAATTTTAGCTCTAACACTGATGATCAACCTACAAATGTGAACTGACGTTCAAAAATAAAACATTTGAAAACGGACCATTTTCCACATTTCTGAAGCATCACGTAATGGGGGGGTGTTATCTCTTTTGTCGAAAATCAGCCGTTTTTGCTTGAACATTAAATGCCTCCAAATGGTATTTAATTAACTTCCCGGGGTGAAGAAACCCTTATTGAGAACTCAGAGTGAGTAAATTGGCCATTTTCATGCACTTTTAACCATTCCATAAATCTTGTGTTTCGGGCCCCTGGAGGCATGAAAATCACTTTAAACATGCTAATTTTAGCTCTAACACTGATGATCAACCTACAAATGTGAACTGACGTTCAAAAATAAAACATTTGAAAAAACAGACCATTTTCCACATTTATGAAGCATGACGTAATGGGGGGGGGGGGTGTTATCTCTTTTGTAAAAAATCAGCCATTTTTGCTTGAACATTAAATGCCTCCAAATAGTATTTAATTTACTTCCCGAGCCCCTGGAAGCATGAAAATCACTTTAAACATGCTAATATTAGCTCTAACACTGATGATCCACCTACAAATGTGAACTGACGTTCAAGAATAAAACATTTGAAAACGGACCATTTTCCACATTTCTGAAGCATGACGTAATGGGGGAGTGTTATCTCTTTTGTCGAAATTCAGCCGTTTTTGCTTGAACATTAAATGCCTCCAAATGGTATTTAATTAACTTCCTGAGCCCCTGAAGCATGAAAATCACTTTAAACATGCTAATTTTAGCTCTAACACTGATGATCCACCTACAAATGTGAACTGACGTTCAAAAATAAAACATTTGAAAACGGACCATTCTCCACATTTCTGAAGCATGACGTAATGGGGGGGTGTTATCTCTTTTGTCGAAAATCAGCCGTTTTTGCTTGAACATTAAATGTCTCCAAATGGTATTTAATTAACTTCCCGAGCCCCTGGAAGCATAGAAATCACTTTAAACATGCTAATTTTAGCTCTAACACTGATGATCCACCTACAAATGTGAAATGACGTTCAAAAATAAAACATTTGAAAACGGACCATTTTCCACATTTCTGAAGAATGACGTAATGGGGGGGTGTTATCTCTGTTGTCGAAAATCAGCCGTTTTTGCTTGAACATTAAATGCCTCCAAATGGTATTTAATTAACTTCCTGGGGTGAAGAAACCCTTTTTGAGAACTCAGAGTGAGTAAATTGGCCATTTTCATGCACTTTTAACCATTCCATAAATCTTGTGTTTAGGGCCCCTGGAAGCATGAAAATCACTTTAAACATGCTAATTTTAGCTCTAACACTACTGATCCACCTACAAATGTGAACTGACATTCAAAAATTAAACGTTTGAAAACGGACCATTTTCCACATTTCTGAAGCATGACGTAATGGGGGGGTGTTATCTCTTTTGTCGAAAATCAGCCATTTTTGCTTGAACATTAAATGCCTCCAAATGGTATTTAATTAACTTCCCGAGCCCCTGGAAGCATAGAAATCACTTTAAACATGCTAATTTTAGCTGTAACACTGATGATCCACCTACAAATGTGAAATGACTTTCAAAAATAAAACATTTGAAAACGGACCATTTTCCACATTTCTGAAGAATGACGTAATGGGGGGTGTTATCTCTTTTGTCGAAAATCAGCCGTTTTTGCTTGAACATTAAATGCCTCCAAATGGTATTTAATTAACTTCCTGGGGTGAAGAAACCCTTTTTGAGAACTCAGAGTGAGTAAATTGGCCATTTTCATGCACTTTTAACCATTCAATAAATCTTGTGTTTAGGGCCCCTGGAAGCATGAAAATCACTTTAAACATGCTAATTTTAGCTCTAACACTAATGATCCACCTACAAATGTGAACTGACGTTCAAAAATAAAACATTTGAAAACGAACCATTTTCCACATTTCTGAAGCATGACGTAATGGGGGGGTGTTATCTCTTTTGTCGAAAATCAGCCGTTTTTGCTTGAACATTAAATGCCTCCAAATGGTATTTAATTAACTTCCCGAGCCCCTGGAAGCATGAAAATCACTTTAAACATGCTAATTTTAGCTCTAACACTGATGATCAACCTACAAATGTGAACTGACGTTCAAAAATAAAACATTTGAAAACGGACCATTTTCCACATTTCTGAAGCATCACGTAATGGGGCGTGTTATCTCTTTTGTCGAAAATCAGCCGTTTTTGCTTGAACATTAAATGCCTCCAAATGGTATTTAATTAACTTCCCGGGGTGAAGAAACCCTTTTTGAGAACTCAGAGTGAGTAAATTGGCCATTTTCATGCACTTTTAACCATTCCATTAATCTTGTGTTTAGGGCCCTGGAAGCATGAAAATCACTTTAAACATGCTAATTTTAGCTCTAACACTGATGATCCACCTACAAATGTGAACTGACGTTCAAAAATAAAACTTTTGAAAACTGACCATTTTCCACATTTCTGAAGCATTACGTAATGGGGGGTGTTATCTCTTTTGTCAAAAATCAGCCTTTTTGCTTGAACATTAAATGCCTCCAAATAGTATTTAATTCACTTCCCGAGCCCCTGGAAGCATGAAAATCACTTTAAACATGCTAATTTTAGTTCTAACACTGATGATCCACCTACAAATGTAAACTGATGTTCAAAAATAAATCATTTGAAAACGGACCATTTTCCACATTTCTGAAGCATGACGTAATGGGGGAGTGTTATCTCTTTTGTCGAAAATCAGCCGTTTTTGCTTGAACATTAAATGCCTCCAAATGGTATTTAATTAACTTCCTGAGCCCCTGAAGCATGAAAATCACTTTAAACATGCTAATTTTAGCTCTAACACTGATGATCCACCTACAAATGTGAACTGACGTTCAAAAATAAAACATTTGAAAACGGACCATTCTCCACATTTCTAAAGCATGACGTAATGGGGGGGTGTTATCTCTTTTGTCGAAAATCTGCCGTTTTTGCTTGAACATTAAATGTCTCCAAATGGTATTTAATTAACTTCCCGGGCCCCTGGAAGCATAGAAATCACTTTAAACATGCTAATTTTAGCTCTAACACTGATGATCAACCTACAAATGTGAACTGACGTTCAAAAATAAAACATTTGAAAACGGACCATTTTCCACATTTCTGAAGCATGACGTAATGGGGGGTGTTATCTCTTTTGTCGAAAATCAGCCGTTTTTGCTTGAACATTAAATGCCTCCAAATGGTATTTAATTAACTTCCCGAGCCCCTGGAAGCATAGAAATCACTTTAAACATGCTAATTTTAGCTGTAACACTGATGATCCACCTACAAATGTGAAATGACGTTCAAAAATAAAACATTTGAAAACGGACCATTTTCCACATTTCTGAAGCATGACGTAATGGGGGTGTTATCTCTTTTGTCGAAAATCAGCCGTTTTTGCTTGAACATGAAATGCCTCCAAATGGTATTTAATTAACTTCCCGGGGTGAAGAAACCCTTTTTGAAAACTCAGAGTGAGTAAATTGGCCATTTTCATGCACTTTTAACCATTCCATAAATCTTGTGTTTAGGGCCCCTGGAAGCATGAAAATCACTTTAAACATGCTAATTTTAGCTTTAACACTGATGATCAACCTACAAATGTGAACTGACGTTCAAAAATAAAACATTTGAAAACGGACCATTCTCCACATTTCTGAAGCATGACGTAATGGGGGGGTGTTATCTCTTTTGTCAAAAATCACCTGTTTTTGCTTGAACATTAAATGCCTCCAAATAGTATTTAATTCACTTCCCGAGCCCCTGGAAGCATGAAAATCACTTTAAACATGCTAATTTTAGCTCTAACACTGATGATCAACCTACAAATGTGAACTGACGTTCAAAAATAAAACATTTGAAAACGGACCATTTTCCACATTTCTGAAGCATCACGTAATGGGGGGGTGTTATCTCTTTTGTCGAAAATCAGCCGTTTTTGCTTGAACATTGAATGCCTCCAAATGGTATTTAATTAACTTCCCGGGGTGAAGAAACCCTTTTTGAGAACTCAGAGCGAGTAAATTGGCCATTTTCATGCACTTTTAACCATTCCATAAATCTTGTGTTTAGGACCCCTGGAAGCATGAAAATCACTTTAAACATGCTAATTTTAGCTCTAACACTGATGATCAACCTACAAATGTGAACTGACGTTCAAAAATAAAACATTTGAAAAAACAGACCATTTTCCACATTTCTGAAGCATGACGTAATGGGGGGGGGGGTGTTATCTCTTTTGTAAAAAATCAGCCATTTTTGCTTGAACATTAAATGCCTCCAAATAGTATTTAATTTACTTCCCGAGCCCCTGGAAGCATGAAAATCACTTTAAACATGCTAATATTAGCTCTAACACTGATGATCCACCTACAAATGTGAACTGACGTTCAAGAATAAAACATTTGAAAACGGACCATTTTCCACATTTCTGAAGCATGACGTAATGGGGGAGTGTTATCTCTTTTGTCGAAATTCAGCCGTTTTTGCTTGAACATTAAATGCCTCCAAATGGTATTTAATTAACTTCCTGAGCCCCTGAAGCATGAAAATCACTTTAAACATGCTAATTTTAGCTCTAACACTGATGATCCACCTACAAATGTGAACTGACGTTCAAAAATAAAACATTTGAAAACGGACCATTCTCCACATTTCTGAAGCATGACGTAATGGGGGGGGTGTTATCTCTTTTGTCGAAAATCAGCCGTTTTTGCTTGAACATTAAATGTCTCCAAATGGTATTTAATTAACTTCCCGAGCCCCTGGAAGCATGAAAATCACTTTAAACATGCTAATTTTAGCTCTAACACTGATGATCAACCTACAAATGTGAACTGACGTTCAAAAATAAAACATTTGAAAACGGACCATTTTCCACATTTCTGAAGCATCACATAATGGGGGGGTGTTATCTCTTTTGTCGAAAATCAGCCGTTTTTGCTTGAACATTGAATGCCTCCAAATGGTATTTAATTAACTTCCCGGGGTGAAGAAACCCTTTTTGAGAACTCAGAGTGAGTAAATTGGCCATTTTCATGCACTTTTAACCATTCCATAAATCTTGTGTTTAGGACCCCTGGAAGCATGAAAATCACTTTAAACATGCTAATTTTAGCTCTAACACTGATGATCCTCCTACAAATGTGAACTGATGTTCAAAAATAAAACATTTGAAAACGGACCATTTTCCACATTTCTGAAGCATGACGTAATGGGGGGTGTTATCTCTTTTGTCGAAAATCAGCCGTTTTTGCTTGAACATTAAATGCCTCCAAATGGTATTTAATTAACTTCCCGAGCCCCTGGAAGCATAGAAATCACTTTAAACATGCTAATTTTAGCTGTAACACTGATGATCCACCTACAAATGTGAAATGACGTTCAAAAATAAAACATTTGAAAACGGACCTTTTTCCACATTTCTGAAGAATGACGTAATGGGGGGGTGTTATCTCTTTTGTCGAAAATCAGCCGTTTTTGCTTGAACATTAAATGCCTCCAAATGGTATTTAATTAACTTCCTGGGGTGAAGAAACCCTTTTTGAGAACTCAGAGTGAGTAAATTTGCCATTTTCATGCACTTTTAACCATTCAATAAATCTTGTGTTTAGGGCCCCTGGAAGCATGAAAATCACTTTAAACATGCTAATTTTAGCTCTAACACTAATGATCCACCTACAAATGTGAACTGACGTTCAAAAATAAAACATTTGAAAACGAACCATTTTCCACATTTCTGAAGCATGACGTAATGGGGGGGTGTTATCTCTTTTGTCGAAAATCAGCCGTTTTTGCTTGAACATTAAATGCCTCCAAATGGTATTTAATTAACTTCCCGAGCCCCTGGAAGCATGAAAATCACTTTAAACATGCTAATTTTAGCTCTAACACTGATGATCAACCTACAAATGTGAACTGACGTTCAAAAATAAAACATTTGAAAACGGACCATTTTCCACATTTCTGAAGCATCACGTAATGGGGGGGTGTTATCTCTTTTGTCGAAAATCAGCCGTTTTTGCTTGAACATTAAATGCCTCCAAATGGTATTTAATTAACTTCCCGGGGTGAAGAAACCCTTTTTGAGAACTCAGAGTGAGTAAATTGGCCATTTTCATGCACTTTTAACCATTCCATTAATCTTGTGTTTAGGGCCCTGGAAGCATGAAAATCACTTTAAACATGCTAATTTTAGCTCTAACACTGATGATCCACCTACAAATGTGAACTGACGTTCAAAAATAAAACATTTGAAAACTGACCATTTTCCACATTTCTGAAGCATGACGTAATGGGGGGTGTTATCTCTTTTGTCAAAAATCAGCCTTTTTGCTTGAACATTAAATGCCTCCAAATAGTATTTAATTCACTTCCCAAGCCCCTGGAAGCATGAAAATCACTTTAAACATGCTAATTTTAGTTCTAACACTGATGATCCACCTACAAATGTAAACTGATGTTCAAAAATAAATCATTTGAAAACGGACCATTTTCCACATTTCTGAAGCATGACGTAATGGGGGAGTGTTATCTCTTTTGTCGAAAATCAGCCGTTTTTGCTTGAACATTAAATGCCTCCAAATGGTATTTAATTAACTTCCCGAGCCCCTGGAAGCATGAACATCACTTTAAACATGCTAATTTTAGCTCTAACACTGATGATCAACCTACAAATGTGAACTGACGTTCAAAAATAAAACATTTGAAAACGGACCATTTTCCACATTTCTGAAGCATCACGTAATGGGGGGGTGTTATCTCTTTTGTCGAAAATCAGCCGTTTTTGCTTGAACATTGAATGCCTCCAAATGGTATTTAATTAACTTCCCGGGGTGAAGAAACCCTTTTTGAGAACTCAGAGTGAGTAAATTGGCCATTTTCATGCACTTTTAACCAATCCATAAATCTTGTGTTTAGGACCCCTGGAAGCATGAAAATCACTTTAAACATGCTAATTTTAGCTCTAACACTGATGATCCTCCTACAAATGTGAACTGATGTTCAAAAATAAAACATTTGAAAACGGACCATTTTCCACATTTCTGAAGCATGACGTAATGGGGGGTGTTATCTCTTTTGTCGAAAATCAGCCGTTTTTGCTTGAACATTAATTGCCTCCAAATGGTATTTAATTAACTTCCCGAGCCCCTGGAAGCATAGAAATCACTTTAAACATGCTAATTTTAGCTGTAACACTGATGATCCACCTACAAATGTGAAATGACGTTCAAAAACAAAACATTTGAAAACTGACCATTTTCCACATTTCTGAAGCATGACGTAATGGGGGGTGTTATCTCTTTTGTCAAAAATCAGCCTTTTTGCTTGAACATTAAATGCCTCCAAATAGTATTTAATTCACTTCCCGAGCCCCTGGAAGCATGAAAATCACTTTAAACATGCTAATTTTAGTTCTAACACTGATGATCCACCTACAAATGTAAACTGATGTTCAAAAATAAATCATTTGAAAACGGACCATTTTCCACATTTCTGAAGCATGACGTAATGGGGGAGTGTTATCTCTTTTGTCGAAAATCAGCCGTTTTTGCTTGAACATTAAATGCCTCCAAATGGTATTTAATTAACTTCCTGAGCCCCTGAAGCATGAAAATCACTTTAGACATGCTAATTTTAGCTCTAACACTGATGATCCACCTACAAATGTGAACTGACGTTCAAAAATAAAACATTTGAAAACGGACCATTCTCCACATTTCTAAAGCATGACGTAATGGGGGGGTGTTATCTCTTTTGTCGAAAATCAGCCGTTTTTGCTTGAACATTAAATGTCTCCAAATGGTATTTAATTAACTTCCCGAGCCCCTGGAAGCATAGAAATCACTTTAAACATGCTAATTTTAGCTCTAACACTGATGATCCACCTACAAATGTGAAATGACGTTCAAAAATAAAACATTTGAAAACGGACCATTTTCCACATTTCTGAAGAATGACGTAATGGGGGGGTGTTATCTCTGTTGTCGAAAATCAGCCGTTTTTGCTTGAACATTAAATGCCTCCAAATGGTATTTAATTAACTTCCCGGGGTGAAGAAACCCTTATTGAGAACTCAGAGTGAGTAAATTGGCCATTTTCATGCACTTTTAACGATTCCATAAATCTTGTGTTTCGGGCCCCTGGAGGCATGAAAATCACTTTAAACATGCTAATTTTAGCTCTAACACTGATGATCAACCTACAAATGTGAACTGACGTTCAAAAATAAAACATTTGAAAAAACAGACCATTTTCCACATTTCTGAAGCATGACGTAATGGGGGGGGGGGGTGTTATCTCTTTTGTAAAAAATCAGCCATTTTTGCTTGAACATTAAATGCCTCCAAATAGTATTTAATTTACTTCCCGAGCCCCTGGAAGCATGAAAATCACTTTAAACATGCTAATATTAGCTCTAACACTGATGATCCACCTACAAATGTGAACTGACGTTCAAGAATAAAACATTTGAAAACGGACCATTTTCCACATTTCTGAAGCATGACGTAATGGGGGAGTGTTATCTCTTTTGTCGAAATTCAGCCGTTTTTGCTTGAACATTAAATGCCTCCAAATGGTATTTAATTAACTTCCTGAGCCCCTGAAGCATGAAAATCACTTTAAACATGCTAATTTTAGCTCTAACACTGATGATCCACCTACAAATGTGAACTGACGTTCAAAAATAAAACATTTGAAAACGGACCATTCTCCACATTTCTGAAGCATGACGTAATGGGGGGGTGTTATCTCTTTTGTCGAAAATCAGCCGTTTTTGCTTGAACATTAAATGTCTCCAAATGGTATTTAATTAACTTCCTGAGCCCTTGGAAGCATAGAAATCACTTTAAACATGCTAATTTTAGCTCTAACACTGATGATCCACCTACAAATGTGAAATGACGTTCAAAAATAAAACATTTGAAAACGGACCATTTTCCACATTTCTGAAGAATGACGTAATGGGGGGTGTTATCTCTGTTGTCGAAAATCAGCCGTTTTTGCTTGAACATTAAATGCCTCCAAATGGTATTTAATTAACTTCCCGAGCCCCTGGAAGCATGAAAATCACTTTAAACATGCTAATTTTAGCTCTAACACTGATGATCAACCTACAAATGTGAACTGACGTTCAAAAATAAAACATTTGAAAACGGACCATTTTCCACATTTCTGAAGCATCACGTAATGGGGGGGTGTTATCTCTTTTGTCGAAAATCAGCCGTTTTTGCTTGAACATTGAATGCCTCCAAATGGTATTTAATTAACTTCCCGGGGTGAAGAAACCCTTTTTGAGAACTCAGAGTGAGTAAATTGGCCATTTTCATGCACTTTTAACCATTCCATAAATCTTGTGTTTAGGGCCCCTGGAAGCATGAAAATCACTTTAAACATGCTAATTTTAGCTCTAACACTAATGATCCACCTACAAATGTGAACTGACGTTCAAAAATAAAACATTTGAAAACGAACCATTTTCCACATTTCTGAAGCATGACGTAATGGGGGGGTGTTATCTCTTTTGTCGAAAATCAGCCGTTTTTGCTTGAACATTAAATGCCTCCAAATGGTATTTAATTAACTTCCCGAGCCCCTGGAAGCATGAAAATCACTTTAAACATGCTAATTTTAGCTCTAACACTGATGATCAACCTACAAATGTGAACTGACGTTCAAAAATAAAACATTTGAAAACTGACCATTTTCCACATTTCTGAAGCATGACGTAATGGGGGGTGTTATCTCTTTTGTCAAAAATCAGCCTTTTTGCTTGAACATTAAATGCCTCCAAATAGTATTTAATTCACTTCCCAAGCCCCTGGAAGCATGAAAATCACTTTAAACATGCTAATTTTAGTTCTAACACTGATGATCCACCTACAAATGTAAACTGATGTTCAAAAATAAATCATTTGAAAACGGACCATTTTCCACATTTCTGAAGCATGACGTAATGGGGGAGTGTTATCTCTTTTGTCGAAAATCAGCCGTTTTTGCTTGAACATTAAATGCCTCCAAATGGTATTTAATTAACTTCCTGAGCCCCTGAAGCATGAAAATCACTTTAAACATGCTAATTTTAGCTCTAACACTGATGATCCACCTACAAATGTGAACTGACGTTCAAAAATAAAACATTTGAAAACGGACCATTCTCCACATTTCTAAAGCATGACGTAATGGGGGGGTGTTATCTCTTTTGTCGAAAATCAGCCGTTTTTGCTTGAACATTAAATGTCTCCAAATGGTATTTAATTAACTTCCCGAGCCCCTGGAAGCATAGAAATCACTTTAAACATGCTAATTTTAGCTCTAACACTGATGATCCACCTATAAATGTGAAATGACGTTCAAAAATAAAACATTTGAAAACGGACCATTTTCTACATTTCTGAAGAATGACGTAATGGGGGGGTGTTATCTCTGTTGTCGAAAATCAGCCGTTTTTGCTTGAACATGAAATGCCTCCAAATGGTATTTAATTAACTTCCCGGGGTGAAGAAACCCTTTTTGAAAACTCAGAGTGAGTAAATTGGCCATTTTCATGCACTTTTAACCATTCCATAAATCTTGTGTTTAGGGCCCCTGGAAGCATGAAAATCACTTTAAACATGCTAATTTTAGCTTTAACACTGATGATCAACCTACAAATGTGAACTGACGTTCAAAAATAAAACATTTGAAAACGGACCATTCTCCACATTTCTGAAGCATGACGTAATGGTGGGGTGTTATCTCTTTTGTCAAAAATCACCTGTTTTTGCTTGAACATTAAATGCCTCCAAATAGTATTTAATTCACTTCCCGAGCCCCTGGAAGCATGAAAATCACTTTAAACATTCTAATTTTAGCTCTAACACTGATTATCCACCTAAAAATGTGAACTAACGTTCAAAAATAAAACATTTGAAAACGGACCATTTTCCACATTTCTGAAGCATGACGTAATGGGGGTGTTATCTCTTTTGTCAAAAATCAGCCGTTTTTGCTTGAACATTAAATGCCTCCAAATGGTATTTAATTAACTTCCTGGGGTGAAGAAACCCTTTTTGAGAACTCAGAGTGAGTAAATTGGCCATTTTCATGCACTTTTAACCATTCCATAAATCTTGTGTTTAGGGCCCCTGGAAGCATGAAAATCACTTTAAACATGCTAATTTTAGCTCTAACACTACTGATCCACCTACAAATGTGAACTGACATTAAAAAATTAAACGTTTGAAAACGGACCATTTTCCACATTTCTGAAGCATGACGTATGGAAAGGGGCGACCAACTCGGTCCCCCCGAACGTATGGCCGAGTGCCTCGATCCCCCCGGGAAGCCATTTTTGGGCGGGAGGCGCGCCTCAGCTGGTATGCCCGAAGCGGCGTAGCTGGGGCGCGCTCGTTCCCGCCCTAGAGTGGGCTGGCCTAGACACCGACGCAGCCAGCCACGCCCTCGGGGCAGGCAGGGGCGGGTATACGCCCGCCCTGAAGACGGATAAAAAGGGACGCAAGACCAGAAGACATCCTCTTGTTCTTGTGCTCTGAAGCTGCACCTCCTCGCTGCACGTGAGCTCGGGACAGAACGAAGAGCCAATTTTGAGCGTTTTAATCTCTCTTTTTGTCTTCTAGATACTTCGTCTGTAAAGATGCCCAAGAAAGGCGCGAAGAGAATGTCGACTGACCAGTTGGTTCGGGCCCTCATGAAGGACATGTCCGAAATTAAGAAACGGTTGGCGGAGCGAGACGGCGAGGAGGGATCGGGGCGTCCACCGGCCGGAGGGAAGCCGAAGAGGCCGAGAAGGGGGCCGGTCGGGGGAGACGTCCCGGTTCCCTGTTCCCCGCTCGAGGCGCCAGCCCCGGTACCGGCCCCGGTACCGAAGGAGGGGAATCCGATTCCCGTAGTAGTCACCCCGACATCCGCTGAAGATATGCCTCCCGAGTTGGCGGCACAGTTGGCGGCGTGGTTGGGGGACAGTAGCGAGGGCGCCACGGCTGCCGAAGCGCAAGCACTCATTAAACAGTTGCGCGAGAAACGTGATACAGCCAAGGTGCCCGCGTCGGATGCGGTGATAGACAAGCCACGAGTGGCGGAGGCAGCGTCCGGTGCAGGTAAGCGGCCATTGCCGATCGCAAGAGATGAGTCAACACCCTCTCGTAGAGAAAAGTTGGGGCAACATGTTCCTTTGGCAATAAAGGAAAAGATTTGGGCGGGGGAATACGTAAACATTTTCTCCTTGCTCGTGGATCATTATGAGGTTGAAACTGTCAAGGGCAAAAAGGATCTGATGCATCCAAGTGTTTGGCGCGCAAAAATGGCCGCCTTTAAAGTGAATGAGAATATTGGCAACTGGGGTAATGCTTGGGGAATTTTTACGTCAATTTTGGGGGAACGTAGGCCTGAATTGCTTCCTGAATTTCCAGTATATCAGTCACGAATTATGGGGTACTCGACATCGCACCAAGGTAACCAATGGTTCTGTTATGACAACCTTTTCAGGAAAGCGATGGAGCATAACAAAAGTTTAACCTGGGACTGTTACGATTCTTTGACATGGAATAAAATGAAAGAGTCGGGGATGTTGAAAGTGCCGTTGGTGGGGAGTACTGTTGGTGAGTCCTCCAGCCAAAATGGGGGGACGCCCTTTCGGTCGGGTACGGGTACAGACGATTACCCGAGACCCGCCGGCAATACAGGGAAGAGGGGTTTCTGTTTCAATTTTAACAAAAATAAATGTACTAGGCCCCCAGGATCTTGTAAATTCAAACACGAATGTAGTGGTTGTGGGGCACCCCATCCTGAGTCCTCGTGCAGAGCCAAATCGGGTGAAAATGGGGGTAGAGGGGGCGCCAAACAGGTCTAATATAGTCCGAGGGGCGCCTTTACCAACCCCGATTGATACCCTGGCGATGATTCCCTGGCTCAGCGAATACCCAGATCGTACCTCTGCTGGGGTGCTACGAAACGGTTTTTCATATGGTTTCCGCATCCCGGTGGGGAACTTTCAGGGTGTCAGGACGTGCAAAAACCAACTTTCCGTCTTGCAGCATACGACTGTGGTACAGGATAAGATCCGGAAAGAGGTTACCCGAGGTCGGGTTGCCGGCCCGTTTAGTGTTCCCCCGGTACAGAATTTTGTTTGTTCTCCGTTAGGGGTGGTCCCCAAGAAGGACCCAGGTGAGTTTCGATTGATTCACAATTTATCGGCTCCTCATGGCCTTTCTGTAAACGACGCAATTGATCCAGAGATATGTTCGGTGCGGTACGCATCATTCGATGAGGCCGTAGCCATTTTGAATCGCCTGGGGCCCGGGACGCTGATGGCGAAATCAGATATCGAGTCAGCGTTCCGTTTGCTCCCGGTATACCCGGAAGACCAACGTCTTTTGGGATTCATGTTTCAAGGTTCGTATTACATGGATAGGTGTATGCCGATGGGGTGCTCTATATCTTGTGCATATTTCGAGAAATTCAGTAGTTTTCTACAATGGGTTTACACGAAGAAAACGGGTTTTCGAAATGTGATGCATTACCTCGATGACTTTCTGTTCCTTGGGGCCGCTGGGGATGATGAATGTGCCCGGGCCTTGACTGAATTTTGTGTTTTAATGAATCAATTTGGTGTGCCATTGGCACCAGGTAAAACTGTGGGTCCCACGACTTGCCTCGAGTTTCTCGGGATCGAGTTGGACTCTAGTGAGGGTTGTTTTCGTTTACCAGCTGCCAAAGTGTCGAAATTCAGGGCAGCCCTGCAGATGTGTATTAGTGCATCTAAAGTTACGCTGCATCAATTGCAGCAATTGGTGGGGAAGTTGAATTTTGCCCTAAGGGTGATCCCGATGGCCCGCCCCTTCTCCCGTTCGATTGCCCAGGCGATGGTCGGCCTAAAAGAGGGTCATCATCGCACGAGATTATCGGCCGAGGTCCGCCAAGACATGCGTATTTGGTTAGCATTTTTGGCGGATTTCAATGGTCGAGTCGTCTGGAACAAACCGGCCTTGTCCTCTGAAGAACTTGGTCTATGGACAGATTCAGCGGGAAGCATGGGTTTCGGCGCCATCTTCGGCACAAAATGGTCAGCACAAAGGTGGCCAACATGGTGGCATGAAGAGGGGCTGACGAGTAATATTGCTTTCCTTGAACTGTTTCCCATTTTGGTGGCCCTCAGAACCTGGCCCGATGGATTCAAAAATCACTCTGTCATATTTTGGTCTGACAATATGACCGTTGTAGAATGCATCAATAGTCAGGCAGCACGTTGTAAAATGATTTTAAGGCTGCTTAAAGAAATTGTCTTACTGTGTATGCAACTGAACGTGGTATTCAGAGCAAAACATGTCCCAGGGGTGATGAATCAGGCTGCTGATGCACTCTCTCGTTTTCAAATGCAGGCTTTCCTTCCCTCAGCGGACCCAGAGCCAGCACCCTTTCCCGAAGCTCTCTGGTCTCTCGGTGCCCCGAACTTCGTTACCTCGTGGGAGAGAGTCTAGCACCAAGGACGAGGAAGGCATATGAAGGGGCGTTTCGGGCTTATTTAGCCTTTTTGGGGACTGAGAGAGGGGGACTTTGGGGGCATGAGGATTGGGTAGTACATTTTCTGATGTCCTTGCGTAAGGCTGGGAAGTCGGTGGCTACAGCCCAGAGGCATCGTGCTGCCATCTCCTTTGTTGCCAGGGCTCATAGTATCCAGGACCCGACAGCGTCTTTTGTGGTACAGAAAGCGCTGCGTGGGTGGCAACGCCTTGAGGGTCGCAAAGTAGATGAGAGGCGCCCGATAGGTCTGGATAGGTTGTCCCAGTTGCTGGCCACACTCCCCGCCACATGCTCGTCTCAGTTCGAGGCCTGTTTGTTCCGAGCTGCTTTTACGCTTGCATTTCACGGGGCAATGAGGATAAGTGAGCTGGTAGCAAGGAGCAAGCGGGATGTGCTGGGGGGTTTGTGCCGGGAACACGTTCAGATCAGGGGTGAGACGATGACTGTATCCTTTGTCAAGTCAAAAACCGATCAAAGTGGGGTGGGAGACTGCATAGTCATTCGCAGGATCCCAGGGTCTTCCATGTGTCCGGTAAAGTGTTTAGAAGATTACCTAGCACGAAGGGTGGCATCATGGGGGGGGACATTGCTGAGACACGCGGACGCCACCCCACTGACGAAGTTTCAGTTTCAGCGGGTGCTCGCGATGTCAATTACCGCAGCGGGCTTGGACCCGGGTGAGTTTGGGACCCATTCCTTTCGGATAGGGGCTGCCACTGAAGCTACAGCCAGGGGTCTTAATGTGGAACAAGTAAAACGAGTGGGGCGTTGGTCTTCCAATTGTTATAAGAGGTATGTGCGGTTGCACATGTTGTGAAGCTGTAATAATGTACTCACGCTTCTTGTCTTTTGTTTGGTTTTCAGTTACGCAAGCCTTCGAGGCGGGGCGGACTATGCAGTCGACCCAACACCAGGCCAGCGGTCAGACATCACCGGCTGTGAGAAAGGAGGTGTGGGTCGTGGGCCACTCATACGTGAGGCGTGCCGCAGACGTATTCGAAGCAGGTGACATGATTCACGTAGCTGGGGAATACGGGTACAGAATGTCCTTCTACGGAAGGGGCGGTCTCTGTATTGACCAGTTTCAGGCATTCTTTGAGGGTTTGTTAGGGCGGACGAGGTCACCGCCGTCTATAGTCATAGTACATTTAGGGGGCAATGATTTGGTCACCACCGGTAGACGACTTCTCCTGGAGGCAATGCTTTCCACTGTAAGTTGGTTAGCGAGGAAAGTTCCGGGGTGCATAATTGCGTGGTCTCATATGATCCCACGAAAAGTGTGGCGGGGGGCTATTTCGATCCCTGCTTTGAACCATTCTGTTAGAAAACTTAATAACAAAGTGAGTAGGTTGTTTCGTTCCAGGACATTGCATTCTATCTCGCACGGTTGTATTAATGACGACAGTATGTATCTGGGGGATGGTGTGCATTTGTCTCGGGTGGGAAATGAGTTACTCATAGGAGACTTCTTAGCATGGTTAAAAACGTTGGAACATGACCTTTAGCTAGGAGTTTTGTGGGGGGCCCGGATAGCCGGTCAACTATCCGGGCCTGTGGCGGTAAGGTCATGATCGGTGAGCACTAATTAGTAGATCCCTATGAGTGGGCGTCACCCAACACGGATGGGAGCGCTCGGGAGAGGTGGCCATTGGCCCCTCAATGGGGAGGCGGTCCCTTCTAAGGATGGGTCGCCGGAAGTAAAGGAAAGGCGGTCAAGGCCCCTTCCTTTGTAGGAGGGGTTACAGCCCCCTCCTGGGGAATTTCCCGGGGCCAGTGACATCTGCGACGGCAGATGCGGTAAGTTGTGTGGGGTTGGGATAAGGTCTACGGTACCTTCTAGATACCTCACACGAGTATTCGAACGACCTTTAACTGGCGTCGAATCTTTAGGTGCCCCCGTCAAGTCAAGGGAAATTGGTAATAGTTGCACTTGAGGTACGCCTCCGTGCTGTCGCCCAGCCCAAGTGGGAGGGGCAAGTCTGGTTAGGGATCTTGACACCGGTTATGACCTTGCCGTTGGCCCTTAAACGTTAGGTTGTACAATTTCAATATGTCAAGAAATGTTTTGTAGGATGCTAGTTCGGCTAGGAGAACCTCTGTATTAGAGAATCTGTTAAGGTTAGCCAAACATTGCAATATGGTAATGAAATTGTACATAACATGAAACGTTTAATGTTTTAATTTTGTTTCAATAAATACGGCCGGGATGGTCACTCCATCCCACTTCCAAAAACTTCAAGAACTGTTTCCGGTTTCCCTCCTTTTGGGGATTGTGTTGAGAGGGGGTGGCGGGTATCTCGGCCATATGGAAAGGGGCGACCAACTCGGTCCCCCCGAACGTATGGCCGAGTGCCTCGATCCCCCCGGGAAGCCATTTTTGGGCGGGAGGCGCGCCTCAGCTGGTATGCCCGAAGCGGCGTAGCTGGGGCGCGCTCGTTCCCGCCCTAGAGTGGGCTGGCCTAGACACCGACGCAGCCAGCCACGCCCTCGGGGCAGGCAGGGGCGGGTATACGCCCGCCCTGAAGACGGATAAAAAGGGACGCAAGACCAGAAGACATCCTCTTGTTCTTGTGCTCTGAAGCTGCACCTCCTCGCTGCACGTGAGCTCGGGACAGAACGAAGAGCCAATTTTGACCCACCCACCAGCCCCTGAAGACAGCCAGTTGTGTATAATAAAGTTGATTAGTTCTGCTTCGGTTTTCGTTACAGGTTGTAGTGCCATGTTGATGTTGAGTTAATAAAGAATGGTCGTTTTGAGTATGTTTGCCATTAAAGATATTCAGTTTAGTGTTGAATTTTGAATGCATGCTCTTTCGGTCATAGTGGCCAATGTATTCGTAGGTTAATTTGCACTGTCGTATTTATTTTGGTAGGCGGTAAGGTCATGATCGGTGAGCACTAATTAGTAGATCCCTATGAGTGGGCGTCACCCAACACGGATGGGAGCGCTCGGGAGAGGTGGCCATTGGCCCCTCAATGGGGAGGCGGTCCCTTCTAAGGATGGGTCGCCGGAAGTAAAGGAAAGGCGGTCAAGGCCCCTTCCTTTGTAGGAGGGGTTACAGCCCCCTCCTGGGGAATTTCCCGGGGCCAGTGACATCTGCGACGGCAGATGCGGTAAGTTGTGTGGGGTTGGGATAAGGTCTACGGTACCTTCTAGATACCTCACACGAGTATTCGAACGACCTTTAACTGGCGTCGAATCTTTAGGTGCCCCCGTCAAGTCAAGGGAAATTGGTAATAGTTGCACTTGAGGTACGCCTCCGTGCTGTCGCCCAGCCCAAGTGGGAGGGGTAAGTCTGGTTAGGGATCTTGACACCGGTTATGACCTTGCCGTTGGCCCTTAAACGTTAGGTTGTACAATTTCAATATGTCAAGAAATGTTTTGTAGGATGCTAGTTCGGCTAGGAGAACCTCTGTATTAGAGAATCTGTTAAGGTTAGCCAAACATCGCAATATGGTAATGAAATTGTACATAACATGAAACGTTTAATGTTTTAATTTTGTTTCAATAAATACGGCCGGGATGGTCACTCCATCCCACTTCCAAAAACTTCAAGAACTGTTTCCGGTTTCCCTCCTTTTGGGGATTGTGTTGAGAGGGGGTGGCGGGTATCTCGGCCATAATGGGGGGGTGTTATCTCTTTTGTCTAAAATCAGCCGTTTTTGCTTGAACATTAAATGCCTCCAAATGGTATTTAATTAACTTCCCGAGCCCCTGGAAGCATGAACATCACTTTAAACATGCTAATTTTAGCTCTAACACTGATGATCAACCTACAAATGTGAACTGACGTTCAAAAATAAAACATTTGAAAACGGACCATTTTCCACATTTCTGAAGCATCACGTAATGGGGGGGTGTTATCTCTTTTGTCGAAAATCAGCCGTTTTTGCTTGAACATTGAATGCCTCCAAATGGTATTTAATTAACTTCCCGGGGTGAAGAAACCCTTTTTGAGAACTCAGAGTGAGTAAATTGGCCATTTTCATGCACTTTTAACCAATCCATAAATCTTGTGTTTAGGACCCCTGGAAGCATGAAAATCACTTTAAACATGCTAATTTTAGCTCTAACACTGATGATCCTCCTACAAATGTGAACTGATGTTCAAAAATAAAACATTTGAAAACGGACCATTTTCCACATTTCTGAAGCATGACGTAATGGGGGGGTGTTATCTCTTTTGTCGAAAATCAGCCGTTTTTGCTTGAACATTAATTGCCTCCAAATGGTATTTAATTAACTTCCCGAGCCCCTGGAAGCATAGAAATCACTTTAAACATGCTAATTTTAGCTGTAACACTGATGATCCACCTACAAATGTGAAATGACGTTCAAAAACAAAACATTTGAAAACTGACCATTTTCCACATTTCTGAAGCATGACGTAATGGGGGGTGTTATCTCTTTTGTCAAAAATCAGCCTTTTTGCTTGAACATTAAATGCCTCCAAATAGTATTTAATTCACTTCCCGAGCCCCTGGAAGCATGAAAATCACTTTAAACATGCTAATTTTAGTTCTAACACTGATGATCCACCTACAAATGTAAACTGATGTTCAAAAATAAATCATTTGAAAACGGACCATTTTCCACATTTCTGAAGCATGACGTAATGGGGGAGTGTTATCTCTTTTGTCGAAAATCAGCCGTTTTTGCTTGAACATTAAATGCCTCCAAATGGTATTTAATTAACTTCCTGAGCCCCTGAAGCATGAAAATCACTTTAGACATGCTAATTTTAGCTCTAACACTGATGATCCACCTACAAATGTGAACTGACGTTCAAAAATAAAACATTTGAAAACGGACCATTCTCCACATTTCTAAAGCATGACGTAATGGCGGGGTGTTATCTCTTTTGTCGAAAATCAGCCGTTTTTGCTTGAACATTAAATGTCTCCAAATGGTATTTAATTAACTTCCCGAGCCCCTGGAAGCATAGAAATCACTTTAAACATGCTAATTTTAGCTGTAACACTGATGATCCACCTACAAATGTGAAATGACGTTCAAAAACAAAACATTTGAAAACTGACCATTTTCCACATTTCTGAAGCATGACGTAATGGGGGGTGTTATCTCTTTTGTCAAAAATCAGCCTTTTTGCTTGAACATTAAATGCCTCCAAATAGTATTTAATTCACTTCCCGAGCCCCTGGAAGCATGAAAATCACTTTAAACATGCTAATTTTAGTTCTAACACTGATGATCCACCTACAAATGTAAACTGATGTTCAAAAATAAATCATTTGAAAACGGACCATTTTCCACATTTCTGAAGCATGACGTAATGGGGGAGTGTTATCTCTTTTGTCGAAAATCAGCCGTTTTTGCTTGAACATTAAATGCCTCCAAATGGTATTTAATTAACTTCCTGAGCCCCTGAAGCATGAAAATCACTTTAGACATGCTAATTTTAGCTCTAACACTGATGATCCACCTACAAATGTGAACTGACGTTCAAAAATAAAACATTTGAAAACGGACCATTCTCCACATTTCTAAAGCATGACGTAATGGCGGGGTGTTATCTCTTTTGTCGAAAATCAGCCGTTTTTGCTTGAACATTAAATGTCTCCAAATGGTATTTAATTAACTTCCCGAGCCCCTGGAAGCATAGAAATCACTTTAAACATGCTAATTTTAGCTCTAACACTGATGATCCACCTACAAATGTGAAATGACGTTCAAAAATAAAACATTTGAAAACGGACCATTTTCCACATTTCTGAAGAATGACGTAATGGGGGGGTGTTATCTCTGTTGTCGAAAATCAGCCGTTTTTGCTTGAACATTAAATGCCTCCAAATGGTATTTAATTAACTTCCCGGGGTGAAGAAACCCTTATTGAGAACTCAGAGTGAGTAAATTGGCCATTTTCATGCACTTTTAACGATTCCATAAATCTTGTGTTTCGGGCCCCTGGAGGCATGAAAATCACTTTAAACATGCTAATTTTAGCTCTAACACTGATGATCAACCTACAAATGTGAACTGACGTTCAAAAATAAAACATTTGAAAAAACAGACCATTTTCCACATTTCTGAAGCATGACGTAATGGGGGGGGGGGTGTTATCTCTTTTGTAAAAAATCAGCCATTTTTGCTTGAACATTAAATGCCTCCAAATAGTATTTAATTTACTTCCCGAGCCCCTGGAAGCATGAAAATCACTTTAAACATGCTAATATTAGCTCTAACACTGATGATCCACCTACAAATGTGAACTGACGTTCAAGAATAAAACATTTGAAAACGGACCATTTTCCACATTTCTGAAGCATGACGTAATGGGGGAGTGTTATCTCTTTTGTCGAAATTCAGCCGTTTTTGCTTGAACATTAAATGCCTCCAAATGGTATTTAATTAACTTCCTGAGCCCCTGAAGCATGAAAATCACTTTAAACATGCTAATTTTAGCTCTAACACTGATGATCCACCTACAAATGTGAACTGACGTTCAAAAATAAAACATTTGAAAACGGACCATTCTCCACATTTCTGAAGCATGACGTAATGGGGGGGTGTTATCTCTTTTGTCGAAAATCAGCCGTTTTTGCTTGAACATTAAATGTCTCCAAATGGTATTTAATTAACTTCCTGAGCCCCTGGAAGCATAGAAATCACTTTAAACATGCTAATTTTAGCTCTAACACTGATGATCCACCTACAAATGTGAAATGACGTTCAAAAATAAAACATTTGAAAACGGACCATTTTCCACATTTCTGAAGAATGACGTAATGGGGGGTGTTATCTCTGTTGTCGAAAATCAGCCGTTTTTGCTTGAACATTAAATGCCTCCAAATGGTATTTAATTAACTTCCCGAGCCCCTGGAAGCATGAAAATCACTTTAAACATGCTAATTTTAGCTCTAACACCGATGATCAACCTACAAATGTGAACTGACGTTCAAAAATAAAACATTTGAAAACGGACCATTTTCCACATTTCTGAAGCATCACGTAATGGGGGGGTGTTATCTCTTTTGTCGAAAATCAGCCGTTTTTGCTTGAACATTGAATGCCTCCAAATGGTATTTAATTAACTTCCCGGGGTGAAGAAACCCTTTTTGAGAACTCAGAGTGAGTAAATTGGCCATTTTCATGCACTTTTAACCATTCCATAAATCTTGTGTTTAGAGCCCCTGGAAGCATGAAAATCACTTTAAACATGCTAATTTTAGCTCTAACACTACTGATCCACCTACAAATGTGAACTGACATTCAAAAATTAAACGTTTGAAAACGGACCATTTTCCACATTTCTGAAGCATGACGTAATGGGGGGGTGTTATCTCTTTTGTCGAAAATCAGCCGTTTTTGCTTGAACATTAAATGCCTCCAAATGGTATTTAATTAACTTCCCGAGCCCCTGGAAGCATGAAAATCACTTTAAACATGCTAATTTTAGCTCTAACACTGATGATCAACCTACAAATGTGAACTGACGTTCAAAAATAAAACATTTGAAAACGGACCATTTTCCACATTTCTGAAGCATCACGTAATGGGGGGGTGTTATCTCTTTTGTCGAAAATCAGCCGTTTTTGCTTGAACATTGAATGCCTCCAAATGGTATTTAATTAACTTCCCGGGCTGAAGAAACCCTTATTGAGAACTCAGAGTGAGTAAATTGGCCATTTTCATGCACTTTTAACCATTCCATAAATCTTGTGTTTAGGACCCCTGGAAGCATGAAAATCACTTTAAACATGCTAATTTTAGCTCTAACACTGATGATCCTCCTACAAATGTGAACTGATGTTCAAAAATAAAACATTTGAAAACGGACCATTTTCCACATTTCTGAAGCATGACGTAATGGGGGGGTGTTATCTCTTTTGTCGAAAATCAGCCGTTTTTGCTTGAACATTAAATGCCTCCAAATGGTATTTAATTAACTTCCCGAGCCCCTGGAAGCATAGAAATCACTTTAAACATGCTAATTTTAGCTGTAACACTGATGATCCACCTACAAATGTGAAATAACGTTCAAAAATAAAACATTTGAAAACGGACCATTTTCCACATTTCTGAAGAATGACGTAATGGGGGGGTGTTATCTCTTTTGTGGAAAATCAGCCGTTTTTGCTTGAACATTAAATGCCTCCAAATGGTATTTAATTAACTTCCCGGGGTGAAGAAACCCTTTTTGAGAACTCAGAGTGAGTAAATTGGCCATTTTCATGCACTTTTAACCATTCCATAAATCTTGTGTTTAGGGCCCCTGGAAGCATGAAAATCACTTTAAACATGCTAATTTTAGCTCTAACACTAATGATCCACCTACAAATGTGAACTGACGTTCAAAAATAAAACATTTGAAAACGAACCATTTTCCACATTTCTGAAGCATGACGTAATGGGGGGGTGTTATCTCTTTTGTCGAAAATCAGCCGTTTTTGCTTGAACATTAAATGCCTCCAAATGGTATTTAATTAACTTCCCGAGCCCCTGGAAGCATGAAAATCACTTTAAACATGCTAATTTTAGCTCTAACACTGATGATCAACCTACAAATGTGAACTGACGTTCAAAAATAAAACATTTGAAAACGGACCATTTTCCACATTTCTGAAGCATCACGTAATGGGGGGGTGTTATCTCTTTTGTCGAAAATCAGCCGTTTTTGCTTGAACATTAAATGCCTCCAAATGGTATTTAATTAACTTCCCGGGGTGAAGAAACCCTTATTGAGAACTCAGAGTGAGTAAATTGGCCATTTTCATGCACTTTTAACCATTCCATAAATCTTGTGTTTCGGGCCCCTGGAGGCATGAAAATCACTTTAAACATGCAAATTTTAGCTCTAACACTGATGATCAACCTACAAATGTGAACTGACGTTCAAAAATAAAACATTTGAAAAAACAGACCATTTTCCACATTTCTGAAGCATGACGTAATGGGGGGGGGGGGTGTTATCTCTTTTGTAAAAAATCAGCCATTTTTGCTTGAACATTAAATGCCTCCAAATAGTATTTAATTTACTTCCCGAGCCCCTGGAAGCATGAAAATCACTTTAAACATGCTAATATTAGCTCTAACACTGATGATCCACCTACAAATGTGAACTGACGTTCAAGAATAAAACATTTGAAAACGGACCATTTTCCACATTTCTGAAGCATGACGTAATGGGGGAGTGTTATCTCTTTTGTCGAAATTCAGCCGTTTTTGCTTGAACATTAAATGCCTCCAAATGGTATTTAATTAACTTCCTGAGCCCCTGAAGCATGAAAATCACTTTAAACATGCTAATTTTAGCTCTAACACTGATGATCCACCTACAAATGTGAACTGACGTTCAAAAATAAAACATTTGAAAACGGACCATTCTCCACATTTCTGAAGCATGACGTAATGGGGGGGTGTTATCTCTTTTGTCGAAAATCAGCCGTTTTTGCTTGAACATTAAATGTCTCCAAATGGTATTTAATTAGCTTCCCGAGCCCCTGGAAGCATAGAAATCACTTTAAACATGCTAATTTTAGCTCTAACACTGATGATCCACCTACAAATGTGAAATGACGTTCAAAAATAAAACATTTGAAAACGGACCATTTTCCACATTTCTGAAGAATGACGTAATGCGGGGGTGTTATCTCTGTTGTCGAAAATCAGCCGTTTTTGCTTGAACATTAAATGCCTCCAAATGGTATTTAATTAACTTCCTGGGGTGAAGAAACCCTTTTTGAGAACTCAGAGTGAGTAAATTGGCCATTTTCATGCACTTTTAACCATTCCATAAATCTTGTGTTTAGGGCCCCTGGAAGCATGAAAATCACTTTAAACATGCTAATTTTAGCTCTAACACTAATGATCCACCTACAAATGTGAACTGACATTCAAAAATTAAACGTTTGAAAACGGACCATTTTCCACATTTCTGAAGCATGACGTAATGGGGGGGTGTTATCTCTTTTGTCGAAAATCAGCCGTTTTTGCTTGAACATTAAATGCCTCCAAATGGTATTTAATTAACTTCCTGAGCCCCTGGAAGCATGAAAATCACTTTAAACATGCTAATTTTAGCTCTAACACTGATGATCAACCTACAAATGTGAACTGACGTTCAAAAATAAAACATTTGAAAACGGACCCTTTTCCACATTTCTGAAGCATCACGTAATGGGGGCTGTTATCTCTTTTGTCGAAAATCAGCCGTTTTTGCTTGAACATTGAATGCCTCCAAATGGTATTTAATTAACTTCCCGGGGTGAAGAAACCCTTTTTGAGAACTCAGAGTGAGTAAATTGGCCATTTTCATGCACTTTTAACCATTCCATAAATCTTGTGTTTAGGACCCCTGGAAGCATGAAAATCACTTTAAACATGCTAATTTTAGCTCTAACACTGATAATCCTCCTACAAATGTGAACTGATGTTCAAAAATAAAATATTTGAAAACGGACCATTTTCCACATTTCTGAAGCATGACGTAATGGGGGGGTGTTATCTCTTTTGTCGAAAATCAGCCGTTTTTGCTTGAACATTAAATGCCTCCAAATGGTATTTAATTAACTTCCCGAGCCCCTGGAAGCATAGAAATCACTTTAAACATGCTAATTTTAGCTCTAACACTGATGATCCACCTACAAATGTGAAATGACGTTCAAAAATAAAACATTTGAAAACGGACCATTTTCCACATTTCTGAAGAATGACGTAATGGGGGGTGTTATCTCTTTTGTCGAAAATCAGCCGTTTTTGCTTGAACATTAAATGCCTCCAAATGGTATTTAATTAACTTCCCGGGGTGAAGAAACCCTTTTTGAAAACTCAGAGTGAGTAAATTGGCCATTTTCATGCACTTTTAACCATTCCATAAATCTCGTGTTTAGGGCCCCTGGAAGCATGAAAATCACTTTAAACATGATAATTTTAGCTTTAACACTGATGATCAACCTACAAATGTGAACTGACGTTCAAAAATAAAACATTTGAAAACGGACCATTCTCCACATTTCTGAAGCATGACGTAATGGGGGGGTGTTATCTCTTTTGTCAAAAATCACCTGTTTTTGCTTGAACAATAAATGCCTCCAAATAGTATTTAATTCACTTCCCGAGCCCCTGGAAGCATGAAAATCACTTTAAACATTCTAATTTTAGCTCTAACACTGATGATCCACCTAAAAATGTGAACTGACGTTCAAAAATAAAACATTTGAAAACGGACCATTTTCCACATTTCTGAAGCATGACGTAATGGGGGGGGGGTGTTATCTCTTTTGTAAAAAATCAGCCATTTTCGCTTGAACATTAAATGCCTCCAAATAGTATTTAATTTACTTCCCGAGCCCCTGGAAGCATGAAAATCACTTTAAACATGCTAATATTAGCTCTAACACTGATGATCCACCTACAAATGTGAACTGACGTTTAAGAATAAAACATTTGAAAACGGACCATTTTCCACATTTCTGAAGCATGACGTAATGGGGGAGTGTTATCTCTTTTGTCGAAATTCAGCCGTTTTTGCTTGAACATTAAATGCCTCCAAATGGTATTTAATTAACTTCCTGAGCCCCTGAAGCATGAAAATCACTTTAAACATGCTAATTTTAGCTCTAACACTGATGATCCATCTACAAATGTGAACTGACGTTCAAAAATAAAACATTTGAAAACGGACCATTCTCCACATTTCTGAAGCATGACGTAATGGGGGGGTGTTATCTCTTTTGTCGAAAATCAGCCGTTTTTGCTTGAACATTAAATGTCTCCAAATGGTATTTAATTAACTTCCCGAGCCCCTGGAAGCATAGAAATCACTTTAAACATGCTAATTTTAGCTCTAACACTGATGATCCACCTACAAATGTGAAATGACGTTCAAAAATAAAACATTTGAAAACGGACCATTTTCCACATTTCTGAAGAATGACGTAATGGGGGGGTGTTATCTCTGTTGTCGAAAATCAGCCGTTTTTGCTTGAACATTAAATGCCTCCAAATGGTATTTAATTAACTTCCCGAGCCCCTGGAAGCATGAAAATCACTTTAAACATGCTAATTTTAGCTCTAACACTGATGATCAACCTACAAATGTGAACTGACGTTCAAAAATAAAACATTTGAAAACGGACCATTTTCCACATTTCTGAAGCATCACGTAATGGGGGGGTGTTATCTCTTTTGTCGAAAATCAGCCGTTTTTGCTTGAACATTGAATGCCTCCAAATGGTATTTAATTAACTTCCCGGGGTGAAGAAACCCTTTTTGAGAACTCAGAGTGAGTAAATTGGCCATTTTCATGCACTTTTAACCATTCCATAAATCTTGTGTTTAGAGCCCCTGGAAGCATGAAAATCACTTTAAACATGCTAATTTTAGCTCTAACACTACTGATCCACCTACAAATGTGAACTGACATTCAAAAATTAAACGTTTGAAAATGGACCATTTTCCACATTTCTGAAGCATGACGTAATGGGGGGGTGTTATCTCTTTTGTCGAAAATCAGCCGTTTTTGCTTGAACATTAAATGCCTCCAAATGGTATTTAATTAACTTCCCGAGCCCCTGGAAGCATGAAAATCACTTTAAACATGCTAATTTTAGCTCTAACACTGATGATCAACCTACAAATGTGAACTGACGTTCAAAAATAAAACATTTGAAAACGGACCATTTTCCACATTTCTGAAGCATGACGTAATGGGGGGGTGTTATCTCTGTTGTCGAAAATCAGCCGTTTTTGCTTGAACATTAAATGCCTCCAAATGGTATTTAATTAACTTCCCGGGGTGAAGAAACCCTTTTTGAGAACTCAGAGTGAGTAAATTGGCCATTTTCATGCACTTTTAACCATTCCATAAATCTTGTGTTTAGGGCCCCTGGAAGCATGAAAATCACTTTAAACATGCTAATTTTAGCTCTAACACTAATGATCCACCTACAAATGTGAACTGACGTTCAAAAATAAAACATTTGAAAACGAACCATTTTCCACATTTCTGAAGCATGACGTAATGGGGGGGTGTTATCTCTTTTGTCGAAAATCAGCCGTTTTTGCTTGAACATTAAATGCCTCCAAATGGTATTTAATTAACTTCCCGAGCCCCTGGAAGCATGAAAATCACTTTAAACATGCTAATTTTAGCTCTAACACTGATGATCAACCTACAAATGTGAACTGACGTTCAAAAATAAAACATTTGAAAACGGACCATTTTCCACATTTCTGAAGCATCACATAATGGGGGGGTGTTATCTCTTTTGTCGAAAATCAGCCGTTTTTGCTTGAACATTAAATGCCTCCAAATGGTATTTAATTAACTTCCCGGGGTGAAGAAACCCTTATTGAGAACTCAGAGTGAGTAAATTGGCCATTTTCATGCACTTTTAACCATTCCATAAATCTTGTGTTTCGGGCCCCTGGAGGCATGAAAATCACTTTAAACATGCTAATTTTAGCTCTAACACTGATGATCAACCTACAAATGTGAACTGACGTTCAAAAATAAAACATTTGAAAAAACAGACCATTTTCCACATTTCTGAAGCATGACGTAATGGGGGGGGGGTGTTATCTCTTTTGTAAAAAATCAGCCATTTTTGCTTGAACATTAAATGCCTCCAAATAGTATTTAATTTACTTCCCGAGCCCCTGGAAGCATGAAAATCACTTTAAACATGCTAATATTAGCTCGAACACTGATGGTCCACCTACAAATGTGAACTGACGTTCAAGAATAAAACATTTGAAAACGGACCATTTTCCACATTTCTGAAGCATGACGTAATGGGGGAGTGTTATCTCTTTTGTCGAAATTCAGCCGTTTTTGCTTGAACATTAAATGCCTCCAAATGGTATTTAATTAACTTCCTGAGCCCCTGAAGCATGAAAATCACTTTAAACATGCTAATTTTAGCTCTAACACTGATGATCCACCTACAAATGTGAACTGACGTTCAAAAATAAAACATTTGAAAACGGACCATTCTCCACATTTCTGAAGCATGACGTAATGGGGGGGTGTTATCTCTTTTGTCGAAAATCAGCCGTTTTTGCTTGAACATTAAATGTCTCCAAATGGTATTTAATTAACTTCCCGCGCCCCTGGAAGCATAGAAATCACTTTAAACATCCTAATTTTAGCTCTAACACTGATGATCCACCTACAAATGTGAAATGACGTTCAAAAATAAAACATTTGAAAACGGACCATTTTCCACATTTCTGAAGAATGACGTAATGGGGGGGTGTTATCTCTGTTGTCGAAAATCAGCCGTTTTTGCTTGAACATTAAATGCCTCCAAATGGTATTTAATTAACTTCCTGGGGTGAAGAAACCCTTTTTGAGAACTCAGAGTGAGTAAATTGGCCATTTTCATGCACTTTTAACCATTCCATAAATCTTGTGTTTAGGGCCCCTGGAAGCATGAAAATCACTTTAAACATGCTAATTTTAGCTCTAACACTAATGATCCACCTACAAATGTGAACTGACATTCAAAAATTAAACGTTTGAAAACGGACCATTTTCCACATTTCTGAAGCATGACGTAATGGGGGGGTGTTATCTCTTTTGTCGAAAATCAGCCGTTTTTGCTTGAACATTAAATGCCTCCAAATGGTATTTAATTAACTTCCTGAGCCCCTGGAAGCATGAAAATCACTTTAAACATGCTAATTTTAGCTCTAACACTGATGATCAACCTACAAATGTGAACTGACGTTCAAAAATAAAACATTTGAAAACGGACCATTTTCCACATTTCTGAAGCATCACGTAATGGGGGCTGTTATCTCTTTTGTCGAAAATCAGCCGTTTTTGCTTGAACATTGAATGCCTCCAAATGGTATTTAATTAACTTCCCGGGGTGAAGAAACCCTTTTTGAGAACTCAGAGTGAGTAAATTGGCCATTTTCATGCACTTTTAACCATTCCATAAATCTTGTGTTTAGGACCCCTGGAAGCATGAAAATCACTTTAAACATGCTAATTTTAGCTCTAACACTGACGATCCTCCTACAAATGTGAACTGATGTTCAAAAATAAAACATTTGAAAACGGACCATTTTCCACATTTCTGAAGCATGACGTAATGGGGGGGTGTTATCTCTTTTGTCGAAAATCAGCCGTTTTTGCTTGAACATTAAATGCCTCCAAATGGTATTTAATTAACTTCCCGAGCCCCTGGAAGCATAGAAATCACTTTAAACATGCTAATTTTAGCTCTAACACTGATGATCCACCTACAAATGTGAAATGACGTTTAAAAATAAAACATTTGAAAACGGACCATTTTCCACATTTCTGAAGAATGACGTAATGGGGGGGTGTTATCTCTTTTGTCAAAAATCACCTGTTTTTGCTTGAACATTAAATGCCTCCAAATAGTATTTAATTCACTTCCTGAGCCCCTGGAAGCATGAAAATCACTTTAAACATTCTAATTTTAGCTCTAACACTGATGATCCACCTAAAAATGTGAACTGACGTTCAAAAATAAAACATTTGAAAACGGACCATTTTCCACATTTCTGAAGCATGACGTAATGGGGGGTGTTATCTCTTTTGTCGAAAATCAGCCGTTTTTGCTTGAACATTAAATGCCTCCAAATGGTATTTAATTAACATCCTGGGGTGAAGAAACCCTTTTTGAGAACTCAGAGTAAATTGGCCATTTTCATGCACTTTTAACCATTCCATAAATCTTGTGTTTAGGGCCCCTGGAAGCATGAAAATCCTTTTAAACATGCTAATTTTAGCTCTAACACTAATGATCCACCTACAAATGTGAACTGACGTTCAAAAATAAAACATTTGAAAACGAACCATTTTCCACATTTCTGAAGCATGACGTAATGGGGGGGTGTTATCTCTTTTGTCGAAAATCAGCCGTTTTTGCTTGAACATTAAATGCCTCCAAATGGTATTTAATTCACTTCCCGAGCCCCTGGAAGCATGAAAATCACTTTAAACATGCTAATTTTAGCTCTAACACTGATGATCAACCTACAAATGTGAACTGACGTTCAAAAATAAAACATTTGAAAACAGACCATTTTCCACATTTCTGAAGCATCACGTAATGGGGGGGGGGTGTTATCTCTTTTGTCGAAAATCAGCCATTTTTGCTTGAACATTAAATGCCTCCAAATGGTATTTAATTAACTTCCCGGGGTGAAGAAACCCTTATTGAGAACTCAGAGTGAGTAAATTGGCCATTTTCATGCACTTTTAACCATTCCATAAATCTTGTGTTTCGGGCCCCTGGAGGCATGAAAATCACTTTAAACATGCTAATTTTAGCTCTAACACTGATGATCAACCTACAAATGTGAACTGACGTTCAAAAATAAAACATTTGAAAAAACAGACCATTTTCCACATTTCTGAAGCATGACGTAATGGGGGGGTGTTATCTCTTTTGTAAAAAATCAGCCATTTTTGCTTGAACATTAAATGCCTCCAAATAGTATTTAATTTACTTCCCGGGCCCCTGGAAGCATGAAAATCACTTTAAACATGCTAATTTTAGCTCTAACACTGATGATCCACCTACAAATGTGAACTGACGTTCAAGAATAAAACATTTGAAAACGGACCATGCTCCACATTTCTGAAGCATGACGTAATGGGGGGGTGTTATCTCTTTTATCAAAAATCACCTGTTTTTGCTTGAACATTAAATGCCTCCAAATAGTATTTAATTCACTTCCCGAGCCCCTGGAAGCATGAAAATCACTTTAAACATTCTAATTTTAGCTCTAACACTGATGATCAACCTACAAATGTGAACTGACGTTCAAAAATAAAACATTTGAAAACGGACAATACTCCACAATTCTGAAGCATGACGTAATGGGGGGTTGTTATCTCTTTTGTCGAAAATCAGCCGTTTTTGCTTGAACATTAAATGCCTCCAAATGGTATTTAATTAACTTCCCGGGGTGAAGAAACGCTTTTTGAGACCTCAGAGTGAGTAAATTTGCCATTTTCATGCACTTTTAACCATTCCATAAATCTTGTGTTTAGGGCCCCTGGAAGCATGAAAATCACTTTAAACATGCTAATTTTAGCTCTAACACTGATGATCAACCTACAAATGTGAACTGACGTTCAAAAATAAAACATTTGAAAACGGACCATACTCCACATTTCTGAAGCATGACATAATGGGGGGGGTGTTATCTCTTTTGTCGGAAAACAGCCGTTTTTGCTTGAACATTAAATGCCTCCAAATGGTATTTAATTAACTTCCCGGGGTGAAGAAACCCTTTTTGAGAACTCAGAGTGAGTAAATTGGCCATTTTCATGCACTTTTAACCATTCCATAAATCTTGTGTTTAGTGCCCCTGGAAGCATGAAAATCACTTGAAACATGCTAATTTTAGCTCTAACACTGATGATCCACCTACAAATGTGAACTGACGTTCAAAAATAAAACATTTGAAAATGGACCATTTTCCACATTTCTGAAGCATGACGTAATGGGGGGGGTGTTATCTCTTTTGTCGAAAATCAGCCGTTTTTGCTTGAACATTAAATGCCTCCAAATAGTATTTAATTCACTTCCCGAGCCCCTGGAAGCATGAAAATCACTTTAAACATTCTAATTTTAGCTCTAACACTGATGATCCACCTACAAATGTGAACTGACTTTCAAAAATAAATCATTTGAAAACGGACCATTTTCCACATTTCTGAAGCATGACGTAATGGGGGGGTGTTATCTCTTTTGTCGAAAATCAGCCGTTTTTGCTTGAACATTAAATGCCTCCAAATGGTATTTAATTAACTTCCCGGGGTGAAAAAAACCCTTTTTGAGAACTCAGGGTGAGTAAATTGGCCATTTTCATGCACTTTTAACCATTCCATAAATCTTGTGTTTAGGGCCCCTGGAAGCATGAAAATCACTTTAAACATGCTAATTTTAGCTCTAACACTGATGATCAACCTACAAATGTGAACTGACGTTCAAAAATAAAACATTTGAAAACGGACCATACTCCACATTTCTGAAGCATGACGTAATGGGGGGGGTGTTATCTCTTTTGTCGAAAAACAGCAGTTTTTGCTTGAACATTAAATGCCTCCAAATGGTATTTAATTAACTTCCCGGGGTGAAGAAACCCTTTTTGAGAACTCAGAGTGAGTAAATTGGCCATTTTCATGCACTTTTAACCGTTCCATAAATCTTGTGTTTAGGACCCCTGGAAGCATGAAAATCACTTTAAACATGCTAATTTTAGCTCTAACACTGATGATCCACCTACAAATGTGAACTGATGTTCAAAAATAAAACATTTGAAAACGGACCATTTTCCACATTTCTGAAGCATGACGTAATGGGGGGGGGTGTTATCTCTTTTGTAAAAAATCAGCCGTTTTTGCTTGAACATTAAATGCCTCCAAATAGTATTTAATTCACTTCGCGAGCCCCTGGAAGCATGAAAATCACTTTAAACATGCTAATTTTAGCTCTAACACTGATGATCCACCTACAAATGTGAACTGACTTTCAAGAATAAAACATTTGAAAACGGACCATTTTCCACATTTCTGAAGCATGACGTAATGGGGGTGGTGTTATCTCTTTTGTAAAAAATCAGCCGTTTTTGCTTGAACATTAAATGCCTCCAAATAGTATTTAATTCACTTCCCGAGCCCCTGGAAGCATGAAAATCACTTTAAACATGCTAATTTTAGCATTAACACTGATGATCCACCTACAAATGTGAACTGACGTTCAAAAATAAAACATTTGAAAACGGACCATGTTCCACATTTCTGAAGCATGACGTAATGGGGGGTGTTATCTCTTTTGTAAAAAATCAGCCGTTTTTGCTTGAACATTAAATGCCTCCAAATAGTATTTAATTCACTTCGCGAGCCCCTGGAAGCATGAAAATCACTTTAAACATGCTAATTTTAGCTCTAACACTGATGATCCACCTACAAATGTGAACTGACTTTCAAGAATAAAACATTTGAAAACGGACCATTTTCCACATTTCTGAAGCATGACGTAATGGGGGTGGTGTTATCTCTTTTGTAAAAAATCAGCCGTTTTTGCTTGAACATTAAATGCCTCCAAATAGTATTTAATTCACTTCCCGAGCCCCTGGAAGCATGAAAATCACTTTAAACATGCTAATTTTAGCTCTAACACTGATGATCCACCTACAAATGTGAACTGACGTTCAAGAATAAAACATTTGAAAACGGACCATGCTCCACATTTCTGAAGCATGACGTAATGGGGGGGTGTTATCTCTTTTATCAAAAATCACCTGTTTTTGCTTGAACATTAAATGCCTCCAAATAGTATTTAATTCACTTCCCGAGCCCCTGGAAGCATGAAAATCACTTTAAACATTCTAATTTTAGCTCTAACACTGATGATCAACCTACAAATGTGAACTGACGTTCAAAAATAAAACATTTGAAAACGGACAATACTCCACAATTCTGAAGCATGACGTAATGGGGGGTTGTTATCTCTTTTGTCGAAAATCAGCCGTTTTTGCTTGAACATTAAATGCCTCCAAATGGTATTTAATTAACTTCCCGGGGTGAAGAAACGCTTTTTGAGACCTCAGAGTGAGTAAATTTGCCATTTTCATGCACTTTTAACCATTCCATAAATCTTGTGTTTAGGGCCCCTGGAAGCATGAAAATCACTTTAAACATGCTAATTTTAGCTCTAACACTGATGATCAACCTACAAATGTGAACTGACGTTCAAAAATAAAACATTTGAAAACGGACCATACTCCACATTTCTGAAGCATGACATAATGGGGGGGGTGTTATCTCTTTTGTCGGAAAACAGCCGTTTTTGCTTGAACATTAAATGCCTCCAAATGGTATTTAATTAACTTCCCGGGGTGAAGAAACCCTTTTTGAGAACTCAGAGTGAGTAAATTGGCCATTTTCATGCACTTTTAACCATTCCATAAATCTTGTGTTTAGTGCCCCTGGAAGCATGAAAATCACTTGAAACATGCTAATTTTAGCTCTAACACTGATGATCCACCTACAAATGTGAACTGACGTTCAAAAATAAAACATTTGAAAATGGACCATTTTCCACATTTCTGAAGCATGACGTAATGGGGGGGGTGTTATCTCTTTTGTCGAAAATCAGCCGTTTTTGCTTGAACATTAAATGCCTCCAAATAGTATTTAATTCACTTCCCGAGCCCCTGGAAGCATGAAAATCACTTTAAACATTCTAATTTTAGCTCTAACACTGATGATCCACCTACAAATGTGAACTGACTTTCAAAAATAAATCATTTGAAAACGGACCATTTTCCACATTTCTGAAGCATGACGTAATGGGGGGGTGTTATCTCTTTTGTCGAAAATCAGCCGTTTTTGCTTGAACATTAAATGCCTCCAAATGGTATTTAATTAACTTCCCGGGGTGAAAAAAACCCTTTTTGAGAACTCAGGGTGAGTAAATTGGCCATTTTCATGCACTTTTAACCATTCCATAAATCTTGTGTTTAGGGCCCCTGGAAGCATGAAAATCACTTTAAACATGCTAATTTTAGCTCTAACACTGATGATCAACCTACAAATGTGAACTGACGTTCAAAAATAAAACATTTGAAAACGGACCATACTCCACATTTCTGAAGCATGACGTAATGGGGGGGGTGTTATCTCTTTTGTCGAAAAACAGCCGTTTTTGCTTGAACATTAAATGCCTCCAAATGGTATTTAATTAACTTCCCGGGGTGAAGAAACCCTTTTTGAGAACTCAGAGTGAGTAAATTGGCCATTTTCATGCACTTTTAACCGTTCCATAAATCTTGTGTTTAGGACCCCTGGAAGCATGAAAATCACTTTAAACATGCTAATTTTAGCTCTAACACTGATGATCCACCTACAAATGTGAACTGATGTTCAAAAATAAAACATTTGAAAACGGACCATTTTCCACATTTCTGAAGCATGACGTAATGGGGGGGGGTGTTATCTCTTTTGTAAAAAATCAGCCGTTTTTGCTTGAACATTAAATGCCTCCAAATAGTATTTAATTCACTTCGCGAGCCCCTGGAAGCATGAAAATCACTTTAAACATGCTAATTTTAGCTCTAACACTGATGATCCACCTACAAATGTGAACTGACTTTCAAGAATAAAACATTTGAAAACGGACCATTTTCCACATTTCTGAAGCATGACGTAATGGGGGTGGTGTTATCTCTTTTGTAAAAAATCAGCCGTTTTTGCTTGAACATTAAATGCCTCCAAATAGTATTTAATTCACTTCCCGAGCCCCTGGAAGCATGAAAATCACTTTAAACATGCTAATTTTAGCATTAACACTGATGATCCACCTACAAATGTGAACTGACGTTCAAAAATAAAACATTTGAAAACGGACCATGTTCCACATTTCTGAAGCATGACGTAATGGGGGGTGTTATCTCTTTTGTCAAAAATCACCTGTTTTTGCTTGAACATTAAATGCCTCCAAATAGTATTTAATTCACTTCCCGAGCCCCTGGAAGCATGAAAATCACTTTAAACATTCTAATTTTAGCTCTAACACTGATGATCCACCTACAAATGTGAACTGACGTTCAAAAATAAAACCTTTGAAAACGGACCATTTTCCACATTTCTGAAGCATGACGTAATGGGGGGGTGTTATCTCTTTTGTCGAAAATCAGCCGTTTTTGCTTGAACATTAAATGACTCCAAATGGTATTTAATTAACTTCCCGGGGTGAAAAACCCTTTTTGAGAACTCAGAGTGAGTAAATTGGCCATTTTCATGCACTTTTAACCATTCCATAAATCTTGTGTTTAGGGCCCCTGGAAGCATGAAAATCACTTTAAACATGCTAATTTTAGCTCTAACACTGATGATTAACCTACAAATGTGAACTGATGTACAAAAATAAAACATTTGAAAATGGACCATACTCCACAATTCTGAAGCATGACGTAATAGGGGGGGTGTTATCTCTTTTGTCGAAAATCAGCCGTTTTTGCTTGAACATTAAATGCCTCCAAATGGTATTTAATTAACTTCCCGGGGTGAAGAAACGCTTTTTGAGACCTCAGAGTGAGTAAATTGGCCATTTTCATGCACTTTTAACCATTCCATAAATCTTGTGTTTAGGGCCCCTGGAAGCATGAAAATCACTTTAAACATGCTAATTTTAGCTCTAACACTGATGATCAACCTACAAATGTGAACTGACAATCAAAAATAAAACATTTGAAAACGGACCATACTCCACATTTCTGAAGCATGACGTAATGGTGGGGGGTGTTATCTCTTTTGTCGAAAAGCAGTCGTTTTTGCTTGAACATTAAATACCTCCAAATGGTATTTAATTAACTTCCCGGGGTGAAGAAACCCTTTTTGAGAACTCAGAGTGAGTAAATTGGCCATTTTCATGCACTTTTAACCATTCCATAAATCTTGTGTTTAGTGCCCCTGGAAGCATGAAAATCACTTGAAACATGCTAATTTTAGCTCTAACACTGATGATCCACCTACAAATGTGAACTGACGTTCAAAAATAAAACATTTGAAAATGGACCATTTTCCACATTTCTGAAGCATGACGTTATCTCTTTTGTCGAAAATCAGCCGTTTTTGCTTGAACATTAAATGCCTCCAAATGGTATTTAATTAACTTCCCGAGCCCCTGGAAGCATGAAAATCACTTTAAACATGCTAATTTTAGCTCTAACACTGATGATCAACCTACAAATGTGAACTGACGTTCAAAAATAAAACATTTGAAAACGGACCATTTTCCACATTTCTGAAGCATCACGTAATGGGGGGGTGTTATCTCTTTTGTCGAAAATCAGCCGTTTTTGCTTGAACATTAAATGACTCCAAATGGTATTTAATTAACTTCCCGGGGTGAAAAACCCTTTTTGAGAACTCAGAGTGAGTAAATTGGCCATTTTCATGCACTTTTAACCATTCCATAAATCTTGTGTTTAGGGCCCCTGGAAGCATGAAAATCACTTTAAACATGCTAATTTTAGCTCTAACACTGATGATTAACCTACAAATGTGAACTGATGTACAAAAATAAAACATTTGAAAATGGACCATACTCCACAATTCTGAAGCATGACGTAATAGGGGGGGGTGTTATCTCTTTTGTCGAAAATCAGCCGTTTTTGCTTGAACATTAAATGCCTCCAAATGGTATTTAATTAACTTCCCGGGGTGAAGAAACACTTTTTGAGACCTCAGAGTGAGTAAATTGGCCATTTTCATGCACTTTTAACCATTCCATAAATCTTGTGTTTAGGGCCCCTGGAAGCATGAAAATCACTTTAAACATGCTAATTTTAGCTCTAACACTGATGATCAACCTACAAATGTGAACTGACAATCAAAAATAAAACATTTGAAAACGGACCATACTCCACATTTCTGAAGCATGACGTAATGGTGGGGGGTGTTATCTCTTTTGTCGAAAAGCAGTCGTTTTTGCTTGAACATTAAATACCTCCAAATGGTATTTAATTAACTTCCCGGGGTGAAGAAACCCTTTTTGAGAACTCAGAGTGAGTAAATTGGCCATTTTCATGCACTTTTAACCATTCCATAAATCTTGTGTTTAGTGCCCCTGGAAGCATGAAAATCACTTGAAACATGCTAATTTTAGCTCTAACACTGATGATCCACCTACAAATGTGAACTGACGTTCAAAAATAAAACATTTGAAAATGGACCATTTTCCACATTTCTGAAGCATGACGTTATCTCTTTTGTCGAAAATCAGCCGTTTTTGCTTGAACATTAAATGCCTCCAAATGGTATTTAATTAACTTCCCGAGCCCCTGGAAGCATGAAAATCACTTTAAACATGCTAATTTTAGCTCTAACACTGATGATCAACCTACAAATGTGAACTGACGTTCAAAAATAAAACATTTGAAAACGGACCATTTTCCACATTTCTGAAGCATCACGTAATGGGGGGGTGTTATCTCTTTTGTCGAAAATCAGCCGTTTTTGCTTGAACATTAAATGACTCCAAATGGTATTTAATTAACTTCCCGGGGTGAAAAACCCTTTTTGAGAACTCAGAGTGAGTAAATTGGCCATTTTCATGCACTTTTAACCATTCCATAAATCTTGTGTTTAGGGCCCCTGGAAGCATGAAAATCACTTTAAACATGCTAATTTTAGCTCTAACACTGATGATTAACCTACAAATGTGAACTGATGTACAAAAATAAAACATTTGAAAATGGACCATACTCCACAATTCTGAAGCATGACGTAATAGGGGGGGGTGTTATCTCTTTTGTCGAAAATCAGCCGTTTTTGCTTGAACATTAAATGCCTCCAAATGGTATTTAATTAACTTCCCGGGGTGAAGAAACACTTTTTGAGACCTCAGAGTGAGTAAATTGGCCATTTTCATGCACTTTTAACCATTCCATAAATCTTGTGTTTAGGGCCCCTGGAAGCATGAAAATCACTTTAAACATGCTAATTTTAGCTCTAACACTGATGATCAACCTACAAATGTGAACTGACAATCAAAAATAAAACATTTGAAAACGGACCATACTCCACATTTCTGAAGCATGACGTAATGGTGGGGGGTGTTATCTCTTTTGTCGAAAAGCAGTCGTTTTTGCTTGAACATTAAATACCTCCAAATGGTATTTAATTAACTTCCCGGGGTGAAGAAACCCTTTTTGAGAACTCAGAGTGAGTAAATTGGCCATTTTCATGCACTTTTAACCATTCCATAAATCTTGTGTTTAGTGCCCCTGGAAGCATGAAAATCACTTGAAACATGCTAATTTTAGCTCTAACACTGATGATCCACCTACAAATGTGAACTGACGTTCAAAAATAAAACATTTGAAAATGGACCATTTTCCACATTTCTGAAGCATGACGTTATCTCTTTTGTCGAAAATCAGCCGTTTTTGCTTGAACATTAAATGCCTCCAAATGGTATTTAATTAACTTCCTGAGCCCCTGGAAGCATGAAAATCACTTTAAACATGCTAATTTTAGCTCTAACACTGATGATCAACCTACAAATGTGAACTGACGTTCAAAAATAAAACATTTGAAAACGGACCATTTTCCACATTTCTGAAGCATCACGTAATGGGGGGGTGTTATCTCTTTTGTCGAAAATCAGCCGTTTTTGCTTGAACATTAAATGCCTCCAAATGGTATTTAATTAACTACCCGGGGTGAAGAAACCCTTTTTGAGAACTCAGAGTGAGTAAATTGGCCATTTTCATGCACTTTTAACCATTCCATAAATCTTGTGTTTAGGGCCCCTGGAAGCATGAAAATCACTTTAAACATGCTAATTTTAGCTCTAACACTGATCATCCACCTACAAATGTGAACTGACGTTCAAAAATAAAACATTTGAAAACTGACCATTTTCCACATTTCTGAAGCATGACGTAATGGGGGGGTGTTATCTCTTTTGTCGAAAATCAGCCATTTTTGCTTGAACATTAAATGCCTCCAAATGGTATTTAATTAACTTCCCGGGGTGAAGAAACCCTTTTTGAGAACTCAGAGTGAGTAAATTGGCCATTTTCATGCACTTTTAACCATTCCATAAATCTTGTGTTTAGGACCCCTGGAAGCATGAAAATCACTTTAAACATGCTAATTTTAGCTCTAACACTGATGATCCATCGACAAATGTGAACTGACGTTCAAAAACTCAGCAAGGTTCCCCCAGTATCACACCCTGGAAGGGCAAATAAATGTACAGGCTGTTTTTATACTGGTTGTTGCATATTTAGCTAGTATGTCTTATTATATTAGGTGATCACGGGCAGATTTATGTCTGCTGTTTTAGTATTGTGTGTTGCAGGTATTTATTGTGCACTGATACAATAAACGCAAACATAAACTCAATGGTAATCAAGAAGAGCCCAGTGAACAACGTTTAACAAACCACTTGATTGTCATGTATACTTACATTATGTGGTTTCAAAAATTATGGCATTTGCTAAGAAACTTTCATTACTATTCTGCACGGGTGCTATGGCGGATGAAAAAATGAGGCAGGTGAAAGGTATCAATGACAAAATAAATATATCCTTTTTAAAGTTTACAAATAGTAAAAATGTCGCTCATTTTGTTATGGCCAGGGAGTGGCCGATGTCCCAGGGATACCTACCCCTCTCCCCAAAACCATCAATGCCAGTGAGAAAGCCTGAGACCAGCTCTTTTGGGTTTGAGTCATGAGACCCCCGGCAATATTTAGTTCATACACACAAAACATTTATATATAAACATTTTGCACAGTAACCACATTATTTACATGTTGCTTATAAGTGAGACCTAGCCATAACAGGTACTCTAATACATGGGAGTCACCTTACCATAACTAGTTTTACCTGTGCCACCCACAAACCATAACCATTCCGAGAGTGGTCATGACTGTTTCTGTGTCCCTTCCTCTTAAATCCCCCCGTCTAGGCGATGGGTCTATCCTTATGGTAAGAGCCCATCTTCTCTCTCCGGTACCGCATTGTACTGGGAACTCTCCCGTCTCAGGTGCACTTGTGCAGGGGGCCAGGCTGCCCTTAGGATACCCACCTCGGGCACCCGCTACACCCAAATTCCTTGGCCCTCTAAAGCCTGAGTTAGCTTGCGCCAACTGCGCCTGCAGGGGTGGGTGACAGGTAAGAGCTGCATGTCAGCCACATTCACCAACCCTGTAGCACTGCAACCTCTTTTCAACTTGCTGTCAGTACCCCTTGGAGGGCCCAGTGACGCATATATTATTTTAGTATAAAAAGATGCCGTAAAGGGACCCGAAGTCTCCCCACAAACCGTGACCTCACAGGCTAGCATAGTTCCCATATTACCTGCCTCCTCCCCCACATAACATACAAATTGACCTAGCCAGGCCCACAAGCTCTCCAGAAACCTCACCATATCTCCTTCCGGCATGTGTACCCCATCTTTTAAGAAAAAACAGCTCACCCTTGCAGCATCGATGAGGTATAGATGCTAAACTGGTTGTGTTCAACAACTTACCAACCTTCCTGATAAACCGTTTCACAGACTTATTGAGGGCCCTGACCAACTTACCAACTTTTCAGTTCGATGTTGGGGCAAGCTAATGTGGCCTCTTGGACTTCTTTGCAAGCCAACACATTTCTGAGACCCCAAGCTCAATTAAACTTTTCATCCAGAACGAGGCCGCAAGACAGGTCCTCGACCTGCCAAGACACTGCCACATCTCCCAGCACCAGTGCACACTCCACTGGCTCCCCATCAAAGCTAGAGTCACCTTCAAGATGCTCACCCATGCCCACAAGGCCCTCCACGACACCGGATCAGCATACCTGAACAGCCAACTCAAATTCCACGCACCCCTGAGGACCCTACGATCTGCCCAGCACTCCTACGCTGTGGTCCCTGCACCAGAAAGACCAGATCTGGAGGCCCCCCTTCTCCTTCCTCGTGGCCCGAGCCTGGAACGCCCTGCCGCGCCACCTCAGACAGATAACATCGCTCCCCATCTTCACAAGAAACCACAAAACCTGGCTCATCGACAGACCCCCCCCCCCTTGACGGGTGGAGCCTGCTAAGCCCACCCCCTCCACCAGCGCCTTGAGACCCTTACGGGTGAGTAGTCGCGCTTAACAAATGCCTGATTGATTGATTGACTGACCCTAGCTCTGCCAAGAAATTGACTCCCAAATGCACGATTACCATCGCTGGACACAGAAACCACTGGTGCAAATTCGGTCCAACGTAGTTTTCAAGTTGCCCACACACAGTCCCCTTTGACCGCTGCAAGTCAGCTGCTATCTGGGCTTCCTTGGCTGTGACGCGTTTTCACCTGGAGAATAAAAGCCATTGCACGCCTCACATAAAGGTGGCCCAACACCAGCACATCTGCAACACCTCTTTCTCCTATGTTGACAGAAGGCACTGACGTACCCAGCAGACGCATCACCTTATCATGTACTTCACCTGCATTGTAAGGATGGGAAAATTAATGGCAGAATATGTTCACTCTCACAAAGCCCTTGTAACAGTCGGACATCCAACAGCCTATCCTTTGACTGCTTGTCCTGCCAACCCTATGCCTGCACCCACGGTGGCTGCATCTATCCGAAATTAATGCAAACCATATTCCGCAGGATCTAACCCTCTTGCCACCATGGCTTTAATGAGAACCTTGGAAACTTGGGACCTTGTTAGTGGCATCCCGTCCTCATGAAGCCGCAAGGGGGGCCAACAGCCCCTTGTGCCTGGCGTGCCATAAAGTTTTGGAAGTGATAGGCACTTGGCACACCTAATGCTTTGTGTTTGTTTTAATGGTATTTAAACTATTTATTCCATCTATTGCGTGCTAGCAGGTGTCATGGGGCTGCCTTTCCCCTAAAATCCTTTGATCAAGCGGGTGTAACCGACTGTTACTCCCTGACCTACTGCACAGCTAATTTACTTAAACTGCTATTCTAAATAAGTTTACAACTTTTACACAATTGTTCAGTTGTTTTAACTTAGTTTTATTCACCAATTTTTTCTTTCAATGAATATTTGGTTAAGTTATTTTGCTTTGCATGTAGTTCATATCACATATTATTAATTTCATATACATTTTGTCTTTGGTGTGATTCTAGTCACACATTAACACATCCCATAACAATTGTTAACAACGTTTGAGGATTCATTGGCCTGATGCATTTCGGGACCCAGTCCCTTCTTCGGGGGCCTCCTGTAAATGAAATTAAACTTATGAATATTCTGTTAGCTTTTCCTTTTATGTTCAAGGCACTTATAGTTTCAAATCAATCACCAATATCTTATAAATGAACATATCTCCTTGTGAATTCATATTTAAGAGTGGTTCCATTCTCTTATTAAGTGTTTTTCTGTTGTCTAAACAAAGGGTTGAAATTCACATTTATCTGCCTGGATGGACTTCAATTATCAAGATCCTGTTTGTTTTTTAAACGATTTAAAGCATCATGCAATGTAAAAATAGCTGAATAAATGATTCGGGATGCTCAAAAATCTTTTGAACCGTTAACAATTGTTATGGGATGTGTTAATGTGTGACTAGAATCACACCAAAGACAAAATGTATATGAAATGAATATTATGTGATATGATATGAACTACATGCAAAGCAAAATAACTTAACCAAATATTCATTGAAAGAAAAGATTAGTGAATAAAACCAAGTTAAAACAACTGAAAAATTGTGTAAGAGTTGTAAACTAATTTAATATAGCAGTTTAAGTAAATTAGCTGTGCAGTAGGTCAGGGAGTAACAGTCGGTTACCACCCACTTGATCAAAGTGCCATAAAGTTTGCAAGATTCCCTAGCGGGTGGCACTTGTTCCCTGGGGCCCTATGAAGCAGTATGCGGTCTCTTCTACCCCTCTGGTTGGTCTTAGAATGTGTAATGGTGACCGCCAAAGAGCCAAGTGTACATTGAATATCTGCCAGCTGCCAGCCACTGCTTCTATCCTTCTTGTTCTTTTGCCACAAGCTCCTCTACCCTTATTGACCCATTGAGCGACAGGAAGAAAGCTGTCCTAAACATCTGAACCTCAGCTGGTGGCTGCTCACCTTCTCAAATCTGATTCTGATCCCGCCAGTTTCAACGCATCTATGTGGCTCCTGGAATCCTGCTTGCATCCCTCCAGCCTCCACCAGCCCTTCAGCCTCCTTTGCACCAGAAAAACACTGGCCCTTTTATATAGCCTAGCATCTTAGTAAAGGAGACAATTGCAGCAGTATGGTGTTTAGTGCAAGGCGCAGGTCGCCCCTTGCCTCTCAAGGCCTTCAAGAACTGTGACTACAGACTCGGTTGAACACCCCTTCACCAACAACCTCTCTTTCCTGAAACCTGCGATATGTATAGTTCCAAGAAACATGGTTGTTCTGTGCATAGATACATGGATCCATCCACTCGCACTAACGAGAAGAATATGCTCTATCACCATAACAGAATTCAAGACACTCTCTATTATGCATCTTTAATGTGACTTCTCTGCCCTAAACTAAGTAAAACGCCTATGTTACTGGACCTAATGAAAAACTGCTTATTTGAAAAAACGTAGCAAGGAGTGGAAACACACCAAGGACATCACCCTGCAAGGAAACACTAAACTCACAGCTCCCCCTAGAGGCGTATCAGCCCTCGCAGGGAGAATGCATTCTAAGATATGGTGTTGTTCCTCAGGGCTCCTCTCTGAGCCCCGCTCTATTCAACCTATATATGAGACCGCTGGCTAGTGTCGTCCGCCCATTTGGAGTCAAGATCAAGATTGTCTCATATGCGGACGACACGCAGCTGGTGGTCTCACTGGCGCAGGAGGCTTCCCGAACTGCGCCAGGCGGGCTTAGAGAATGCCTGGAGGAAGTGAGGAACTGGATGTCGTCATCATCCCTGAAACTGAACGGAGACAAAACTGAGCTGATGCTCTTAGGACCCTCAGAACCGACACTTCCCCCCTCCTTATGGCCACCATGCCTAGTACCCCCCCCCCCCCCACAACCCCAAAAAGCACCATCAAAAGCCTCGGAGTGTGGCTGGACAGTTCTCTGGCTTTCAATGTCCAAGCCACAAAGGTTTCAGCCACCTGTTTTGGCATTATGAGAGTGCTAAATAAAATCTTTCCTCTTCTTCCTATGGAAGTCAAACAGGCAGCCATCCAAGGTCTCATTCACTCACGCCTTGATTTTAACAACGTACTTTATCTAGGCGCACCAGTATATACCCTTCGCAGGCTACAGACTGTACAGAACTGCGCAGCTCGCCTTCTACTCAAAATCCCTCGCAGACACTCAGTGAGGACCGGAATGACTAGCCTTCACTGGCTACCGGTTCGGCAGAGAGTTCTGTTCAAAGCGCTATGCATAGCCCATCAAGCCTTTTGGGACATGGGACCCATCATCGTCCGTGATCTGGTCAGCCACTATATCCCAAATCGAAGTCTTCGTTACAGCCAGACTCTCTTGGCAGTGGTCCCAAGAATAAAGAGAGTTAGAACCAGCGGAAGGACGTTCACTTACAATGCTTCCAAGCCACTCAGAACCTCACCATGTTCCGCAAGCAACTGAAGACTTACTTATTCACATCCTCTTGCTAACTACTGTTCCTCCCTCCTTGTTCTCTGTAGTTCACAGTTATCCCAGCGCTTGGACGCCCTCGGGCAACAATTGCGCTTTATAAATCCCCAAGTTTACAAGTTTACAAATCGCTTGAATTGAACAGATTTTTCAGTACTGAAAGACACAATGACATATGCAGGAGCGATAGGAAGAGCATTTGACATTCGATCTAGCCCACTCGTGGATCATTCACTTCAAACAAAATTACAAGCGAAAGTACAGTTGTTGATGGATTGACAACATACTGGGTGAAAACAGACATCCACCATTTGCAACTCATTATATCAGCAGTGATTGGTCACTCCCCAAATTGTGCTGAGCTGAAAAGTCTGACCAGTTGTTACCAGGCAGACTTGTTGAATATTTTGCAAGACTCACTAGCACATTTGTTATTTCTAAACACGTGTTACATGTATCAGCATGTGATACTTTTGTGCCTCAGAATCGTGTTGAAACTGTGTTGAAACAGTTTGGTTTGGTTACGGTGGTATGCAGCAGGGTATGTTGTCCCACTGGTAGCACTGTGGAGGCGGCAACACCAAACTGGCAGCTTAATTTTACCTGTATTCTGCCGTGGCATCAGCTCCTGGGAAAGACCATGAGCTGATGCGAGCCACTGGGCACAGTATCAAGCAGTAGTAAAGCCAAGCCAGAGAAAGTCTAGTGCACCATGTGCAGGGGCACCAGACTGTCTCTACAAACTCCAATCCCTGTGCTGGTACGACGAAGAGGAACCAGCGCAAAATAGATCAGATGACCCTTCAATGCACCAATGCAGCTTGGCACTGTCCTACCTTCGTCGTGATGCACTGTGGCGGGAGAGATAGCCAGTAAGAGCCCCCAACAGGCCGAGTGCATCTTCACGAGATCTGGGGCCATATGTATCATCATCACCATTTGCGATTTCTAAATAGCGATTTTTAAGGAATCGCTATTTAGAAATCGCAAAATGGTATGTATGTAGAAAATCGCTATTTTTTAGCGATTTCCAATTATTCCTTATTTGTGAATTCGCAAATAAGGAATAATTTCCCATTCATTTCTATAAGCCAGGAGGCCCATGGAAATGACTGTGAAATAATTCTCAATTTGCGAATTCGCAATTTGCTAATCGCAATTTGAGAATTATTTCAAGGGTGCAGGGGTGTCTCAAGGACACCCTGCTGCAACCCTGAAAATTACATGTGTATGCATATGGCGCACATGCATGCTCAATGGGCATGTATGTGCGTCATATGCCACCCTCACAAATGCACAATTGTGCATATTTACAAGAAATCACAAATTACCACCAACTACAAGTTGGTGGTAATTTGCGATTTCTAAACCTGAATTCGCAATTTTGAAAAGCTTCATACATAGCATTTAAGGAATCGCAAAATTGTGATTCCTTAAATGCTTAAGCAAAATAAGGAATCACAATTTTTTGCGATTCCTTATTTTGCTACTTTTTCATACATTTCAAAATCGGGAAAAAAGCCGTTTGCGATTCGCTAAGGCTGAAATTCTGCGAATTTGAGCCTTAACGAATCGCAAAAGGCTTGATACATATGGCCCCTGGTCTTCAAAGGAAGGGCCCACACCGGCTTTCATTCTCTAAGGTCAAAAAACGTACTGCATGGAGCAGGACCAAGTCCAACGTATAATATGGCCAACCATGTGGGTATGAAAACACACAGGGATGCACTACTATAAAAAAACCTGTAATAAAAAATAAAAAAATGTCAGAAAGTCCATTAACCTGGCAATGTCCAGGCAAGCCCAGAGGTGATGCTCTTATTACATGAAGTCATTGATGGACCTCTGCTGTACAGCTCCAGCCCTGCTCTGCTTTCTCTGCAATGGGCTAAAGCCTTCAGACATGGCTTCTTAATGGGAATGCTGCTCTTTTTCTCAACAGCACAATTCACACAAAGACAATCTATAGTGAGAATGAATGTACATTTCAAAAGAGGCACATACATAGTTGAACTGTACAAACAATGTGAGGAGGCCTCGGGCTGTATTCCAGATATCAGGCCACTACACCCAGGGGACCGGTCAGCATGGGAGACAACTTTTACCAGCAGTGTTAAGACATGCCTAAACACCCTAACAAGTCTAAAGACCATAGAAGCAATTATATTCTTCACTTCGGGATAAGAAGCCACCCCCACCCACCAGGATATGAGAACAATTAGAAGCTCCCACCTGATCTCCACAAAGTAATGTGAATTAGCAAAAAAGTGATCAAACTGCACTGGATCGCAATGGCGGCTGGCAACTACTGTGAGTGGGAGGGGGGCGTGCTGATTACATTAGATAAATAAAGTCAAAAGTTACATACTGTGCAGCAGCTGTACTCCTCGCCCTGGTCCTCGTCTTCTCTGTGACGTCAGGGTTCCACTCAGCTCCTTAACCAAGCCTGGCGCTTACGTGCCAGGATTGGAGGAAGCCGCCTCTGTCGGGCACTGGAGGCCTGCACTTGCTCTCAACCCAGTTGTCCTAAGACAGCTAGCCAAAAGGACATGCACACTTTAAACAGTGCACGGGCAGCCGTCTGCCCACCACTCTGCCCTGCTGCCACTGAGCAGGTCCCATCACATCCTGACATTCAGTTCGTGATGGGGTGACAAAAAATAAAATAACAAATTAACTTCATTACCATTTTATTTTTCGTTTTAGGGGGCATTTCAGTAGGGCCACCCTCCCCCCCAAAAATGGAAGAGCCGCCCTTGCTGGATCGATCGCGGACACCTGCTGCAGATATTGTAGATTGCACACCACTTTGCCTATGCCCTGTTAGGCTCACACAAATACCACAGTGTCTGGAAAAAAATCATTGAGCAGTGGTAAATATATAAAATGTCAGTCACTAGACCTTGCCAGCTCCTACCCCTTGCAATTACGTTGTCGGGCGTTAACCTATGCCCTCACCATTTGACAGTCCCTCCCCTTTTGGCCTCTATTTTCAGACATTTAATGCCCGGACAGCTGGTTCCCATTAATAGATAGAGGACCGGTTAAAGGTAGAGGCAGACAGCCAGTCAGCAACTGAAAACAGACCACACTGAAATGGTCATGAAGACACCCATATAAAAATTTAAGTATGTTTTTTTTGTTTTTTACAAATTTTAGCAGAGTGACAAGACATTGGTCCCGAAGAATGCCACAAACCCCTGGTCACCTGACAGAAACATGTTGACCTAGTCAGATAGGGAACATCCTTACCCCTATTGTTACACTGTTTTTAACTCCATCCATTGGGGATACTCACATTAAAAATAAAACAATATGAGGTGCTTTTAATACACTTTTGATATTATTTAGCACTCTGCCCCTCACTCACATATTACATTGGAAAAAAAAACACCTCACGCTCCTCTCCTGAGGGAGAGTTGTAGCCCGCACAGTGCACCTTGCGGCCACTGTGTGCAAGAGGGAACCCAATGATGAAGCATGTCACCCTATGGGTGAGTGAGGGTTCTCGTCTTTAAAAAGCAAATGCCCTTTATCTTAGTTTTGTTTATACACACCTGTGTTCACATTCTAGCTAAAGAAACCATAGGGTTTCCTTTTGTGTGTATTATAGAAGTGGAGTGGTACCACGGAAGGTTATAATCCCTCCGATAGAGACCTTGTTGTGATATTTTCTTAGTTCAATAAGTTTATTAGAGTTTTAAAAGAGTAAAAATAATTAAAATACAAAACATAATGATACAATTGAGGTAGGGAAAGAAAAGAAATACAGAAGTTCATTATAGTAATTGATCAAATAAGAAATAGAACATCTCAATTAATATTCTGATCAAGTACGGAGTATATAATAACAGATTCACAGTAATGAACCATACAGACCCTCAAAGGTATCATTGTCAGAAAGGCAAGAAATATAGAAAGAAGAGAATGAAACCAGAAGAAGAGAGAAGAAGAAAGAGAGGGACAAGAAGAAGAAGAAAGAGAGGAAAGAAAAGAGAGGAAAGGAAAAGGATCTACTGTGGCGCTACATATACATAAAAAAGACAAACAGCAATCAGGTAGACGGCAGAAAGGGATACTGATCAACCAAGCCCTTTGAGGCCAAATCCATATATATGTCTAAAGCCCTCCATACATTACTAGAAATAGCGGGGGAGAGGTGAGCCACATCAACAGAAGTGTGTGCACTTCTTAAGAAAGAAACCCATGCCCACCATGTATGATATGAAACCGAAGAGAAAGACTTCCATTCCATAAGAATCACCTTAACAGCAACTGTCAATAATAAATCTAATAACTGCATATCTACAGCATCCAACGGTAAAGGATCACGGGAAGCCAAAGGCCCCAACAAAATCATGGGCAAGGAAAGCTGGAAATTGATTTGAAAGATTAACATAAGATGTTTATGTATAGGATCCCAAAAGGGTTGCAAAAGCGAGCAGTGGAAAAACATATGCGGAAAATCCCCAGCAGCCAAACCACAGCTCCAACAAAGATCATCATCTTTTAAGTGTAGAGTATGTAATCGCACAGGAGTCCAATGAAGAAGATTAACAGAAAAGAATTTAGATTGGAACAAAGAAGGAGCAATTTTATCACAAAGAGAGAGCTTACCAATCAGCTGCCATGTTTCTGGAGAAATATGGTCAATAGTTTCCTTATCAAAGTGACGCAGCCACTCTGCTGTGCAACAGTATCAGAGCCAGAGGAAGTCGATAATAAACATTTATAAATTCGTGAAGCAGTATGACCAGTCTTAAGCCACAAAGAGAATAATGCAATAGTGGGAGAAGTGGGCACCAAACGAACCTTGGCGAGGGCCACTTTAATTTTGAGGAAGGTGTAAAAATCTAAATTCGAGAGCGAGAACTGGCGAGCCAAGGAGGAGAAGGGTAGCTGATCATTATGGTCGTTGTATAAATGACGAACCAACGTAATTCTTTTGGATGACCAGTATTGTACTAGTGGAGGATCAATAATAAACTTTATTCTAGGGTTATGCCACAAGGAAGACCATCTTGATTTATGGATCGGGGTAATCACTTTCTTGTCAACAGCTCTAACAGCAGCAATAGTATCTAATACGATAGTACGAGAAAACGGAATAGCTAGTGTGGACGTGGTTAAAAAGGAAGAGACAGGTAGAGGAGAAGAAAGATGTTGTTCAATGCACATCCAAGAAGGTATGTGACCAGGAAGTGAAGAAAACCATGCGATTCTGGCCCGTTTATCACTCCAGAGAAATTTAGAAGTAATCGAATCAATCTCCCGAAAGGAGGAGGAAGGCAGCTTCACCGGGAGCATTGAAGAAACAAAATTAATGATAGGTGTGATCATAATTTTTAATGTTTGTACCCTACCCCACCAAGAAATATGTTTAGGGGACCAAGTACCTAAAAGACACTGTACTTTAATTAGGGTCTGAGCCTCATTATAAGCTACAGTATCATAGAAGGCACCACAGAACCAGATCCCCAAATATTTGAGGTGTTTTGATTGCCATTTAAAACCTGCTGATCCCATATGTGATGGGAAGCAATACGCGTTGAGCGGAAACATCTCTGTCTTATCTCTGTTAAGAGTATACCCAGAGACCTTAGAAAAAAGAGCAATAGTATCCGTAATCGCAGGGATAGCGGAAACGATATCAGAAAAAATAAGAACATCATCAGCATACGCCGCTGTTGTGATATAATATAAAGTCACTAGACCTTGCCAGCTCCTATCCCTTGCAATAACGTTGTAAGGCGTTAACCTATGCCCCCACCATTTGACGGTGCCACCCTTAAAGCTGCAACGTGATAATAATGAAACATTTCTTGTAAACCGACGATGCATATGACAGATGAAAACCTTTCATAGAGCCACAAAATAGCTCATTTAAAACAAGATGCCAGTACTGCTTTTTGATTTAACACATTTTAAATGCACAATGACTTAAACAATTGTAGCATTACCACACAACAAATTGTGACTGTATTAATCTTTTTTATTTTGATAAATTCTCAAAATATTCCAAAACACATTATTCCAAAATTTTGAAAAAACTTCAAGGGGAAGAGGGAATATTAAAAACTATAATCCAATTGGATGTAGAAAGGTGAAATATAGACACACAAGAGGAAAAATATAATTCAGAATGATTGGGCTACAGTCACACATCACATTCGCCATCTACCATTTAGTCTGAACAACTGTCATACACAGGTAAGTAAAGGACCTAATTAGCAAACAATAGGATATCTACTGCCCTAATGTGATCCACATATAGTTTTCATATAACAAATGACGTTCAAATAGAGCACATGATAAGTACAATATGAGTTTGAAATATAATTTATTTTTGATATTTTTAGGAAATTATTATTTTATCCATTATTTTTTTCCTTCTTTTCTTATTTCATAATTTTTTTTCACGATACATAAATTTTACATAGGCAGAAAAAAATACAAAAAGACATATACATACCGTAATTTTGGTCGATGTATTTACAGATGTAGGCAATATGATGTTAAACCACATATATGGCAAATGGCGTCACGACCAGTAACAGAGATAGATGCGATAAGAGATAGAACAATGAATGGGTCGGCATTTTTCAACTGATTGCCAACCTTCAATATATTTATGTGAGGATTGAATAATCACGCTTTTGAGTTTTGAGGAAACACCAACACTTAACTTTGTAGCACAATCACGTTACCATGATAACAGGACGATTATGAATGCACAGGGACCTGGGATTTGGAGCAAGTACGAAATAATTTTGGGGAGAAGATGTAACGTGCCATTTTCTTCGGGGCACATGTTGAAACTGACTCCCCTTTTGTTTTCCAATGTTCTACACAGGAATCGGGTTGTGAAAAAGTCGTATGAACCAGTGTCTGTTTAACTCAAGAAGAAACTCCTTCTCTGTGAAGGTAATTATCTTTTGGTTGCTATTTATGTGGCGTTTTTCACAATGTTTGCTCGAAAAAACATCACATGGTTTTATTCGTTTTGCTTTGTAGTCCATGATGGGAGTTTTGTATTGCATCTGAAGCTCTTACAATTGATCTTGTACATTGGATTTGAGACTTGCGCAGGATTATTAAGAAGACAAGGTAATTCAGCTGGGAATGCTGGTCTGTTTTAAAGTTGAAGCTTTCACTCAGGAGATAGGATAGTAAGAATTGTTGTTTGATTCTTTTGCAGGACTGATCCCTCAAGGTCCTGAGGAGAACCCCCACAACTAAGGGGTTTCGAAACGCGTTGACCCTCTCTTTTTCCTTTAAGGCTAATCTTGTGACAATGTTGTTTTGAAACATTTAAAATGTAAAAAAATGTCGATGGCCTTATAGATGACTATGAATTAGAAATAATATAAAAATAGTACCCCACCGCATACATTAATAAGAGTTTTTTCCGAACCTTGGTGAGGCTATACACGTCTTTTCTTTTTTTCTTCTTATTTGTTTCACTTGCGTGTCTGAATTTTGTGTCCACCCTGATTTATATCTCTTTTTGACTGCGAGATGTATGTGTATGACAGTTGTTCAGACTGAATGGTAGATGGCGAATGTGATGTGTGACTGTAGCCCAATCATTCTGAATTATATTTTTCCTCTTGTGTGTCTATATTTCACCTTTCCACATCCAATTGGATTATAGTTTTTAATATTCCCTCTTCCCCTTGAAGTTTCTTCAGAAATTTTGGAATAATGTGTTTTAGAATATTTTGAGAATTTATAAAAATAAAAAAGATTTATACAGTCACAATTTGTTGTGAGGTAATGCTACAATTGTTTAAGTCATTGTGCATTTAAAATGTGTTAAATCAAAAAGCAGTACTGGCATCTTGTTTTGTTGAGAACTATATACGGCACAGCCTTACTGCTCTTTACCCAAACCCTTTGTTGTTTCTTATAAAATAACTCATGACACAAATGACTGACTTGAAAACCCACAGATTGACACGTTTTACAAAATAGCACTTGTAACTCGGGGCCTTTGAACAGGACATCAACTTGCTGTGCTACCGCACGTTGGGGCATATTAGGAAGAACCTCAATAAAATTACCGCCGTTTTAGCGGCAGGAAACTGCCGCTAAAACGGCAATAATGGAAAGGGGCGACCAACTCGGTCCCCCCGAACTTATGGCAGAGTGCCTCGATCCCCCCGGGAAGACATTTTTGGGCGGGGGGCGCGTCTCGGCTGGTATGCCCGAAGCGGCGTAGCTGGGGCGCGCCCGTTCCCGCCCTAGAGTGGGCTGGCCTAGACACTGACGCAGCCAGCCACGCCCTCGGGGCAGGCAGGGGCGGGTATACGCCCGCCCTGAAGACGGATAAAAAGGGACGCAAGACCAGAAGACATCCTCTTGTTCTTGTGCCCTGAAGCTGCACCTCCTCGCTGCACGTGAGCTCGGGACAGAACGAAGAGCCAATTTTGAGCGTTTTAATCTTTCTTTTGTCTTCTAGATACTTCGTTGGAAAGATGCCCAAGAAAGGCGCGAAGAGAATGACGACTGACCAGATGGTTCGGGTCCTCATGAAGGAGATGTCCGAAATAAAGAAGCGGTTGGCGGAGCGAGACGGGGAGGAGGGATCGGGGCGTCCACCGGCTGGAGGGAAGCCAAAGAGGCCGAGAAGGGGGCCAGCCGGGGGAGACGTCCCGGTCCCCTGTTCCCCGCTCGAGGCGCCAGCCCCGGTACCGGCCCCGGTGCCGAAGGAAGGGAATCCGATTCCCTTCGTAGTCACCCCGACATCCACTGAGGATATGCCTACCGAGTTAGCGGCACAGTTAGCAGCGTGGTTGGGGGACAGTAGCGAGGGCTCCACGGCTGCCGAAGCGCAAGCACTGATGAAACAGTTGCGCGAGAAACGTGATACAGCCAAGGTACCCGCGCCGGCTGCGGTGATAGACAAGCCACAAGTGGCGGAAGCAGCGTTCAGTGCAGGTAAGCGGCCATTGCCGATCGCGAGGGATGAGTCAACACCCTCTCGCAGAGAAAAATTGGGGCAACATGTTCCTTTGACAATAAAGGAGAAGATTTGGGCGGGGGAATATGTAAACATTTTCTCCTTGCTTGTTGATCATTATGAGGTTGAGACTGTTAAGAGTCAAAAGGATCTGATGCATCCAAGTGTTTGGCGCGCGAAAATGGCCGCCTTTAAAGTGAATGAGAATATTGGCAACTGGGGCAATGCATGGGGAATTTTTACGTCAATTTTGGGGGAACGTAGGCCTGAATTGCTCCCTGAGTTTCCAGTATATCAGTCACGAATTATGGGGTACTCGACATCGCACCAAGGTAACCAATGGTTCTGTTATGATAACCTTTTCAGGAAAGCGATGGAGCATAACAAAAGTTTAACCTGGGACTGTTATGATTCTTTGACATGGGATAAAATGAAAGAGTCAGGGATGTTGAAAATGCCGTTGGTGGGGAGTACTGTTGGTGAATCCTCCCGCCAATATGGGGGGACGCCCTTTCGGTCGGGTACGGGTACCGACGATTATCCGAGACCCGCCGGCAATGCAGGGAAGAAGGGTTTCTGTTTTAATTTCAACAAAGGTAAATGTACTAGGCCCCCGGGATCGTGTAAGTTCAAGCACGAATGTAGTGGTTGCGGGGCACCCCATCCTGAGTCCTCGTGCAGAGCCAGAACGGGTGAGAATGGGGGTAGAGGAGGCGCCAAACAGGTCTAATGTAGTCCGAGGGGCGCCTTTACCAACCCCGATTGATACCTTGGCGATGATTCCCTGGCTCAGCGAATACCCAGATCGTACTTCTGCTGGGGTGCTGCGGAACGGTTTTTCATATGGTTTCCGCATCCCGGTGGGGGACTTTCGGGGTGTCGGGACGTGCAAAAATCAACTTTCCGTCTTGCAGCATACGACTGTAGTGCAGGATAAGATCCGGAAAGAGGTTATCCGAGGTCGGGTTGCCGGCCCGTTTAGTGTTCCCCCGGTACAGAATTTTGTCTGTTCTCCTTTAGGGGTGGTCCCCAAGAAGGACCCAGGTGAGTTTCGGTTGATCCACAATTTATCAGCTCCTCATGGCCTTTCTGTGAACGATGCAATTGATCCAGAGGTATGTTCGGTGCGGTACGCATCATTCGATGAGGCCGTAGCCATTTTGAATCGCTTGGGGCCCGGGACGCTGATGGCGAAATCAGATATCGAGTCAGCGTTCCGTTTGCTCCCGGTACACCCGGACGACCAACGTCTTCTGGGATTCATGTTTCAAGGTTCGTATTACATGGATAGGTGTATGCCGATGGGGTGCTCTATATCTTGTGCATACTTCGAGAAATTCAGTAGTTTTCTACAATGGGTTTACACGAAGGAAACGGGTTTTCGAAATGTGATGCATTACCTTGATGACTTTCTGTTCCTTGGGGCCGCTGGGGATGACGAATGTGCCCGGGCCTTGACTGAATTTTGTGTATTAATGGATCGATTTGGCGTGCCATTGGCACCAGGTAAAACTGTGGGTCCCACGACTTGCCTCGAATTTCTGGGGATCGAGTTGGACTCTAATGAGGGTTGTTTTCGTTTACCAGCTGCAAAAGTGTCGAAATTCAGGGCAGCCCTGCAAATGTGTATAAATGCATCTAAAGTTACGCTGCATCAATTGCAGCAATTGGTGGGGAAGTTGAATTTTGCCCTGAGGGTGATCCCAATGGCCCGCCCCTTTTCCCGTTCAATCGCCCAGGCGATGGTCGGCCTAAAGGAGGGTCATCATCGCACGAGACTATCGGCCGAGGTCCGCCAAGACATGCGGATTTGGTTAGCATTTTTGGCGGATTTCAATGGTCGAGTCGTCTGGAACAAACCAGCCTTGTCCTCTGAAGAGCTTGGTCTATGGACGGATTCAGCGGGAAGCATGGGCTTTGGCGCCATCTTCGGCACAAAATGGTCGGCACAAAGGTGGCCAACATGGTGGCATGAAGAGGGGCTGACGAGTAATATTGCTTTCCTTGAACTGTTTCCCATTTTGGTGGCCCTCAGAACCTGGCCCGATGGATTCAGAAATCACTCTGTCGTATTTTGGTCTGACAATATGACCGTTGTAGAATGCATCAATAGTCAGGCAGCACGTTGTAAAATGATTTTAAGGCTGCTTAAAGAAATTGTCTTACTGTGTATGCAACTGAACGTGGTATTCAGAGCGAAACATGTCCCAGGGGTGATGAATCAGGCGGCTGATGCACTGTCTCGTTTTCAAATGCAGGCTTTCTCGGGTTTCCTTCCCTCAGCGGACCCAGAGCCGGCACCCTTTCCCGAAGCTCTCTGGTCTCTCGGTGCCCCGAACTTCGTTACCTCGTGGGAGAGAGTCTAGCACCAAGGACGAGGAAGGCATACGAAGGGGCGTTTCGGGCCTATTTAGCCTTTTTGGGGACTGAGAGAGGGGGGCTTTGGGGGCATGAGGATTGGGTAGTACATTTTCTGATGTCCTTGCGTAGGGCTGGGAAGTCGGTGGCTACAGCCCAGAGGCATCGTGCTGCCATTTCCTTTGTTGCCAGGGCTCATAATATCCAGGACCCGACAGCGTCTTTTGTTGTACAGAAAGCGCTGCGTGGGTGGCAACGCCTTGAGGGTCGCAGAGTAGATGAGAGGCGCCCGATAGGTCTGGATAGGTTGTCCCAGTTGCTGGCCACACTCCCCGCCACATGCTCGTCTCAGTTCGAGGCCTGTTTGTTCCGAGCTGCTTTTACGCTTGCATTTCACGGGGCGATGAGGATAAGTGAGCTGGTGGCAAGGAACAAACAGGATGTGGTGGGGGGTTTGTGCCGGGAACACGTTCAGATCTGGGGTGAGACGATGACTGTATCTTTTGTCAAGTCCAAAACTGATCAAGGTGGGGTAGGGGACTGCATAGTCATTCGCAGGATCCCAGGGTCCTCCATGTGTCCGGTAAAGTGTTTAGAAGACTACCTAGCACGAAGGGTGGCATCATGGGGAGGGACATTGTTGAGACACGCGGACGCCACCCCACTGACGAAATTTCAGTTTCAGCGGGTGCTTGCGATGTCAATTACCGCAGCGGGCTTGGACCCGGGCGAGTTTGGGACCCATTCCTTTCGGATAGGGGCTGCCACTGAAGCTACAGCCAGGGGTCTCAATGTGGAACAAGTGAAACGAGTGGGGCGCTGGTCCTCCAATTGTTATAAGAGGTATGTGCGGTTGCACATGTTGTGAAGCTATGATAATGTACTCACGCTTCTTGTCTTTTGTTTGGTTTTCAGTTACGCAAGCCTTCGAGGCGGGGCGGACTATGCAGTCGACCCAACACCAGGCCAGCGGTCAGACATCACCGGCTGTGAGGAAAGAGGTGTGGGTCGTGGGCCACTCATACGTGAGGCGTGCCGCTGACGTATTCAAAGCAGGTGACATGATTCACGTAGCTGGGGAATACGGGTACAGGGTGTCCTTCTACGGAAGAGGCGGTCTCTGTATTGACCAGTTTCAGGCATTCTTTGAGGATTTGTTAGGGCGGACGAGGTCACCGCCGTCTATAGTCATAGTACATTTAGGGGGCAATGATTTGGTCACCACCGGTAGACGACTTCTCCTAGAGGCAATGCTTTCCACTGTAAGTTGGTTGGCGAGGAAAGTTCCGGGGTGCATAATTGCGTGGTCTCATATGATCCCACGAAAAGTGTGGCGGGGGGCTGTTTCGATTCCTGCTTTGAACCATTCTGTTAGAAAACTTAATAACAAAGTGAGTAGGTTGTTCCGTTCCAGGACATTGCATTCTATCTCGCATGGTTGTATTAATGATGACAGTATGTATCTAGGGGATGGTGTGCATTTGTCTCGGGTGGGAAATGAGTTACTCATAGGAGACTTCTTAGCATGGTTAAAAACGTTGAAACATGACCTTTAGGTAGGAGTTTTGTGGGGGTCCGGATAGCCGGTCAACTATCCGGCCTGTGGCGGTAAGGTCATGATCGGTGAGCACTAATTGGTAGATCCCTATGAGTGGGCGTCACCCAACACGGATGGGAGCGCTCGGGAGAGGTGGCCATTGGCCCCTCAATGGGGAGGCGGTCCCTTCTAAGGATGGGTCGCCGGAAGTAAAGGAAAAGGCGGTCAAGGCCCCTTCCTTTGTAGGAGGGGTTACAGCCCCCTCCTGGGGAATTTCCCGGGGCCAGTGACATCTGCGACGGCAGATGCGGTAAGTTGTGTGGGGTTGGGATAAGGTCTACGATACCTTCTAGATACCTCACACGGGTATTCGAACGACCTTTAACTGGCGTCGAGTCTTTAGGTGCCCCCGTCAAGTCAAGGGAAATTGGTAGTAGTTGCACTTGAGGTACGCCTCCGTGCTGTCGCCCCTCCCAAGTGGGAGGGGTAAGTCGGGTTAGGGATCTTGACACCGGTTATGACCTTGCCGTTGGCCCTTAAACGTTAGGATGTACAATTTCAATATGTCAAGAAAATGTTTGTAGGATGCTAGTTCGGCTAGGAGAACCTCTGTATTAGAGAATCTGTTAAGGATAGCCAAACATCGTAATGTGGTAATGAAATTGTACATAACATGAAACGTTTAATGTTTTAATTTTGTTTTAATAAATACGGCCGGGATGGTCACTCCATCCCACTTCCAAAAACTTCAAGAACGGTTTCCGGTTTCCCTCCTTTGGGGATTGTGTTGAGAGGGGGTGGCGGGTATCTCGGCCATATGGAAAGGGGCGACCAACTCGGTCCCCCCGAACTTATGGCAGAGTGCCTCGATCCCCCCGGGAAGCCATTTTTGGGCGGGGGCGCGTCTCGGCTGGTATGCCCGAAGCGGCGTAGCTGGGGCGCGCCCGTTCCCGCCCTAGAGTGGGCTGGCCTAGACACTGACGCAGCCAGCCACGCCCTCGGGGCAGGCAGGGGCGGGTATACGCCCGCCCTGAAGACGGATAAAAAGGGACGCAAGACCAGAAGACATCCTCTTGTTCTTGTGCCCTGAAGCTGCACCTCCTCGCTGCACGTGAGCTCGGGACAGAACGAAGAACCAATTTTGACCCACCCACCAGCCCCTGAAGACAGCCAGTTGTTTGTAATAAAGTTGATTAATTTTGCTTACATTTTCGTTTACAGGTTGTGGAGTTATGTTGATGTTGAGTATAATAAAGAATGGTCGGTTTTAGTACGTTTTGCCATTAAAGAGATTCAGATATAGTGTTGAATTTTAAGCATGCTCTTTCGGTCATAGTGGCCAATGTATTCTTAGGTTTTGTTAGCACTGTCTTTGTTAGCACTGTCGTATTTATTTTGGTAGGCGGTAAGGTCATGATCGGTGAGCACTAATTGGTAGATCCCTATGAGTGGGCGTCACCCAACACGGATGGGAGCGCTCGGGAGAGGTGGCCATTGGCCCCTCAATGGGGAGGCGGTCCCTTCTAAGGATGGGTCGCCGGAAGTAAAGGAAAAGGCGGTCAAGGCCCCTTCCTTTGTAGGAGGGGTTACAGCCCCCTCCTGGGGAATTTCCCGGGGCCAGTGACATCTGCGACGGCAGATGCGGTAAGTTGTGTGGGGTTGGGATAAGGTCTACGATACCTTCTAGATACCTCACACGGGTATTCGAACGACCTTTAACTGGCGTCGAGTCTTTAGGTGCCCCCGTCAAGTCAAGGGAAATTGGTAGTAGTTGCACTTGAGGTACGCCTCCGTGCTGTCGCCCCTCCCAAGTGGGAGGGGTAAGTCGGGTTAGGGATCTTGACACCGGTTATGACCTTGCCGTTGGCCCTTAAACGTTAGGATGTACAATTTCAATATGTCAAGAAAATGTTTGTAGGATGCTAGTTCGGCTAGGAGAACCTCTGTATTAGAGAATCTGTTAAGGATAGCCAAACATCGTAATGTGGTAATGAAATTGTACATAACATGAAACGTTTAATGTTTTAATTTTGTTTTAATAAATACGGCCGGGATGGTCACTCCATCCCACTTCCAAAAACTTCAAGAACGGTTTCCGGTTTCCCTCCTTTGGGGATTGTGTTGAGAGGGGGTGGCGGGTATCTCGGCCATATGGGCTTGCTAATATGCGTTATAGAATTCCAATAGAAGCCCAGGTTGGCTATCGGAATTCTATAACGCATATTAGCAAGACCATTATCGCCATTTTAGCAGCAGTTTCCTGCCGCTAAAACGGCAATAGTTTTTACGGGGTTCTTGCTAATATGCCCCGTTATCCTTCCGGTCCGATATACAGAACCCACCAAGCCCGGCAGGTCCCCTGAGAGCACTTCGGAGCATATTTGCAACAGGCACCGATAATTATCGCTGACCTTGTATACCGCATTATTTTCTATCGCTGGAATATTTCACCAGGCTAGCATAGTATTAACAACATTTAGTGCCATGGCGATGAATATTGCAGTGATAGCGCACTTTTCCAAGGAACTTCGCTAGTTTTTCAGCGATGTTCCATGTAAACGGTGATATGCTTGATAATACGACCCTGTGGTCGTATTACATGAATCCACCTCCCATGTTAGGTATGCCTAAATAAGGAATTTAACATACTTAGCACAATTAAAATAATCGCTTCCCCTTGTTGTAAATATCGCGAAGCTGCCTTCGCGATATTTACCCATGATGTCTCCACAGACACGCCTACTTTGCATCTCATTAGCAATATAAAGTTAGGTGTGCTGGAAACGAGAGCAAAATCAGCAAAACACGCGATAGTGTGTCTTTGCAGATGAGGCAATAAAATTATCACCGCTTTTCGGCCGAAAACGGCCGCAAAAGTGGCGATAATTTTATATCACCACCTTGTTAATATGCCCCTTGGTTGTTTTATAACCCATGCTCCTGATCAGGAGATACAGAAAAAACGGCCTCCTTCAATCTGCGTAACTCGCAGGAGATTCGCCTGCCTCAGCGCGCTGTTCATGTCGGCGTCTGTATGAAAAACAGAAAAGACTGTCCTTTGTGGCCGCCATCAGTAAAGGGATGAGGTCGGGGTGCTCAAATGGCTCTACTCTGATCTGAAAAGTCAAGTTAAAGTGAACATTCGTCCTCTTGCTCTCATCACATTTCGATGAAGGAAGTGCATGGTGTGTCAGAAAATGTCCAGTAACCCAGTAAACACTTCACTCAGCCGTCCGAGCACCGAGTTGACCGGATCACAGTAAAGTGCCTTTGTAGTGAAACTGAAGACATTCTTCATGTTCTGTGAAGATGTGCCTCTTTCATATTATCAGAGGAAGCACTATCAAATGCATCTTAGAAAAAGAACATCCTGAATCCGACCATGAATGTATTTTCTTTTTAGTAAGTGATTTCTTTGAGGATGTACTAGACTGACCAGAAAATTCTTGGTTAAAAGATGGGACATAAGAGAAAATAATATGAGAAAAAAAGTATAAACTCAACAAGATTCCCCCAGTGTCACACCCTGGAAGGCCAATTCACTGTATGGTCTGTTTTTATACTGGGTGCTGCATGTTTGGCCAGGATGTCTCATTATATAACGTGATTATGGGCAGTATTTGTGTCTGCTATTTTAATATGGTGTGTTGCAGATATTCATTGTGCTTTGATAACATAAACAAAACATAAACTCAATGGTAATTAAGAAGAGCTCAGAGAACAACCTTTAACAAACCAGTTCACATTTGATTGTCAGGTATGTTTACATTATGTGGTTTCAAAAATTATGGCATTTGCTAAGAAGCGTTCATTACTATTCTGCACGGGTGCTACGGCGGGTGAAAATATGAGGCACATGAAAGGCACCAATGCAAAAATAAATATATCCTTTATAAAGTTTACAATATGAAGAAAGACACACTTTGTTATAGCCTGGGAGTGGCTGATGACCCAGGGATACCTACCACTCCCCACAAAACCATCAGGGCCAGTGAGACTGAGACCAGCTCTATTTGCGTTAGGGTTCGTAAGACCCCGGGCGTTTTTGTTACAGAGATAAAACATTTTGCACAGTAACCACATTATTTACATGTTCTTTACAAGTGAAACCTAGCCGTACCAGATACTCTTGTACATGGGAGTCGCCTAACCATAATTAGTTTGTTCCTGTGCAACCCACAAAGCATATCCATTCCAAGTGAGATCATGACTTGTTCTGTGTCCCTCCCTCTTAAACCCCCCACCCACAGGATGGGTTCCTCCTTATGGGAGGGCACCACCTTTCCTCTCCCATACTGTACCATATCATATCATTCCGGGAGCTCTCCCACCGTGCGAGCCAATTGTGCAGGGGGGGGGGCGGCTGCCCTTAGGATACACCCAAATTCCTTGTCCCCCAAGGGCCTGTGCTAGCTCGTGCCAAGTACGCCGGTGGGGGTGGTTGACAGGTAAATGTTGTGTGTCAGGGACCGCCCCCAACCCCCCCTCCAGTGTAACCTTTTTTCGATTTGCTGCCAGCACCCCTTGGAGCATGGGTACTCACAAACATTTTCCAAGGGGCCACGAAATATGGTCATTGAGGTCCAGAGGTCCGCATTGATGCCAGCGGGATGGGAGTGGGGCTTTGTGGGCTTGGTGCAAGGTGGACACTTTGGGTAAGCGAAACATGTACATAGTGTGATCAGTGAATCATGGAGTTATTTTGAGGTTTTAGGTCCATACTACTGCTCTCTAAATTAATCCTCTAGTCTCTAGAAGAGTCACAGATTTGACAATACTGTGCTAAGCAATTTCTGAATCGCCATCCCTTTACAAGCCTTCTCTACCTACTATCACAATCTCGGGAGAGTCAAGTGTAAAAAAAGAAGTAAATTCATTGTAGAATTGGAATTAAATACAATTGCGCAATGTGAAACCAAAAGACCTATGATCAATCCCGGCTTCCCACCTTGACAAAATTGTGTGATCCTATGCAATTGTTTTGTTTCACTTTACCTCCTTTTTTATCATTTCACATGTAAGGTCACCTCGAAATATAGGTGTTCAGGATATACATGATACAAAACCTTCGAATGTGTTTGATTTAATGAAGTATAATATTGTCCATATATAGTTGGAACCCAAGCCACCCAGAGGGTTTGACAGGACAACTGGCTTACACCAAGGCCCACCCGTCTCCGCTCGCTTTCCCAAGACAATCCTTACCCCTTTCAGATGTGATTGCGCACCTGGATGATATATCTCTCCAGTTGCACTATCTCTCTGCTGAACTACATGACTTGAAAGCCCTCTCAATTGATCTTTTTTTTTTGTCCTCATACATGCCACCAGATGATGAATACTCTAGATGGGAACTCCTCAAGCCTTTCACACTGTCGATCTTAGTTACCGCCCTGGTCACAGTGTGCGGCAAACAGGAATCTCCCAGAGGTAGGCTGTTTCCTTTTCCAACTCCCATTCCTTCTGACGGAGCGCCTCGTGAAACTGGGAGGAAAGGACCCACCCACCTCTGGCATAATCATTGGACCACCATTAGATCTTCGACCAGGCCACCAGTGCCGACCACACCCTCACTGCGCTCTCCTCTTGACACGCCATATCTAGCTTGCTGACTAACATTATATTTCTTAAACAGTCCACAAACCTAGGGGGGCCTCCGACTTCCATTCCCTACAGATTTCTCTCCTTGCTATAACCATCACATAAAAAATAAATTGTGAACCAAAACTATTGATGTTATATCCAAATGGCAAACCAAAAAGAACTAATCTAGGAGAGCATGTAATGGGAGCTGATAAAGCCCTGTTCAAGAAACCAATGACAGTCTTCCAATATTCAGCAATCTCTGGGCATTCTAAAAACATATGTTGGTCATCTGCTGCCGGGAGTTTGCATCTAGGGCAACAGTTGTTGTCTAGCGTAACCTTAGATAATTTAGCCGGGGTCCAAAATACCCTATAGGCGGTATACAAATGGTTTCTTCTAAGATTAGCCGGTTTTATTAGGCTCTGGGACAAGGAAAATGAATCTGCCCAAATATTTTGTGTTTCTTCAGGGCTATCTGCTAAGACATTCCCCCAAAGGCTCGCCAGCTCCTGATTTAACGTTCCTTTTACCCCTATTAACAACCTGTACCAATACGAAACGTCTCGTTTCCAAAGTCCTCCCCTGCAGACAGAATCAAGGATCTCGGTTTCATCATCAAACTTCAGCGCCTGCCTTGACCACCAGGCAGAAAGTTGGTAGAATTTAAATCTTGTTAAAGATCCGTTGGTCAGGGACGCAAAAGAATCCCAGTCCATAAGGGCTGAGTTAACACAGAGATCCCCCCACCTGCTCAGACCTGCTGCTTTTAATGGTTGGGACAATTGATCCTGCAGACATTCCGGAGTGCCCGGGGAGTCCCAAATTGCGGCATGGGTGTTATAATATGGAATCCCCAGGGCTCTCCGGACATATACCCAATTCCTGAGTGCTGACTGCAGAATCTTAAGTCAGACTTTTTTATAGAATTTCTGGTCGCCAAATTTAAAAAGGAAGAACTCCTGGCCCTGTGGTTGGTCGTGCAACAATGCCTGACAGAGGCGGCCCTGTGAGGAAGAATCCAATTTATTGGCCAATAACCTACATTTTTTTAAATGAAAGGCATGACAATATAAAAGTAGGTCGGGTAGAGCCAGGCCACCTATCTTCAACCCCCTCCTTAATTTCTTCCAGGCTATCCTGGGGGATTTTAAAGCCCATATAAAGGATCCGATCTTCCCTTGAAGGCTCATGATATCTTTCGGGGCAAAGGGTAATGGGATGCTATTAAAAAGAAAGGTTAATTTGGGGAGTATTGTCATTTTAATGAGGTTGACTCGTCCATATATATTCAGTGGCAGATTGCCCCATTGTGTAAGCGTTTTAGTAATCTCTCTCACTACTATCTTCCAACTGAATTTTGGGATATCATCCAGTTTTTGAGTCAGATGGATTCCTAAGTACCTCATTTTATGTTAAGCCCCCTGAATAACCGTGCGATTGTTCCACCCCATTATTTCTGTTTTCTCCCTATTAATTTGATACCCAGAGAACCTTCCAAATTCCTTGGCAAGTTGAAACTAGTAAAGATCTTGCTAAAAATAACTGTTTTTGATTTGTATTAGCTGGCCCCCCTAGTTACCTTTTAGATAGATATAAATAGATAAGGAAATTTTGACTACTTTAATAGATAGACAATTTAAATTATTGTCTGAAAAAAATCTATCTTTACTAGTTTGTTTCTTTTCACTAAGCCTCTCTGCACTATTCTTATCTTTTCTCTTACTTTTATGATCTCCCTATCTCCAATTACCTACCTCCAATTATGTATTTATGTGATGTAAAGATAAATGTTTGTTTTATCTGGATCATGTCTTGTCAATTGTTTCCTTAGGATAAACAACATATAATGAACTGATGTTATGCGGTATATCATGTTATTTTATCAAATCACTGGCTCAATGTGTTCAAGTAAAACTCTTTTGACAATTATGCACTGTCTAGCACAGAGACACTATTTTATAATATATTGTTTATTTATTTTCAGTAACAAGATGGTAGTGTCCTGAGGAAGGCACTTTCAACGTGTCGAAATGCGTAGAAGGAAACCATCTTTCTATTTTATTGTATCAAGAAACAATTATGCATTTGCTATATATTCAATGAAAGAAATTCCTTTATTGTTTTTTAATCAGTATGTCAATGAATTATTTAGTGACAATTTTATATAACGTATTAAATTGAAATTTCTGTGCTACCTTAGTGCTTTAGTATTTATTATCACTAATTTGTTATTTGAACTTTGCCAGTGTTTATGTGTTGCCTGGGAGCTTTATTTTCCATAAATGTATTGCCCTGACCCAGGAACTTTATCCTTATCAGGGGGTCCTTGTTTTCCACATATTGAGATGTCTTTAACTACACCTACGACGGCATGATTTTACAACTCCTAGTAGTTGAGGGGATGGTGCTTAAAATAAGCACGTGTCTTTTTATAATCTTTTTATAACCCTTCTATTTTTTTCCCTTTTTATTTCCCCACACTATTTATCTCTCTTTTTCCATTAACATTATCACCTTATTATAACGCTCCCCCCTGTGCTGTCCCAAGTATTCCGCTCTTTCTTCTTCATTTCCCCGATTCTCTCCTCCCCCTTTCCGTTTTCTCATTATGCTGTTATTTCTGCCGCATCTGAGAAAGGAAGTTGTCCACATCCTCAGGCTGACTGCAATTACACATTTTGTTCCGCCACATGATCTTCAATAAGGCCGGAAATTTCATTTGAACTTGAGCTCCAAATGATCTCAATTCGGGCGTTCTAGAGCCCAATTCCCACTGCCTCTGGGCTGTTCTTCCACCGATGTCTGATCTGATTAAGTATGGGTTTGCCCGATGATGGAGGACAGACTGGGATAAACATCTTCCCAAGATTAACACTTTAATACTGTAGGACTGAAAGTTCACTAGAATCTTCCGGGGAGCTTTCCTATCTGCATGTAACTTAAATTGGTCTCTATGCACCCTTTGAATTTCCGCCTCCAGGTCAATGTCAGGCCGATCGTTTAGGACCCCATCACTTAAAAGGTTACAGACAAACCCCTTAATATCCTCCTATTCTTTCCCTTCGGGTATCTTCAGGATTCTAAGGTTGTTCCTTCAGGATTGCATTTCCAATCTCTCCAAGTCCATAGCAAGGGATCTGTTCTGCAGTTTTAGGGCATCAATATCTTTGGAATTCCCTTGAACCGATTCAGATAGGGCAGTGACTTTGGCTTCCAGATTCCCAGTCCGGGTAATACCATCATCTAATTTGGACTCCAATAAGTTAAACCTATCATGAATGGCTTTTTGGTTACTCTCAGAGATCTCAAATTTGGTCATTAGGTCCCCCCTTAAAGACTGAAAAAGAGAGCCCAACCTGTCTCCGTGCGGGCTCCCAGACTGTCTCCGGCCCCCCTGAACGTAAACCAGATCATTTGGTTGAGTTAAAACCTTACTCAGGCTATGGGCATTATCCTCCACTCCAGATAGTTGAACAGCTACAGTAAGAGGAACCTGAGGACCCGGTGGGACTTCCAAAGCTCTTGTACCGTTTGTGGGAGGAGGGAGGGAGCTAACTATGGCTGACTGCCCGACCTGAGGTTCAATAGTTAGAGCTTCTGCCGGCTCGACTCCCCCACTCCCAGCATCCAACAGGCCCTCCAAGGGAGCAAAATGATTCGCCACGGGGAACGGTGGGGGGGGCCCTGGTCTCACCAGCCGCCATGGCTGTGTCCGACTGTGTTTCAAAAGCTACTGCCTGCTCCATTATTTTAAAATAGGTCTTGAGTGAAGGAGTGTTTTTTGGGGGCGGTTGAGCTGCTTTCAGCCCCTTAACTTTTTTAATGCTCTCAGTCTTTTTTTCCCCTTTACCGGGGGTTAATGGCGGAGGCCGCTCTCTTTCTATCAAGTCCAGCACTCCCTTTGATCTCAGTTCCTGCTCTGATCTGAGCTGATATCTATTTCTGCGCCTCCTAGGCGGGGATAGTGGTGCAGCTAAGATCCCTCCCTGTTCCTGCGTGGAGTTATTAATGCCAGGAGGAGCACCCGGGGTAAGGATAGGGGCTGAACAGACTGGAAATAAGGCGGATAGAGCGGAATTATTGGTCAACTTCTGCCTCAGCACCCGCTCTCGACCCTGCTCTACCACCCCCCCACATGTAAGGTTACCCGGAGCAGCGGCTGACAACTTCATATCCATGCAGTCATGCTTCACCCTCAGCCCCAGTCCCGCTTTACAGCGCCTTACCGTTGATGCCTGCACTGATAAAGTACCAAGGTGGGGAGCGTAACAAATGTCCTTGCAGACTGGCTCCCGAAGCTGGAGTTGCGCCAAGACCGAGCGGGTTCGGACCCACAAGCTCGTCCGGCGTTCTCCCAATCGTCCTTCCTCCTTCTCCCCCTTGAAAGTCATGCACGCCTCTCTTACCCCAGAGTCCCGAGTCCCGGGTCCTAGCGCTACCACCGCTGAAGAAAGCAGGGAAGCAGGGAAGCAGGGAATACGCTCTCGACCAGAGCCTGTGCCCAATACCTCGGGGAAACTAAATGTAGAAAGAAAGTAATTAGGTTAATAGCGCCTGCTTGAAGCCTCTAAGCAGCGCCATCACCCTCTTACCGCAAGCAGCTGCTGAGTCGTGGCGCCTAGTTTCTCGATGCTATTATCCGCGTTCCAGCCAGCGAGCAGTCTCCTGGAGCCTCTGCGACTGGCGTTCAGCCTGCCGCCATGTTCCTCCTGGCTCCGCCCATAAGCAAAAAAGCCTCAATTGATCTTTTACCCATGATCAGCTCCTTCCTCACCTTTGCAAATCTGCCCAGAGCCCCCTCTAGGAGCTGTGATTATATGGGCAGGCCTTTAGCCTCCTCTGTCACAGAAACCATACCCCTACCTAATGCGCCCTCCCGCCCCAGAAGATTTGAGACCTACCTGATGTCCAATGAGCTCTGACCTTCACAACTCATACTTTAACAGCTCAAACTCCAACATCCAGCTGAAACAAATACAAACCATTCATTCTAATCCGAACCGAGAATCACCCCACAAGATTGGAGTCATCAATAAACACAACCTCACTAGAGTGAAAGTCATCCAGTCTCCTTCCTTTATAATCCGTTACGACTTAATTGTGTTCTACTCAATTGCAGGTCAGCCGGTAAACATGCCTCCGATATCTTCAACCTCATCCAACACAATGACTTAGACATTATCATCTTCACTGAAACTTCGCTAAATCCCGCCTCCACTCCTATCTTAGACCTCCTAGTACCTCCAACCCACTACATAATTATACTTGACAGACCTCGGAAGCTTGGTGGTGGCCGAGCTTGTATTCACAGGAGCACACTCTCGATTTCTCACATGGAGTCCTCTTCACCCTCCCCCTGTGAATACCTCTGTCTCAGCATCTTAAGTAATAACATGCCGGTTTGCAAACTCCACACTTTTTATCACCCCCGGGAGACAATCTCCCTTTCATCAAGCAACTAATGGAAATCATCTCTGGTAATGTTGACTTAGCCATGTCCCAAATCTTCCTAGGTGACTTCAACCTTCACTGGTCCAACCCCAAGGACCTTGCGGTAAATTGCCTTAAATCATTCTTAAATGATCAAGACCTGATTCAGCACTGTTATATCATATCCATTGATCTCGTCTCTAAGGAGGCTCTCCTGCCATCCTCAGGGTCCACATCACACCTTGACCTATTAGAAAAATGCCTACCTACTAGCCTGAGCGCTAAGAACAATGCATCATGGGGTACCTTTACCCCTTTCAGTGAAAAAGACATCTACAAGATTCTTCAGAAAAAAAACCCATCTAACCACTTCAAGGACCTGCTGCCATTTTCAAATAAATCAAGAATGTACTCATTCCCACCTGGACAAGAATTGTAAAAGCTTCTCTATCACAAGGCATGGCCCCTGACTGCCTAAAAGCAGCTCAGGTGTCACCTATACTAAAAAAAACGAACGCAGATAAAGCTGACTTCAATAACTTCCGCCCTATCTACAACATCCCCACCCTAGTTAAACTCCTAGAAAAATGCGTACAATCCCAACTTTGTGCACACATAGAAAACTTCCAACTCCTTGATCAGCATCAAGCTGGCTTTCGGAAGGGGTACAGTACCGAGTCGGCTCTCGTTCACGTTATGGATGATATCTTAAAAATGCTTGACCAAAATGAGTCATGCCTCCTAATTCTCCTTGACTTTTCCTCAGCATTCAACACAGTTAATCATGACAACTTCCTATCCATATTGAAGAATAGAATGGGTTTCTCTGGTCGGGTGCTACAATGGTTCTCTTCCTTCCTCCACCACAGATCACAAAGAGTCAAGGTAAACCACACACTCTCCCAGGCCCCTCCAGTACTCATGGGTGTCCCCCAAGGATCAGCCCTATCTCCTATCCACTTCAACCTTTTCTTGGAACCATTAGCTTATTCTCTAAATTCCATGAACATTCTTTTCCATATGTATGCGGACGATACGCAACTTTATCTGAAAATCTCATCTCCGGATGACATTCATCTCACCTAACTCTACCCTTATGTCTATGCAAAACTGGTTAACGGAGAACCATCTCCTGCTCAACACCTCCAAAACTGAATTCCGTCTTATGTCGCCTCCAAACCACATCCCCAAACTAGACATTTGGTTAAATCACGTCACTGCTTTCAACTGCACCCCTCTCCTCATAGACACTGCCAAATCCCTCAGAATCACCCTGGACTATCACCTGAATATGAAAAACCACATCAGCAATGTATGTAAGGGAGTTAATCACTTGATGAGGACACTTAGAAACATCAAACCATTCCACCCACAAACTGACTTCAAGCAGGTGGTCCAAGCGCCTGTCTTGCCCAGGCTTGACTACGGCAGCGCTACTCTCTGTGGCCTTCCCAAATACGCCCTGGCTCCACTGAGGGCATCACTGAACACTGCGGCTAGATTGGTGTCTGGTACCAAACAAAATAAGCACATATCCCCAGTCGTAAAATCTCTTAAATGGTTGCCCTACGAAGCTAGACTTCAGTTAAAGATTGCTGTTCTGGTGCACAAAGCTCTGCATCTCAATACTCCCAGATACCTAGCGCAAAAGCTTGAATTATCAGGTGGTAGTAGAGCCTCAAGAAGCGCTAACACTTTCCTCCTGAAACCACTCATCCTTGGCAAAAAGAGAACTTGTCACCGAGCCTTCTCCGCCTTCTCCGGCGCGGCCTTAAAGATATGGAACTCTCTTCCACCGGAATTTCGGAGAATCTCCTCAACGGCTGCTTTCAAACTGGAAGCCAAAGGAGTCCTAATGAATACATTTTTACCATATTTGGGCTAGGTTTCTCCAGCTCGAAGCTAGTGATCCTACATTCACTGTAAAAAAATGTGATGCTATTCTTCCTTACCGCATAGTGTGCCTTCCTGCGTAGCCTGCTACATACCTGTTTATTGTATTTCTCATCCTGTCTTATTTGCCTTGTAATTATGTGATTATTCCTTGTTTATTTCTTTTTGTATTCTTACTCAATGTCGTCATTGCTCTTATGTAGTTTCTTCCATCATTTTTGTAAAGCGCTCTGATATCCTTCAGGATCTTGTACGCGCTATATAAAACTTTATAAATAAATAAACTGACTTGCCTCTTTGTTCACTATTAGCATTGTTGTCCGGGTGGGAGGAGGCATGAATGCTACTACGTTCTGTTTTAAAACTATCACTTAAAAAAAATTCCTCTAAATGCACTGATACAATCTTGAGTAATAAGGTGAAACACTTCTGCATGTTAATGAAAAAACATTTAGAATTTTGAAGAGGCTTTTATTATTTTTATTCACGTTTGTTACAAGATATCTTAAAAATTCAAGTGTTCCGAAAGTGAAGTGGTGAAGGATACCTATTTTTGCTTATGTTGTTTTTCTTCAGTTATCTTGTACATAAAAGCTTGCCTGTTTATTTACCATCTTTCTGAAAGTTAGTTCTTTCTTAAGTAAAAAGCAGCCCCGGGCTCCTATTCACCTGGGGCTGCATGTGAATGTCTTGAGGGCTGCAATCGGCCCGCGGGCTGTACTTTGAGTATCACTGCCTTGGAGGGTCCTGTGACGCTGATGTTATTTTGGTATAAAAGGATGCGATAAAGGGACTCCAAGTGTTCCCACCAATCATGACCTCACCCGCCAACCTGCATTAATGCATTATTTTGTCAAATCTAATCATGACATACATTGAATGCTAGAGAGAAAAAAGACGTTAATCATGACATTTAGGGGCAGATGTACAACCATTTGATTTTGTGAGTCTCTAATTGTGACTCACAATTAAAAACTCTTTAGCAATTCCCAAATGGGCCACAAATGGACCTGCCTCATCAATATTCATGAGGCAGGTCGCACTTTGCGACTCATTGGGAATGGCCGCAATCACAGGGAAGATGGCCTGCTGGTGTCAGCAGACCACCATGTCTGTGATTGCTTTTTGAATAAAGCAATATTTGTTGTTGTTGTTGTTGTTGTTGTTGTAATGCAGCCCATTTTCTTTAAAGAAAACTGGATACATTTCTAAAATAAAAATGAAAAGCTACCTTTTAATTTTTTAACAGCAGGCAGTGGTCTACTGAAAAATGGTGTCGCCCACATTCACAAAGGGGAAGGTGTTCCTTGGGGACTCCTTCCTGTTTGGAATGGGTTACCACCAACTTGAAGTTGGTGGTAAATGCAACTGCTTTACGACTGTATTACTGGTTGCAAAACATTCAACATACCAGTGTGATTGCTATTAGGAAGGGACGCCCTTAACACGCCTCTTCCTAATAAAGGCTCGCAAACCCTATTATGCGAGTTGGCAATAGGTTACTGACTCACATAAAAGAGTTGGTACATGCCAAAAGGCATTTTACCGGTCGCAAACGGCCCAATGGGCCATTTGTGAGCAGTAAAATGCTTTGTACATCTGGCCCTAAACAACCCCAATAACTTCTGCCAATCCGGATTCTGGAGAGAAAAAGTGAGGGTGGGGGTGGGTTCAATTCAAAACAACCACATCCCTGCCACATCCCTGCACCCCTTGCTCTGGGGGTGGGGAAAACAACTCTCAGCCTGTGCGGCTCCCAGAGGGCCGGCCGTGAGTCACGGCCATCCGCCGGCTGGGTTGGGGCCTTAGTGTCGGAGGTGGAGCATCTGTGCTCCAGGGTGTGGGGGAGAGCGAAACCAAGAGTGCTGCGACTTCTACGGTGAACAGAAACCAAGAGACCTGCCAGCCACTTCACAGCTCCTTTTAAGGGGCATGGCTATGACCACCGCAACCTTGTAACGCCATTAGTGCTTCCGGGCAGTGCCCAGGAGTCCTCGCCCACCAACCCCAGGCCCAGGGTGAGTGCTGCGAACCTCCGGATGTCCTCCGGCTTCCTGCCTGCCATATCGCCAGCTCTCCTGAGTTGGGAGAGCCTTGGGAATTAGTTGTGAAGTGTAGTGGCAGGCAAGTTTCAAAGTAGGGTAAAACCAATGCACATTTAATTTACTCTTGTGCACTAGCATACTTAATGCCTTAACCGCGGCGGACATTCAGCCATGGTGCGGGCATTCCATTGAGTGGGCGGGGCCGCGTCAGCCAACGGACGTGCGCAGCACTACGGAGGTAGTGCTTGCGATGGCTGTTGGCCGACAGAAGCAGTGAAGGCAATAAAAGCACTCTAATTTACTAATCATCGTTTTTAAAATGCTCAATTTTTGCATACAAAATTACATAGTTTATCCAAATACTTTAGACTATCACGTCTAATGCACCATTAAATTACTTTTTTGCAAAAAAGACTTGCACAACCATTGTGTTCCCCACCTCCTCTCCCCCACAAGCAAAAGCACCCCACTTAAAGTTTTTTTCTAATTTGCTGCACGGGCTCATTCAGGAACATCATGACGTTTTAGAACCCCTGTAATGTATGTTAGCTTTTGCCTCTAGTTCAGTCAGAACATTTTTCCAGAACCACTGACTGCACATTCCCTCTGACGTGCTCCCAGTGTTTATGCATGTTTGTGTTTTTTTTAATGCAGCACTCCTCACTTTAATGGACATGGGCTGCTTTACAAATATACTAGCAGCCCGTCCCGACGTTGTCCGGGGCAGAAAAGTAAATTGTGTAATCTTGTTGCTGAAGAAATATAGAATCATAGTAATATTTTGTGGTAAACAGAGTTAATGGTAATCGTGTTTCCTTGTTTGTCCTTGCCCCCCCTGTGAGAATGTTGTTGCTTGTGACAACACAAAATTTAATTTAGTCCTTGGTGATGTTGCCGAGTGAAATTCATGCTTGTGAAAGTGGCTTATCTTGTTTACAGTGCAGAACACTGTGATATAGTGCCAGCTTGCAAAGTGCTGTTTATTTGTTTATTAGGATGTTTTTTAAGCACTGAACTCAACTTTTATCCTTAGCGCCGCAATTACTGGGAGGGTTACAGTGGTAACACACATAGCGGCGAGTGAATCCCTTGCTGTTTCTGCAGCTTCTGAACGCAAGTACTGTGATTGTTATAGTGGTGAACGCTGACTCGCTTAAGCCCTAAAACGTGCGAAAGCCTGCCTTTTTTAATTTATCTCATCTCCGTGTGACAATGTTTTCAGCTTCAGAACGCAAGAACGCTGACCGGCTCAAGCCCTGAAACGCCATGTAATGTGAAAGGCGTTGTTATCTACTGTGTGAAAGCCGTGCCTCTTTTGATTGAGGTCATCCCCCTGTGACAAAGCGGGAGCTTGAATAATGGGGGAAACGTTTTGAAAAGATTCCTCGCAAGCCCTGCATGTGTTTGGAGAGTTATGTGGCGTGATTGGTCGGCTGTGAAAGCCCCGCCCCTCTGTGTATGCGAGGCCCCGAGCGCGCGAATGTGGCTTGCAAGCCGCGCCCCGTACATGATGTCAGCCTACCACCCTTCATGCAACGGTAACGCCCATGTGAATGTATCAGTCTCCCCGAATGCGTGAATATGTGTGCGAGTGAATATTGTGCCTTTGAAATATGCTGCACTGTGAGCGTTATAATGAATGGAGCGTGAATGGTGTTGGAAGAATGTGTGTGCGAGTGAATATTGCGGCTTTGAACGATGCACTGCAATTACGCTGTAATACTGTTTGGTTTAGCACCATCTCCTCGCATCGTAGACAATGTTAACGCCCACATCTTGCCCCTCTCAATGTTACTGCCCACATCTCCTCGCATCGTGGACAATGTTAACGCCCACATCTTGCCCCTCTGACAATGTTAACTCCCACATCTTTTCACATGTTAACTCCCAACGCCCACAAGGGACTACTTTACCACTGAGGTCTCCCCCCCTTTTTAATGTATATGGTGTCCATATATATAGCCTATGTCCATCTCCTGGACCTCCCCTTTCCAACGCTGTATTGGGTGTTGTGATTGGTGGTGTACTTTTCGAGTTTACCCGCCTCAAAGGACACAGTTCTCTCTTTATAATAGTAGTATAGAAAATGTTTCTCCTTTAGGAGGTCAAATGCACTGTCAGAGGTCTGCTGGTTATTGCAAGCCTTGATACCCACATTCACAGCAAATCATATGGAGGTCGCAAACTGTGACCTTTTGAATTAATATTCATTATACAGGTTGAATTATGATCTTCTGTGAATTGACAATTAGCTATAAGATCTATTAAAACATATGCTGTAACAAATTGCCTTCCCATTCCCACACCAGTCGGTATGCAATTTGCACGTCCCTGGTTTCAGATTGGTAACAGTACTTCAGGCCCTCAGCTCTGTACTAGTAGGGGCTTAGGTCTTTCAGGTGCTAGGAGCCAAGCTTTTCTCAGCATTATTTGACGTTTACTGAGCAAATCTTATAGTCATCCAGTCAAGGGAGTAGCCAGACATTATAAAATACTCCCCACTTTGAACTACAGCTCTGATGGCACCAAGCAAGCGATACAAGTGAGACCAAGCCACCCTAGAAGAGCTCACTTGTCTCATCCATCCATGCATCTATCCATTCATCCTTTCACCCTCTCACCTCTCCACAGGTAGCCACTATTCCACCTATACATTCTTTCATGCATTCCTTTTTTCAGGCTTCATTTTTCCCCATTCCATCCATCCATCGAATTATCCATTCATCCAGCCACTCTGCCATCCATCAGTCCATCCATCCATGCATTTTGCCATTCATCCACTCTGCCAACCATCCATCCATTCACTCACTCTGTCATCGATCCATCCCTCTCCATTCTGCCATCTATCCGCACTGCCACTCTGCCATCCACCCATTCATCCATTCTGACATCTATCCATCCATTCACTCTTCCATCTATTTTCCCTGACAACCATCCATCCATACATACATCCACCCACTCAGTCATCCATCCATCCAATCTGCCATTTATTCATCTGCCCATCCATTCTATCATCCATTCACTCATCCACCCACTCTGCCATTTATTCACTCATCATTTCACCCCTTTACTCTGACATTCTTTTACCTGTCCATCTATCTATCCATTTACTCACTCATCCATCAACCAATCTCTTTACTCTGCCATCCTTCACCTGTCCATTCACATATCTATCCATTACTTTGCCACCCATCCATCCATTCATCAATCCGTCCATCCATCCATCCAACCCTTAGCTCGGCCATTCTTTCACATGTTCATCCACCTATCCACTCATTTTGTGGATCCTTTCATCCACTCGCCCTTCTACTCACTCATTCATCCATGCACTCATCCATTCATCCTTCCTTCCTTTCACCCTTCCGTCTGTTAAATATTCTATCTTTCCCTTTTCCATTTAGTCATCTTTCCTTCTTCCTTTCTCATATTTGCTCTTCTATTGAGGCTGTATTACTTTATTGCGTTAAGTACGAGCTTTTCTCTGCTGAGCTGCAGACAGAATAGGAACATAACGGAGCATAGCCCCAGCTTTAGCTGCTGAAGCGGGGGTTCACGACACCCCTACATCCAGTGGACATTTCTGCACCGGCCAGAGTGATGAGCCTTTTCCTACTCTTGGTGATTAACTAGTATTAGTTTGTGGTTGACTTGCACCGCATAATTTTGATAGTAATTTTAACTAAGCCATCAGCTAAAAAACTGGTCAGACTGCATCTTTAGGTGTAAAACTATCTTTGATTTAATCAATCAGGGTTGGATGGTAATCCCGAAGGACGTGCTAAATCTGCAATAGAATCCACCAGTGGAAATCCCTTTAATAGAGAGATAGCGTAGTTATTTGAAATCTGGAAATTATGACCTTCTTGAAGTTGGCCTAAGCATCCCTACTTTGATAGGTTTCTTCTGGACAGGTTCTCTGTCCATGGGAGATCTTGATCTTTGTCGAAGGTAGGCAGTCCTCCCAATGCTTAAGAGGTCCCTGGGCTGCAGGGCTGGTCACTTTTTGGAGCAAGATTGTCGGGCTGCAGACAGGCTGGTAGGGTTGGGGTTAAGTCAGTTGGTGTCTGCAGTCTTCTTTGATGGTGCGATGCTGTAGTGTCCAGCTCTTCTTAGGTTGTCAGGAATCTGATCTCAGGGTCTGGGAGTTCCACCTAAATACTAGATTTAGGGGCGTTACAGGGGAGTGGCAGGTAGAGACCAATGGCTCTCTCATCTTGAGTGTCTACTTTGAACCCACTATTATGCCATCCTCTTGTGGGAAGGGACATAGCCCTAGCCCTGATTGGATAAGTCCCACCATCTTCAACATGGTGGGCACTAAAAAATGTACTTCACTTTGCCTCCAGCACCTGAGGGGTGGAGTTGACAAACGGGAGCACACCTCCTTTTCTCACAAAGTTTTCCTGCCGGTTCTCCTGACAAAAGTGGATGTTAGAACCGGGTGCTGTCATCTGCTGCTAGCAGCAGAGGCTGGGGTCCCATTACAAACGCAGCAACGCCTTTGAAGCTTCCCTCTCGAGCACTGTGCTCTTCCTGGGGGAGGAGGTGTGACACATCTGCCCAGGATGGGCTTTGTTTCTGCCCTCAGAGAGCATAGGCTCTCAACCCAGGGGTCCAGAAACATGTCTGGTGGTGGCAGGCTGCCTAAACCCAGTCAGAGACCACACCAGGATTGCTAGGTTTTCAGGGGGGACCTCTGAGGTGCCCTCTGGGTACATGTTTCAATAAATCCAACACTGGCATCAGTATGGGTTTTTTGAGAGAAGATGTTTGGTACCAAACACTACTGGGTTCAGTGAAGCCATCATGGTGCTGGGGAACTTGAGTTGTGGAGTTTCAAGCCCATGTACTCTCTATGCCACTGGAACTTACAATATTAATAATAGACTTAAATATTGTTGGGGCATATCTACTCATGCAGATATGCCCCATAGCTGTCAAGGTTTCAAATTGAGATGTGTGACATTTTTATATTTTCAGTGTAATTATGAGTGACATTTGATTGACTACGAGTGACACTTTTCCATGAGCAAAATCATGTAATAAATAAGGGGAAACCTAAATATAAGAAATTACACCCAACAAGAAATTGTAAGAAGATCTTAAAACTGCTATAAAGCACTGGACATAAAAGAAAGACCAGAGTCTGGGAAGGCGAGAGCAGAGTTATAGGAATTATGAGATTGCTGTCATCAGTCTGAGCTAGCAGAGCCCCAAGCTCACTGCAGAACATCTGTGGCATGGAGAGGGAAGTAAAGAGTGTGGGTGTGGTGGGAAAGCTTGGATTATTGTAAGATACACGTTGTAAACCCTGATAGCATGGGGTGGGGGAATGAGAAAAATGGGGCTAGCTGGCAAACTATGGAGTTTTTGTGGCATTTTCCAGTGACAGGATAGCTCTGTGTTAGATCTTTCACAATTCGATATTTTGCACTTTTTTTGTTAAAAGGTCATTTTAGGTCGCAATTCGCAAACTACTGATATTTCCATTTTAAATGGTACATCCCGCTAGTAGAAATACAAAGCAAAACATTATAGGTGGCCATGAGTGGGAGCCAGTTTACCTTGAGGTGTAAGGGCAGCGATACGCTCAGTGCGAACTCCTGTTCGTCCGTGATGCAACTTAGAGGCTGCAGACAGCACATACCCAGCACTGAATTTTGGCAAGACAACCTGATAGACAGCTGAGGCACACACTTACAGTCCCGGCCACCTGCCGACAGCCTCAGTGACAACGGCAGAACTAAACCGGCTGGCAGGCAGCGGATGATCTGGCACTACGCGCTTAAGTTAAAATCACATTTTTTGCAGATTAACTTTTTAAAATCCTAGCACACACTGCCTAACTGACACTTACTTGTGAGTCATGGCAATTTGGGTTTACAGGCCAGCCGCCTGCATCCTTAAGGTCCTGGCCTGTCACTCCCTCGGCAAATAGGCGTAGACCACCCGAGCTCAGACTCATTCACTTAGGCTCAGCAGCAGGAACAGCTGAACTGCACAGTGTGGGCTCCAGCGGCTTCCGGGGCCCGTTGGGTTGAGCCCGGCGGCCGCGGGGTCATTGATATTAATTTACCGCACGCTGCCATGATTTGACGCACTCTTAGCCAAGCAGGATCCCCCAAAAGTGACGTCCTGGGGTACGCGCCTATTGGACACTGCCTCCTGACGTCGGAATGAATGCTGTGCGGCAGCTGCCGAAATCTTCTCCCTTTATTAACACAATGTGGCAGCCAGTGAATTAGCAGCAACTAGCCAGCTTCCAAGCCTGTCTGGAGCAGCGCCCTGCCACTCCTTAATTTCAGTCAGCACTACTGTGGCTTAAAAGCAAGGCAGGCACTGTGCCTGTTATGCGTGACTTCGCATTTCAGTGTGATAATGCGGACCACCGCATTGAAATGCGCTAGTCTAATGCCTGATGCATTCCACTTGGCAGAGCTGATGCCCACACCTGAGATATAGTGCCCACTGTCTTAGGGCCAGCAAGTCCTGCTAGAGGGTGACTTACCTATCTATACCTTAGGCAGTGCAGCTTGGGATGGCACACAGCAGAGTGCCATTTTGACCTTGTTGTTTTCTCTGCACCAAGACATGCAGTCTGCATTGGCATTTAGCATGGCCTTTGTGACACTCTTCAGCCCTATTGCCCTTGGTACCAGGAATACCTTTTACTAGGGACTTACAGGGGGGTCCGAAGTGAAGCCAATCGTAGAATAGTTTTTAAGGAAAGATACTTCTAATTTGGATAGCAGAGATCCAGTACTCTATAATCAAAGTTGCATCAAAAGCCAGGCCAACAGTGGGGGGTACTGCAAAAGAAACCCACTTTCCAGCAGGAGGGATGTGCTAGAGTGGTTAAACCGATCAGCTCAATTCTCAATTGGAAGCTTCTTGAGATGTTCTTTCTCACACATGATATGATCGTGCTTGTAAGAGTCAGGAAATCGCTCCAGAGGTAATTGTACTCTTTAAAAGCTTTGGCTTTGAGTGAGATCTTCAATAAGTGCCTTCAAAATTAGGTTGAACAAGAAATCTGATGGATCTTGAGTTGAGGTAACCAATAAAGCCTATAAGTCAAAGGCTCAAGTATTCTATGGGACAGAAAGATGGGTGTACTCGTAGGGGCCAATTCACAAAGGGCCTTCTTGGGGCGGAGAGCCCGCAGTTCTGGTGGGGGCCCCACAATGGAAAACTGCAGTACGGGGGTCCCGCCATGACGGCAGGCCTCGGCCACTAGGGAGATGGCCCTTTGTCCCTAAATACGCACTCGGAGGCCAAGGAAGAATTGTTACTTGAATTCCACAGTGGTGATGCTTTCCATCATTCTCATTGTCATTTTGCACCTTGAGTTTGGCATGTGGTGAACTGAGGAGGCAACGTTGATCACCCCTTATAATACTATGCATTGTTATGTGACAAGAGCAAAGGCAGATCGCTTCTGGTTGCTCCTGAAGAAATGATCCTTTCAACTGCCTTAGTTTAGCAGTCGTACCGTAGTTGTTCAGTTGTGCCCTTTTTTCCAAATACAAAGTCTTACTAAAAGCATATGATTACAAAACTAATGTTAATGTTGATGTTAAACTACATTGATTGGTTGAAAAAATTCCCCCATATCTTTTTAACTAGAAATTAGGGGCATAATTACGAGCCCCTATCGCCACAGGGACGCCACTTTTAACGACGTTCCTGTGGAGATAGAGGCTTCGCCTCTTGTAATTAAGGCACCCTTTCACGCTATACTTAGCATGAAATAGGTGGGCAATGGGTGTTGTGGTGGGTGTTCCATCGCAACACCCATTGATTTTGATGCTGCCTTCTAATTACAAGGGTGTCATCAATAGGAGGCAGTGCCAAAATGTTTCTTGTGCAGCACACATAGAAACAGCAAAATGCCATGAATTATAGTTTATGTGCAGGAAGGTGTCCCTTCCGCACATAAACAATCATTACAAAAATTATGATTTGCAACTTCTATGTGTGCTGCACAAAATAGCCCTCATAGGAAGTTTCAAATCACCATCTGTGATTGTTTATGTGCAGGATGGGACACTTTCCTGCACATAAACAATCTTCCCCTCAATGTAGGCACCCTTGCACTATGCTGCAAGGGTGCCTGCGTTGGCGCTAGGCAGCTTAATTTAGTGTCAGCGCTAGGGAAAACGCAGGTATATACCGTACCATTGTAAATACGGCGCATCCCTGTGATTCGGGAATGGCGAAGCGTGGCGTTAACATTTTGTGCTTAATGTCACGCTTTGCCTTTCCCTTGTAAATATACCCCTTAGTGTTCGGATTCCTCCATTTGTTGACTTATCTCTTATTGCCCAGGCCTGCTTCATCTCCAATGTTTATCACTCTCATCACATAAAGGGCGGGCGTGGATATTATTTTTACAAATATTTCTGCTTGGAAATAAATTAAGCCCTTATTTTATACTACTTTTAAATTGCTTGCTCTGTGTTTGTTTCTTATTCCTGAAAATGAAATCCTTTTTTATTGAACAGCTCATTATCTTCGTGCTGATCAACAAACACTCACTTCTCTTGACACATTTAAGGAAGATTTTATTTAGATTGGATTAACCCCACAACTATGCAGCTGAAGACACTTAAAGGCTTTACCAACACCGAAGAGATTTTCAATCCAGCCTTGACCCTATTCCTAATAAAGGTAGATTGATTGACTGATTGTTTTCCATCATTCTTTAAGTTACTTGTCCTTCCTCTGAAAACCTGGTGTTCATTCACATTGGTCTGTTTATTTATCACTTCACCGTGACTTTTTAGGGAAGGTTCAGTGTTGAAATGGTAAATTTTTTAACCTATGTAAATTCTATTAGTTTCAATATTTTCAATCCCAATGAAGCATTGAGTACTTTGAATGAATTATGTTTTGGAGGTTGACAAAGCGGTGCACTTCCAGACCTCGTTTACTAAACCGGTAGCTACCACCCACTTGTTTCTAGTGTGATGTCGCAAAGTTTTCGGAACGAAGATTAACGGCCAGATTCATCAAGGTAAGGAATTGCGAGTCTTTAATAGCGAATTTTAATGATTCGCTATTAAGGACTTGCAAAACGGGATTCATGTAGGAATCCCAATTGAAATTGCGATTCCCACTGATTCCTTATTTGCGATTAGCTAATTGCTAATCGCAAATAAGGAATAACTCCTTAGGCCCATAGGAATGAATGGGGAGTTATTCCTTATTTGCGATTAGCAATTAGCTAATCGCAAATAAGGAAGCGATTTCAAGGGTGCAGGGGTGTCCAAAGGACACCCTGTAGCACCTCTGGAATGTAATCTACATTGGTGTTGCACACACACATGTCCAAAGGACATGTGTGTGTGTAACATGCAACTTAGAAAAATGCATTTAAATGCATTTTTCTAAGTTTTCGCTAGTTACCACGAGGTTTGACCTCGCGGTAAATAGCGGCCCAAAATTGCGATTTCGCAATTTTAAAATGGTTCATGAATTGCATTTAAGGAATCTCAAATAGAGATTCCTTAAATGCAATTCCTCAGAAATGTGCAAATTCTTTAATAGCGAATTTTGCATGTGAGATGATGAATCCCAAATGCAAAAATTGCACTCGCAAAGGGCCAGATTCTCAGAATCTGGCCCTTTGCGAGCGCAATTAAGCTTAATGAATCTGGCCGTATATCTCTAAAATTATAGAGAAATTTCGGAAAAGAAGGGCAATTGCCAGGCACTGGGTTACCGACAAAGCCCCTTCTTGTTGTCTCAGAGTCTCAACCTGGTGAGAGCGGGAGGAGTTTGGAATGGCGACATCGGAGAGACACCTCCTGGGGTTATTAGAACCGCCCAGGAAACCATACACTCAAACACACCTCATTGGAAACTCTGTGCACCCTTAAATTTTTGGGGGAGTTAAGAGGGATTTTAGAATCAGTTGAATATATTTCAAAGCTGACTAATAATGCTATTTCGCTGTTATGGTATGTTATGTTATGTTATCTGAGTTTATATAGCGCACAGCTGCCTCAGCAAAGAGGTGTCCCAGCACTGCCAGCGTCAGAAAGAACCAAGAGGCTAAGGAACCAAACAGGTAGACACACAAAACATACAGCAGGGCGATAGAAGGCTAAGAAGAGGGGAAGAGAAAAGTGTTGATAGCTTTAGATTAAGTTTATCTCTAAATGGGAAGGGGTTCTTCTTCCCCGAAAAGAAGCAACTGCACCTCTTTATAGACTAACATTGTATTAACCGAAAGAAGTGGATGGAACAGCAATATGTAATGATAATCTTTTGGAAAATTGCAATAAAAAGATTGTTGATAAAAAAATGCATTAGTGTCAACAAATTCAGGAATTATCTTTTCTAAATCTAAGTTACTCTGAACAACTACAGCACGAAGCACCATGTTTTGTTTTCCATAATGCCAAAAGCACAGATATATGGACTATCTCAAAGCTCTTTTCAAGGTTTGTGGGTATGAATTGGAGGCAACCCCATTGACTTCTACCTAAGGGTACATCTAATCCTCACATCAGCAATGGCACATGTGCAAAGAAGTGAAAACAAGTTTACACTCAATCAAGCAAAATAGGAGGTTGCCCTACGTCAAACAGAATTTGCATGGGAAGAAAGATGGACATGTTAGGGACAGTGGAGGAAATTAGTTTGAAAACAAAATTTGACATGTGTGTATATATATATATATATATATATATATATTAGCAGCCCGTCCCGACGTTGTCCGGGAGCAAAAGGCTGCTTGTAGGCCCCCGCCCGCCCCAACGTTAAGGCTGCTTCTGGGCCCCCGCCCACCCCGACGTTAAGGCTGCTTCAAGGCCCCGCCCGACTTTAAGGCTGCTTCAGGGCCCCTGAGCAGTGGGAGTCTTTCTTACCTGCTCCTAAGTTACCCACTCTGCCGCTCTTCACCGGTCGTCACCCCACCCGCTCCGACGTTAAGCCTGCTTCAGGGCCCGTGAGCAGTGGGAGTCTTTCTTACCTGCTCCTGAGTTCCCCGCTCTGCCGCTCCTCACCGGTCGTCACCGCTTCTCCCCGCTTGTCCGCCAGTCCTCTCCGCTCCTCCCCGCGCTCATGTCCCCCGCTCTTCCTCTTGCTCCTGTACGCCGCTCCTCCCCGCGCTCGTGATGTCAGCACGCACGTCGCGGCCGGCGCTTCTTCCTAGGGACTACTTTTTTTATATTAATTTTTAAAAGAACGTTTTTTTTTTTAATATAGCCTATGTCCATCTGCTTGCCCTGATGTTTTCAAAGATGTTTTGGGTGTTTGGATTGCCGGTGTGGTTTTCGAGTTTACCTGGCTCAAAGGACACACTTCTCTCTTTATAATAGTAGTATATATATATATATATATATATATATATATATATATATATATATATATATATTCAATGAAAAAACCATAGGTTATAGACCATATATAGTTAGGAATTCGCATTTACAAAACCTTATTTTACTCGCATAAAACCATTGAAATTCCATATATAGTTAGTTGCGCTAACTATATATCGCGCACCCGCAATCCACTGCTGATGATGTCACATATTACATCATTCATGACATGGTCAGTGACATCACTGATGACATCACTGATGACATCTCAAATGACATCACTGATGACATCACTGATGACATCTCATTTGACATTACTGATCACATCACTGATGATATCATTCATGTGATAATACGATGAACCTCTTCAGACTCTAATATAACCTTAGATACAATCAGTGTAAACAGACACTCACAGACTGTCACTCATCCATGGAGTTACTCACACACCTAGTCAGTCATGCAAAGAATCAATCACACCTCCATTTCCTCAACTATACAGTTATACAAACTTTACTTATTCAAACATATACTAACACATATTTACTCTCTTATACAATCCCTGATACAAGTTCACAATGATCCATACAGCCACTCACACATTCACTGGCTCTTATGCACAGTTATTTATATATGTCAACTCTCACATGTACTGTGTTTTACATATGTACTTACTTTGACATGTAGCACTGAGATATCCATTCACTCACCAATACACTCATGCACACAGTCAACCGCCCATACAGCTGTTACCACATGCACTTTTGAAACCATACCTCTAGTGAATCAACTGCTCACACATCTATGCACAGAGTCATACACCTCCCAGCCACCCACACACACACTCAGTCTCCCATACAAATACTAAGGTAACCAATCAATAACCCATATAGTTACTCATATAGCTACTTATCAACACATGCAACAGTTTACAGAACAACAGACATAATGATGCACAAATTAAGACAGTTTAGTCACTAACCCATGCACTCAGTGAGACACATTTAATCACTCACTCATACAGTCAGTCATGCACCTACTAAATCCTTCATCCAGACACTTATACATCCACTCATTCTTCAATATGTAAGACATATTTTAACTTCACAGAAACATACAGTCACTGGATGTTGTCATCAGTGATGTCATTTGAGATGTCATCAGTGATGTCATCAGTGATGTCACTGACCATGTCATGAATGATGTAATATGTGACATCATCAGCAGTGGATTGCGGGTGCGCGATATATAGTTAGCGCAACTAACTATATATGGAATTTCAATGGTTTTATGCGAGTAAAATAAGGTTTTGTAAATGCGAATTCCTAACTATATATGGTCTATAACCTATGGTTTTTTCATTGAATTTCAATGGTTTTTTAAATGCAAATTTCTAACTATATATGGTCTATAACCTATGGTTTTTTCAGTGAATTTCATTGGTTTTTTAAAAGCTAACATCTGTAGCTGTAAAATGTATTATTCTTTAAATCCCAAAATATATTTAGATGTTTATTGATAATTTTTTTTTTAATATTTTTTTTCTTCGCTTCTAGTTCGCGAACCGGGAAGCTTTCCGTTAGCTCATCTTGATGCCGCGATCTAGTCCGCGAACCGGTCAACGTTACGTTAGCGGAACAGTGACGCGCCGCGGAAGCGCGACGTATCACGTTATCGCGTAATGCGTCTAATGACGCGCCGCGTTAGCGCTCCCGGAAGTGCTCCGGACCGCGAACCGGAAGCGATCTGGGACGCGGCGCGCGCCGCGTAACGTAAGCGGAACAGGTCATGTGACTTGTTTATCAAACTTCTCATTGGTTCATTTCACTTTTGGTTTCCAAATGATGTATGACTAGGTCATGTGACCTAAAAATAACACTTTTCATTGGCTCAGAACTTTTGTTTTCCCCAAATCAAGTAAACCCCTCCTTATTTCCTCACTCTGACTTTCATCTTGGTGAGAGAAAGACCATTTATCTGAAGATCCACAATGGCTTCCATTGTTGCTGCAGCTGGTGCACCCCCACCACCACCTCCACCTCCCCATAAGAAGAGAGGACCACCCAGTCAAATTATGACTAACAGAGAGGAGGAAGATGAGGAAGAAGAAGAAGAGGAGAGAGAGGGACAACAATTTGTTGATGAGTTGCCCCGGGTTTCTAAACGAAAAACCAGTTTCATCTGGCAGTTTTTCACCATCCCTCCTGGAACCAAGAAAGTGAATGCAAAATATGCCACCTGCCTCATCTGTGACTACAGATTGTCGAGAGGCACAGAAAAGAAGTACAGTATGGGGAACTATACAATGCACCGTCACATGAGCAGGTGGCATCCCTTGAACTACAGCCGGGCTGAGTTGAGGGATCTTGAAGACAATCCGACGGCAACTCCTGTGGCAAGATCTACATCCACATTGTCTTTGACGGGAAGAGAGGCACAAGAGACTGTGCCAAACATCCAACCTAACTTCCAGCACATGAAGTTGTCTTGTATTTACTGTGGTGCTATGCTGTCATATGGCAACATGAGTGTCAACCTCATGAACATTGCATATGAAAATCATAAGTGCCCTAATGCACCCAAAAAGTAATTTTCTTTTTTTTTGCTCCAGTTGAGCCGTTTTGAAAGCCTGTTTTTTGTTGTCTCCCCTCCTTAAAAAACACAAAAAAAACATAAAACAGTTCTAAAAATACAAAAAAATCAAAAAATGTTCAAAAAATTACAAAAAAAACATAAAACAACAAAAACAAAAAAAAACAGTTCTTTTCAGAACTACCTCCCCTTTCAAACAAAATTGCTAGAATGTTTATCACTCTGGCAAGCTCTATTTCTTTTGGTTCGCTTCAAGTTCGCTGACCGGTTCGCGAACTTTAAGCGAACTAAAAAAAATATTTTTTTAAAAAAAAGAAGAGTTAGTATAAGGGAAGTAAACAGAGAATAATGTAAAAAGAAAGACAGCTAGAGAGAGTAAATGAGAGATACTGTCAATGACATCATCAGCAGTGCATTGCGGGTAAAAAGAGTGGAAAACATTTACCTTATAATTCTTGTTACCTTTTTTAAATATTTTTTCATACTTTCAATCTGTAAAACAAAGAACAAACATTTCAAAAAATATTAAAACATGTATTTAAAAATTAGAAAAGACAAGGGAAAAGGTTCAAAAACAAACAGTTTTTCAACAACTTTGACATTTACAGAAGTCTCTGCTTCTCTACGTTCCCTACACAATCCTAAAGATATATATTCGAAAGAAACTGTATCTTGATATTGCTGAACTGAGGCCTATTTTGAAACATGATGTTTTTCTTGCACTGCTAATGTCTCACAATAGTGATGCAATAGCAGCGCAAAAAAGATGTAAAGTCATAATAAAATTGTGTCTAACATTGTAAATGATTGTTTTAGGATGCAAATAAGATGTGTGCTTTCAAGAGCTTTCTTTGAGGTGAGGCCTCTTTTTTTTATAAAAAAAAACACTACCCAGAAGTACAGCACTCTAAGCATTAAAATTGATATTTACAGAACTCACCTTACCCATATGTACCACACATTTCTAAATGTATATCATAAGGACAAAAAGCATAACATTAATTATACATGTTAAATGGTTTATTTTTGCTGTTCTCAGAATGTATCAAATTTCACTTAAATCAGTGACTTGAAGGTATTCATCATGTAACAGCGGGGAAAAAAAAACACAATCAAAATGACTGTGTTTAAAAAACCCATACAACCTAAGAAATCTGATTTCAAAACTTCTTAAAATTAACTTACTTTCAATGACGTCGAAGGATCTCCTATAAACAGCATCCACTCTGTTGTGCTTTAAATATTTTCAGCCCGCCACTTTCTGAAAGAAAACCTCCATCGATACGTGAAATATGTTACATAGAAAAAAAACTTCTCTCATTATATCACATGTTTCCACTAGGCCAAATCATGTTGCCGCGATTCGCAAATCTTGTAATTCTTCCAATCAAATCCCGACATTTTCTATTTTCGCAACTTTCAAAAATAAAATATTTGAGATTATTTTCACAATCCTGGACTACTAATATCTTACTCTTCTTTGTCAGTCATGTTCTCCTTTTCCTATGACACTGATACTGCTTACTATGAAGCAGACTTACTTGCATTAGGTTTATATAGTTGAATTTTTAATCGAGACAGCATTGCAGACTTACATTCCCTCTACTTAAAATTTTGGTTTTAAAAACACCAGGTAAGAATTTTTAAGGTCAAACGGCAATTTTTTTTTGAACGTTACAACAGAATCATTACAGAATGACCAGCCGTTTCCAGACTTTAAGTAAGCTGTATAATGTCCTGATGTTGTTGATGGACCATCGTGATAGATAATTGCTACAGTAACAAAAGTCCTCCCTGATATTGACAGCTGAGAAGCCACAAAATTTTTTATTAAAGTTGACAATTTTGTTCCATCAGGCCTACATCGTTGCATCATTAAAATGACATACTGGCCATATCTACGTATAAATAATGTTGACATCATATCACATTTACATTGGCTACACTCCATGTTGTGATCCGCTGCATTTACTAGCTTATTAAAGGAGACTGATTTACTGTCTGGCAAAGTTAAATATATAAATCTTTCTGAGTCTACACTAGTAGTACTTGATACCATACAGTTCTCGCAGTCATGCTGCCATTGATAAGAAAGCCCAAACAGGTGATCTACATCTACACCCTCAACTTGCAATATATCAAGCATATACATTAAAAACTCCTGACAATCTTGCTGATTATTTTCAGAGAAGTCTGTTTGACCTGAACATTCATCTAACAGATAACGAACTTCAGACACACTTTCTACTTTTGTTCGATCACTGCTACATTTCTCGAAAACAGAATTCAACAAACAGCATAAAATTTGTTCAGAATTCAACAGAATCTGTTCTTTTAAACTCTCTAGTGAAAAGAGAACATTAACCACTACATTTGCATAGCAGTTGACACCAGAACTGTTTTCAAATTGAAAACCGACAACATCTTCAACAGAATCCACTTTCTTTCTGCTAACAATTTTCGGTTCATTGACTTTTAGTCTTTTTGCAACAACCTCCCTACTATTACTGCTATTTCTACGTTTGCGGCCTACCACACGTTTCTCAAACAAAGGATATTGAGGCAAATGTGGCGCATACTCTCTTCTTAACCTATTGTATTCCTTAACACAATCTAGATCCGCACAAATGTTTGTGACATCACAGTCAATCAAGTACAATCCCGATAAAGTTCTAACTCGTGACAATGCCACATATGCCATACCCTCCTTGAACACAGAACTGCCAATATTCACCAATGCACAGTCTACACTTAAACCTTGCGATTTATGGATTGTCACCGCATATGCCAAGCAAACAGGAAACTGTTTACGGCGAACATATAAATCTTTAACAAGCAAAAACCTAGCAGAACAACGACCAATTTGCTGTACTTCCTCAATGCCATCAAATTTAATTTTTAAAAATTCTATTCCATCTCTATTTCTGTATTTCTCAAAATCAACAACATTACCCATTGATCCATTTACCAGACCTCTTTCTACATGTAAATTCCTTCTCAAAATAATTCGGCAATTTAAACACACATTCAAAGTCTTTTCAAAACCCGCTGTTTTAGATATAGTCTTCTCTAATGAATCCAATTTTGATTTCAAATTGTCTGACAAAATAATTGTTGATCCCATATGCTCTAATTTGTCGATAGCTTCAAGTTTCACAATCTCTTGCTTTTCTAAATTCAACATTTTGTTGTTGAAGATGGCACATTCTGCAAGAGTTGGCATGAGACATATCCCGGATTTCTTCTCAGTAATTTTCTGAAAAATATTCTCAGGCACAATATCTTGTTTGGGATACAAATTTGACAGTAACCGTGCATTTAAAGCTTCTTTCCCATGCTCGGTCACTTTTCCAATTCTAATATCTTGTAGAATATTCTTGTAATCTTCATCCTTTGCCTGACGCATATTTTGATGCAGTTCTGCATAATTGAAGTTTAACCATATATTGACGTTGCCAATGCTCCCTAGGCACTTCCTGGTATCTTCATGCGTGAGTATTTTGAACACAGGTTGACCTTTTACTGGTGTCAGCTGTAGAAGATCTCCGAAAACAATAATGTGTTTCCCACCAAATAAGACATCATATTCAGTTTTAAGTACTTCTTGCATTCTCAAATGCACAAAGGCAAGCATGACATTGGAAACCATGCTTACTTCGTCAATGATAAGTAGTTTCATTTTCCTCAAAACTCTTGAAACTTCACAGCAAGCATCTCCAGATAACTTGTTGTATTGTAATTTGTTGTCATGCTCCACCGGCAGCATCAATAGACGATGCAAAGTAATACCTTTAATATTATGTGCTGCCAGTCCAGTAGGAGCGGTGACAACACAAGACAGCGATGACTCAGTCCTTTCCTGCAAATAACAAGAGATTGCTTTAATGAGGAAACTTTTTCCAGTTCCCGCTTCTCCACTCACGTACAGTCGGACAGGCTTCAACGACGTACACGAGCACTCTTTCTTCTCATGACTTAATCCGTGCTCAATTTCCTTGGTAACTTCATCATATATTTTCCTCTGCTCAACGTTGAGTTGTTTTTCCAAGTCTTGTAAGTTAACTGAATCCTCCTGAGCATGTGCCATGGCTCTTTCTACTTCATTCATAGCAGTGGCAGCTTCATTTTCGATAATAGGTCCTCCAAGTGGATCTTGACTCAATGAAACAGAACTCTGACTGTCCTGAGAACTGTCTCTGGCAATCTCGGCTGCAATCGTTGCTTCCTGCTCAATTTCCAAAGTTAGCATTTCTTGATATTTAGAAAAAGCAGGACATTCTATGGACTCCTTGGCTGCATTGAAAGAGTCTTCGTAACAGAGGAAATCTCCAAGCAGTTCCTCTTCTGCACGCCAAGGCTTGAAAAGTTGCAAAAGTGCTAAATAGAAAAACTCCTTTTTTTCTGGAGATTCGCCACTTAATTTTCGATGGTTTACTAATTGGCATTTTCTTTGCTTGACCAGGCATCCCTCACTTCCAATTACAGCATACACTCCTTTCTCAATATCTTCTTTGATGTTCCTCTTGAATATATAATTTTGGAGAACCTCATATAGACAAATATTCTCAAGGTGACTGCTTCGATTTGGATAATATGTATCCAACATGTTGGTCTTCAAAATGTCGGTACTGTTTGGTTCCTTTTCTGCCAAATACTCAATTTCCCGAACAGGTTTTAGAACTCGATTTCGCGTTGCAGCAAGACCAAGACTCGCCCAAACGAGACTCCTGGATTTGGCATAGAGACTTGCTGAAGACAATCGATCAGAACATTCGTAAGCTCCGATTTCTCGATGCGACAACATCTTCAGACTGAAACTGTACAACTTCTTGCTGAGGCTCTTTTCATGGGAAATGTCCTCCCACATATCCTTCAGTTCGGTCTTTTCTTTTTTGGTGATGTAAGATGTCACATACCGAGCCACAGCCATACAGTTGTCAGCCACAAACTGTATATCCATGTTGGCATTCCACATGGACAAAATCACTGGGTTGTAGTCATTGATGTACTTGGACTCTTCGTTCCTTTTCAAATTGTATGTATTCTTGGGTGATTTCCTCGTCACATTATGTCGCAGCGAAGACATCAAACTGTTCACTCTTCCTTTAGAAATCACCGGTCGTGGAAAGTTGAAACGACATTTGGTGTAGAACTTGTCCTTGTTTCTGAATTTACGACGACAGTACTTTCCACAACGATGGCTTTGGAAACGTAGAACTTGTTCTCTTAGACTTTTCTTCTCCGTTGCGTTTGGAACAGCACACGTAGAATACTGTTCGATGAAATTCATCACTAAGTCATCCGGATCTGTTCCAAATTTAGGTGCATCCTTGATCCACAGCAACATATGTATATGAGGGGCACCTCTTGCTTGGTACTCCTTTCTCCAGAAGAAATCCAACACCTCTCCAAGAGGTGGATTCTTTTTATTTGTGATGAAAGACATCATAGCTTCAAATCTATGATTGAAGTACCTGCATACATTCACAGGATCCAAAGAACACAGTTCTCCAGGTGTCTTGAATTCAATGTTTTCAATATTTCCATTTGCCTCTCGTAGAAATTCAAGTAAGTCATCCCAGCCATACTCGGCACAGCTCAGAGTGAGGAACCATGTCGGAGTTCCTAAGTTCCTCAGCATACATTTTAAGTCACCATGACGACGGTACCAGTACTCATTAGTACCACGCTGACACGCCATGAGATTAATTAAGTGAGAATCCAAAATACTGTCTTGGACATTGACTTTATGCATAAAGTCACTTGCCGAGATGTTTCGCATCTGTATACCACTTTTTAAGATGTGGTTCACTGCATATGACAGTCCAGACAGATCGCTTTCAAACAGGAGATGAAACAAATAGGGAATGCATTGCCGAAACCTAGGATCTTCTGCATACAATCGTAAAGTCCGGTATTCAGACGCAGGAATTTCACGAGGTCGCTCATCATATCTTCCTCCTTGACCTGTGGGAAATAGCTGTGGGAAACACCGAGCTTCCAAACTTTCCTCCCAAACACTAATGGGACTCCCTTTGGCTTGTTTCATTTGAAACAACTCAATAGCATTCCCCATCACTTCCTTGGAATGCAAAGGATGAACACTATAATGTTCATATATTTCTTCACTTTTAGAGGCCTCTACTTTCTCAATTTGGCCAGCACACAAATCGCTATCCTCTTCATCACTTACTTCCTCTTCTGCAACATATACATTCTTATAGTACTTATTATTTTTCTTCAAATACACTGTTGCCTTTTTGACTTTCCTAACATCCACTAAATCTTGCCATATTTTCTTATTCTTTGTCGGAACCCCATTAACCAAGATAACCAGAGGTTCCTCTTCCACTTTTTCTATTCCAATTGTGTTAATGTTTTTGTTCAAATCTAGAGGCAAATAAACAACTCTTCCCTTTAATCCTCTCTGTAAATCTGCTGGAGGCAATTTCCCTGTCTTTGGCTCCATTCTTACAATAGCCTGAAAGGGATGGATACTTTGAATCAAAATAGATTCATAAGTATTTAAATCCTTCAATTCAGAAGGAATCTCAACCAATTCCAGATTATTATGAACTGCCCTAGCAGGCATCTGGTTTTGGTTTAATTTATTACAACAATAAGTACACACACGTTGATCCGATCCCAAATCAAAATAATTTTCTACCATCAAGTATGTGGCTAAATCCTTCCATTCACTATTATTTTCCCTTTCACTTTTTGCATATAAATCCACTACCTTAGTCTGATTCTTATAATAAGTGCGTCGACAACATACACAAGTGAAATTAGGCCTCTCACTTGATTTCATCTGAAACGTGGCAATTTCCTTCTGAAAATTATCTGTACTGGAAACCTGTACATTATCTTCCACATTACCCTCTACTTCAGGGTCAATTTGAACATTCTCATCTTTACTACCAAAGTAACAAAACTCAATTTCTTCACAAAGATTCTTCACATCTATTTCAGAACCATGCAAAAGAGCAGCACATAACTGTTTAAGCATAATTGCTGGACTCTTAGCATAATACAACATTCTCACTAATTTTCTCACTTTATTATGATGCACTGCTAGCATCCTGAAATGATGAAAAACACTCTGGCATACTCTCCTGGAAAGACAAGCCAGTGAATGACCACGCAAACCTGTCATTTGTCTCACTCTGCAAGGATCTAAATCTTGCAACAACTTCATTTTCTGCTTCAAACTTTTCTTATTAAATGTCCGTATAAAATCACATAGCAAATTGATGGAAACCTGTCGCACACTGCAAATAGAACTACACTTCCAAATGTACACAGGACCCTTAGGACGTCTTCCTAAAACCTCATCACTTAGCGCCTCTTCTGTCTCTGTTGTCACAAGTTGTTCTTTTTCAACTGGACAACCATCCTTCACTTCATAAGCTCGACCACTGATGTCAACTGCATGCACCAAATCATTATCCTGAAAATAAGTCTCCTCATTAAAAAATGCCTCAGAACTTGAACTATGCATCCATTCTCCAGAAAAAACTTCACAAAAGTTAGTACGATTTACTACTCTCTTCCATCTACTTTTTGTTTTGAAATCAGAAATTACCTTGCTTAGTTTCCTAATTCTATTGATTACCAAAATAAACAACTTTCGCTTGATTTCAAAAGCATGATCAATAATTTTCTCTACATTTTTCTTCTTCCTATAAAATGCCGCTTTCTGTTGGCCTTTCTTTTTAATATTTTTCAATAAATTAACTAATATCCTATTACGGAACATTCGTTGTCGAATGTCCCTAAACTGTTGTTTCCTTCTACTATCATGCACAGAGTTATCTCTTCCTCTACCAGTAACATTTGTGATGGGTCTCTCCTTTCCATTTAAATTACTTCTCTTTTTGTTAAGAGACACATTTTTTTGAGCAAAATTTTTTTTACTACAAATATTTCTTAAGAATGATTTCGTGCTCTTACCCGGACCTTTCTTGGTGTTTTGACAAGTATTTGGGGAAGAGGACTGCTGCAATAAAACATCATCCTGCTGTCTTTGACGTTTTCTAGCCTTTCGTATTCGACTTCTGGAAGGCATTTTCCAAACTATGAAAGAATCTGCAGTTGAATCTGTGAAAAAATATAATATAAAATGTTATTAACCACTATTACCAAACAGTAAATAAATAACAGTCATCTAAAACTTAATGCTGTACTAATTATTTAACATAGCAAATATTTTCCACCAGCACTGCATCACAAAAATGACACTCAATGGTACAAAACAGGCATACAACACTCATAAATCACTCCCTAATATTTTAAATCATTAATTCAGGATGACGATAAGATGTAGCCTATCTAAAGGTTTGTTTAGGCCCAGATCTTTGGACTGGGGTGAATGTGTGTCATTGATCCACATTCAGTCCATCACCTGTTTTGTTTATTTGAGGTGAGGCCAACACATGGTTGCAGATAAGATTTTCACTGAAAAAAAACCAAGGTAAAAAAACATGTGAAGGCCTACCAATGAAGTAAATCATTAAATGAAAACCAATACATTTCTGGAAATATGCACTACTAGTGCTTCATAAGATGTTTTGGATCATATTTATAAGTTATTTGAGTATCTAGTATGCTATTTTACATTCTTCATGGTGCAAATTTATTGTAAATACGCTCCCACCTGCGGTTGGCAAATTTAGATTTTGATTATGGGAGTTAGATAGGCATGTTAATAATTTCCCAAAAATGGTATATAACCCCAAACAACCTTTGAAGCAAATGCTCTTAGCCATGTTATCCACCTCCCATTGGATAACATGGCTAAGAAGTGCTTGCAAATGTGATAAAAAAAGGCCTGCAATGCATGAATAACGCAGAAAAATCAGCGATATTCATGCATTTTCCAACAAATGCTCTTAGCCATGTTATCCACTTCCTATTAAATAACATGGCTAAGAACTGCTCAGGGCACCATGAGGAACGCTTTCCATTTAAAAAGGGAAAAATAACATCAAAGACACTAAAATGCCTTCTAAATATGAACCCAAACAACCTATGAAGCAATGTGAAAAAAAACTGCCGCAATGCATGAATATAGCAGAAAAATCAGCGATATTCATGCATTTTCCAGCAAATGCTCTTAGCCATGTTATCCACTTCCAATTAAATAACATGGCTAAGAACTGCTCAGGGCCCCATGAGGAACGCTTTCCATTTAAAAAGGGAAAAATAACATCAAAGACACTAAAATACCTTCTAAATATGAACCCAAACAACCTATGAAGCAATGTGAAAAAAACGGCCACAATGCATGAATATAGCAGAAAAATCAGCGATATTCATGCATTTTCCAGCAAATGCTCTTAGCCATGTGATCCACTTCCTATTAAATAACATGGCTAAGAACTGCTCAGGGCCCCATGAGGAACGCTTTCCATTTAAAAAGGGAAAAATAACATCAAAGACACTAAAATGCCTTCTAAATATGAACCCAAACAACCTATGAAGCAATGTGAAAAAAAACGGCCACAATGCATGAATATAGCAGAAAAATCAGCGATATTCATGCATTTCCCAGCAAATGCTCTTAGCCATGTTATCCACTTCCTATTAAATAACATGGCTAAGAACTGCTCAGGGCCCCATGAGGAACGCTTTCCATTTAAAAAGGGAAAAATAACTTCAAAGACACTAAAATGCCTTCTAAATATGACCCCAAACAACCTATGAAGCTCTAACAGTACATATCCTGAAATTTAATTCATTTCAAAATTCGTTTTTAAACACAGCATATAAATCAATTGTATACCTGCATTCATGAAGAAATGACTAAAAATGTCCTTGAGACACATGAAAGTGTTTTCTGGAATGCCCTAGCACCATTTTTGGGACACTATTAACATGGCTAGGTAACTCCCATAATCAAAATCTAAATTTGCCAAGCACAAGTGGGAGCGTATTTACAAGACACTTGTCCCATGAGGAACACTTTACATTTTAAAAGGCGAACACAACATCTTAGACACTCAAATACCTTATAAATATGGCCCAAAACAACCTATGAAGCTCTAGCAGTACATATCTAGAAATGTAATTGATTTCTTAAATCGTTTTTAAAAGCAACATATCTGTTTCAGCTTACATAACAGACCATGAAATGGCCTCCATGTATTACAATATCTTGTGTAACTGCATGCCAGAATGTTACACCAAATATGCAATTATAATTTCTCTTTGAAACTAATTCTATTAGTATATCACTAGAGACAAAACCACATTTTAAAAACACAGCTTTCTTCATCATTTTCTCCTTAAATCATACTATTCTCTATCTAAATTAAATAAATCTTTTCTCACCTTAGCAAATATTTTTTGAGTTTTGAAAACAGTCTCAGAAATACACCAAATTGTCTTCAGCAGAAGAAAAAGGATGCACTCCAAAGGCTGCAGCTATTGAAAGCACAGAAATACAGATATTCTTTTCACATATCTCTCATATTAGCCAATCATACCTCTTCCCTCACTTTTTTCAAATCAAAACCCTTCCCCCCTCTGCCCTGTCTGCCTTGTTTCCATAGCAACCACCTCCTGGAAGACCTCTCATGTTTGCAAATTCACACAACAATGTTTCAATTGAACTCTGAACTCTCAGTGCACCTGCGTATCCAGTGCAATCTTTCATTAAATGTTTCTTCCTTGACCATTCAAATTACATCTTTCAAAGAACACATCCATGCACCCTAACTTTCTGTTTTCAGAAATGGAAATGCACCAATCACTGCTAATGAATCATTAGCATTGTAAATCCACAGTTTTTTTTCTTTAGAAACTCCTACTGTTTCAACTGCCCTTTCATTACCACACTTCATCTGACTGCAGAACAACCTTCTTCCACCATGTTTAACGTCTGGATTGTTGGACATAGTTACATCCACTGGGCTCAAAGGTATGCTGAGAGCAGAAATTTACACAACCTCAATTTACAAGATGTGGAAATTAAGTGGTTGGGCCAAAGAGGATTAAAATGTCACCAATTGATACCATTGGTGAAAACCTTTATGCATTTGCCAAAACCTGACCTGTTAATAGTGCACTGTGGAGGTAATGATTTGGGCACTTTGACAGGGGTAGGTCTGGAAATGCTTTTAAAGGACACCTTGGAGCAATTAATGGCACTTTTTCCTCAAACTGCCTTGGTATATTCCAATATATGCCAAAGACAGAAATGGAGGTGGTCCAACCAATTTTGTCCACAAATTGAGAAAGCGAGGAAGCATGTAAACAAATCTGTTTCAGCTTACATGAGAGACCATGGAATGGGCTCTCTGTACAACAATAACTTGCGTTACTACATGCAAGATATCTACAGAGGAGATGGAGTTCACTTCTCAGATGAGGGCAACAGAATTTTCATTCTGAATTTAAGACTGTGCATTGGTACCTACTTATAAGTACCTAAATGTACCATAAACCCAAAAGCTCTTCTCAGAGCTACCCTACATCTGATCACTCACAATTATTATTTTTCTCTAACTTTTTTCACTAATTTTCCACAAAATTCGCTCCCCGGAGCGCTACCCGGTTCGCTAACCGAAAGCTAACCTCGCGGAATTTTTTTAAAAAAAAATTTTTTTCCGCACATATAAGCCTCCTCAGCCACGCTCAGAAAACCTAGGGGGTCAAGATAAGTCTACCATGACCCCTTCTACCCATTCTAAACATTATTTGCCCTCCATCTTGTATCTTAATGCGAACGAAACACAAAATGGTGGACTCCCGTGACGCTTAAGGTTCGCTAACCGGGCAGCTTCCCGGAAAGCGGTCCTAAAAAAAGGCGGGAAAGTAATTTACAGAATAACGACTAGAAACACTCTCACCAAATATAGATTAGCTCATACTACATAACAATCCCTTCCATTCTCACAAATTTCATTGAAATTCCATTTAGCCATTTAGCCTGTAGACCTCTCCAAGTACCGTGAGGTAAATTACTTCACAAAACACATCTGAATTGTTGGAATTGACAACCAATGAAAATGTTACTTTCATTTTCTACTTTTATTACCTGACATTTGATTGGTTATATACCTGTATATATATAAAGGGAGAGAAGGAAACACAGCCATTTTGACTACTACTTCTTGTTGTACCTCCTATTTCAAAAGCTTCAAAAAACTTCAACTTCTTTGTGAAGGTAAGTTATAATTTAATATATTGTGCACTATGACTTAATATAGTAGACTTTTTCTGCTACATATACACTATCCCTCTGTAGTAGTAGTGTCTTGGTTAAATCACATACACTTTTTTTTAGTCCTATTTCCACTCTCATACTATACACTGCCAAAAGATAAATTCACTGATAAAAACTGCCTATCTAAAATTAATCCCAACAGTGCCCTATCTCTACTAATATATATTTTTTTAATCCAAATTTCAGGCAAAATGGAAGGCGAGCAGCAAGTTTCATTTTCGATTGAACTGAAGGAGAGCAGCCAAGACAAACTTGATGACTTTATGGATGACAGTAGAGACCACGAACTTCTACAATGTGTTGAAGCAGTAGACAACTTGCTTCAAAATGAAAAACAATTACACCCTATAATAAATTATGACATTTCTGACAATGAAATGTTAGAAAATTTAATAAAGTATGAAACACAATCATAATAAAAAAAATAAATAAATAAAGAAAACAAAAAAAAACAAGAAAAACAACAAACAATTAACATACAGTATTAGAAAAGTCTTTCATTCTTTTATCCATAAAGTTCGCTGCCCAGAAAGCTATCCGGTTCGCGAACTTGGCGCTTACCACGCAAAAAAAAATTTTTTTTTTTGGACCCTCCTAGGCCCTTTTAAAACCTCCACATAAAACCTAGGGGGTCAACGAGGATCTACTATGCCCCCTTATGGTAATTTCCCCCTTTGTTTTGGCCTCCTCTTGTCTCTCGATCCTACCGAGAGACAAGATGGCGGCCGCTCCGGACTGTTTAGAATGTTGACAGACACCGGAGGGCCAATCAGCTTCTCATCGCAAAGTTCCGTTACGCGAAAGGTTCGCTAACCGGATAGCTGCCCGGAGCGCTGTTACAGATATATATCTTGATTTAAACGTTAATTTCTCAAAATCCACTGAAGCACATATATTGAGACCTAGCAAAGGCACATCGGGCTAACAGTCCCTACAATTTTGCCAAGTTTCGTGAAAATCCATTCAGCCGTTCGGGCTAAAAGTGAGTCCAACCGCCCTATGGAAATTAACATGGGAAAAAGGCGTTTTGGGACCCCCCTTTTTTCTCGGCCCCCCCTCCACAAAACCCCCCCAAATTTTCAAGGTCTGCTCAGAAACAAAATGTGCCATTTTCCTGAAAATTTCAGCCAATTCCGTCCACGAACGCAAAAGTTATTAGGCATAGAATTTTCAGAAATCCCATAGGGAAAAAATCCTAACTATATATACCTACTGGCGACCGCCAGTAGGTAATATATATATATATATATATATATATATATATATATATATATATATATATATATATATATATATATATATATATATTCACTGAAAAAACCATAGGTTTCACACCAGTTATAGTTAGCTGGAAATTTTACTGATATAAAACCATTGAAATTCCCACGTTATAGTTAGTCGGACTCAATATAACTTGCGCGTGCAATGCACTGCTGATGACATCACATATTACATCACTCATGACATGGTCAGTGACATCACTCATGACATCACTGATGACACCATCCTTGTGACACAGTGACAGACCTCCTCTCAGTGTAAAGTAACCCTTGAGACACATATTCAAAAATAGAAACTGAAATTTTTAAAAAATGGACATACCTATATCAGTTACAACAAGCAATTCTGTACTTCCACTATCTATATACACATCCACTCATTCACCAACAGTTCTATATAGTCATACATATACTCACTCATCATATGAAGAGATACACCTATACATCCTGTTACACACCGACATTCATCCAAAAGTTACTCACACACATATTCACACGTGCAAATAAACTATTGAACAACCATTTATTTGAATATAGAGTTATACACACACTTCCACCTTACTTCTATTGAAAATTACACATATTTATTCTCTTAAACAATCACTTATAGAAACACATACTTATTTAAACAGGAAATCTTACAATTTCTTACTCTCACATATACTCACTTATATACATCAATATTCATATATACTAGATTAAAACATATGTAGTTACTGATAAAGACACTAGTGAGACAGTCATTCACTCACTAACAAACACATATAGACACTCATCCACCCATACAGTCCTGTACATATGCTGTTTTCAAAACACATACAAACAAAGAGTCAGTCACTCATGCATCTATGTGCTAAGTAATACCCCCACCAAACCATATAGACACTCATACTGATACTAATAAAAATATCAAATAACCCATATACATACGCATGTAGCTACTTATCAACACATGTAGCCACTTATACACAAAGTGAAACACTAATATATGTATTTAAATATTTAAACATAACTCACTAATATTTATTTTTCAGAAAGACACATATTCACTGGATGGTGTCATCAGTGATGTCATGAATGATGTCACTGACCATGTCATGAGTGATGTAATATGTGATGTCATCAGCAGTGCATTGCACGCGCAAGTTATAGTGAGTCCGACTAACTATAACGTGGGAATTTCAATGGTTTTATATCAGTAAAATTTCCAGCTAACTATAACTGGTGTGAAACCTATGGTTTTTTCAGTGAATTTAATAGGTTTTTTAAATGCTAATTCCTAACTATAACCGGTGTGAAACCTATGGTTTTTTCAGTGAATTTCATAGGTTTTTTAAATGCTAATTCCTAACTATAACTGGTGTGAAACCTATGGTTTTTTCAGTGAATTTCATAGGTTTTGTTAATGCTAATTCCTAACTATAAGTTTCACTTTATAAATAAGACTGTTAGCACTCTAGTTGTTCTTTTTAACACTCTGGTACATTCTGTCATTGGGCTACAGTTGGGCTACATCTAGTTGAAATTTGGGCTACATTTACAATTTTTGGTCTCTGGTGGCCATCTTTGGGCTACATTGGGCTACTTTGGGCTACATTTGGGCTACATTTTGGCTCTAACATATATTAAGCCCAATGTAGCACAATACATATTTTTCTAAAGTTAATTTTTTTACAAACCACTTCAGAATAGGGCTACCTGTCCCTACAATTATCCCATTTTTTTTTTTTTTTTTTGGGGGGAGCGCCCCGAAAAGCGTATTTCTGAAAAGCGCCCCGGGGCGCGCTCCGGGGAGCGTCCCATGAGCGCCAATATCGCAAACGAAAACATGATCGTGACGTATCGCGTAGCCGCGACCGCGTGATACGCACGGCGTAAGCGCACCCGGAAGTACTCGAGCGAATACGATCGCACAACGTAAACTTCCGACGCGCTTACGCTGCGCGACCCGGGGCGCGCCCCCGGGAGCGCCCCGGGCGCGTAGCGTAAGCGCGTTGGGTCATGTGAGCAGAAAATAACACTTTTCATTGGTTCATAACAGTTTTAGTTTCATAATGATGAAGCCCCTGGTCTTGTGACCTGAAAATAACACTTCTCATTGGTTCAGGACAGTTTTTTTTTCTAAATGATGAAAGACCCCACCTTTTTTCCTTATTCTGACTTTGTCCTTTGACTGAGGAAGACCTGTTTGTTGCTCTCTCTACTTTTCTGCTCCAAATAATGGCTTCAGTAGTAGCATCAGCTGGTGCATCTGCCCCACCACCATCACCACAACCACCAAGAGGACCAGCTCCAAATTATATTGGTGGTCAAGAACAGGAGGAGGAGGAAGAGGAAGAGGAGGAGGGGAGAAGAAGATGGCTGCCAGAAGAAAATACCCCTTACAAACCCAAACCACACATTGTATGGCAGTTTTTTTCAATCCCAGAGGGGAAAAAAAAGGTGAATGCGCCCAAGGTGACTTGCCTCATCTGCAATGATGAACTTTCACGGGGCAACCCAAACAAAAAATATTCTTTTGGTAACTATACCATGATTCGGCACATGACCAGAAAGCACCCAAACAACTACTCTCGTGCAGAGTTCAGGGAACTGGCCAGTAACCTCCCCCAGTCATCAAGGACCCCCTCCCAAAGAAACCAACCCACTTCATCAGAACCAGAAACATCCGAGGTGATGCCTTGCATTCAGCCGAGATTTGCTGATTTTAAAATCACTTGTTCTGCATGTGGCAAGCTTATCGCCTATGGCGAAAAAAGCGTTAAGCTCATCGTCCTTGCAGGTGATAATCACAAGTGCCCCAAAAAGAAGTAATTTTTTGGGTTTTTTGTTTTTTTGCTCCAGTTGAGCCAGTTTCAATTCCCTTTTTTTGTTTCTCCCCCTAAAAAAATACAAATAAATATAAAACTGTTTTGAAAAGCCAAAAAAAGTTCAAAAAGTTCAAAAAACACAAAAAAATATAAAACAACAAAAAGAAGAAAAAAAAAGTTCTTTTTAGAACTACCTCCAATTTCTAAATCAAAACTTCATTTTTTAAAAACTCTGTCACCTTTTTTCCTCATAGTACGCTCCCCGGGCCGCTCCCCGGTGCGCACACCGGGCGCTTCCCCCGCGCAAAACGAAAAAAAAAAAATATTTTAAAGGCCCCGCGGGGCCCTTTTATAGCCCCCACATCAAACCTAGGGGGTCAAAGGGGTCTATCCCTGACGCCTTATGGTCAGTTCCCCCTTTGTTTTAGCCACCTCTTATGTCTCGATTTTACCGAGACACAAGATGGCGGCCGCTCTGGACTGTTTCGAATGTTTACAGACACCCGAGAGCCAATCAGCTTTCCATGCGCACCTCGCGTCACGCGCCCGGAGCGCTCCCTGGTGCGCGCACCGGTGCGCTGCTATAGATATATATAGCCGTTCGGGTTAAAAGTGAAATCGACCGCCCTATGGAAATTAACATGGGGAAAATGCGTTTTGGGACCCCCCTTTTATCTCGGCCCCCGCTTGACGTATCCCCCCCAAACTTTCAAGGAAGGACCGGAGCTCGACGAGGCCATTTTCAGGAAATTTTCAGGCAGATTCGTCAACCGGTGCCAAAGTTATTCCAAATAGAATTTTGAGATTTAACATTGAAAAAAATCCTAACTATAACTACCTACTGGCGACCGCCAGTAGGATATATATATATATATATATATATATATATATATATATATATATATATATATATATATATATATATATATATATATATATATATATATATATATATATATATATATTCACTGAAAAAACCATAGGTTATAGACCATATATAGTTAGGGATTTGCATTTACAAAACCTTATTTTACTCGCATAAAACCATTGAAATTCCATATATAGTTAGTTGCGCTAACTATATATCGCGCACCCGCAATCCACTGCTGATGATGTCACATATTACATCATTCATGACATGGTCAGTGACATCACTGATGACATCACTAATGACAACATCCAGTGACTGTATGTTTCTGTAAAGTGTAAATATGTCTTACATATTGAAGAATGAGTGGATGTATAAGTGTCTGGATGAAGGATTTAGTAGGTGCATGACTGACTGTATGAGTGAATGATTAAATATGTCTCACTGAGTGCATGGGTTAGTGACTAAACTGTCTTAATTTGTGCATCATTATGTCTGTTGTTCTGTAAACTGCTGCATGTGTTGATAAGTAGCTATATGAGTAACTATATGGGTTATTGATTGGTAGCCCAGGTATTTGTATGGGAGACTGAGTGTGTGTGTGGGTGGCTGGGAGGTGTATGACTCTGTGCATAGATGTGTGAGCAGTGGATTCACTAGATGTATGGGTTCAAAAGTGCATGTGGAAACAGCTGTATGGGCGGTTGACTGTGTGCATGAGTGTATTGGTGAGTGAATGGATATCTCAGTGCTACATGTCAAAGTAAGTACATATGTAAAACACAGTACATGTGAGAGTTGACATATATAAATAACTGTGCATAAGAGCCAGTGAATGTGTGAGTGGCTGTATGGATCATTGTGAACTTGTATCAGGGATTGTATAAGAGAGTAAATATGTGTTAGTATATGTTTGAATAAGTAAAGTTTGTATAACTGTATAGTTGAGGAAATGGAGGTGTGATTGATTCTTTGCATGACTGACTAGGTGTGTGAGTAACTCCATGGATGAGTGACAGTCTGTGAGTGTCTGTTTACACTGATTGTATCTAAGGTTATATTAGAGTCTGAAGAGGTTCATCGTATTATCACATGAATGATATCATCAGTGATGTGATCAGTAATGTCAAATGAGATGTCATCAGTGATGTCATTTGAGATGTCATCAGTGATGTCATTTGAGATGTCATCAGTGATGTCATCAGTGATGTCACTGACCATGTCATGAAGGATGTAATATGTGACATCATCAGCAGTGGATTACGGGTGCGCGATATATAGTTAGCGCAACTAACTATATATGGAATTTCAATGGTTTTATGCGAGTAAAATAAGGTTTTGTAAATGCAAATCCCTAACTATATATGGTCTATAACCTATGGTTTTTTCAGTGAATTTTCAATGTTTTGTAAATGCAAATTCCTAACTATATATGGTCTATAACCTATGGTTTTTTCTGTGAATTTCATTGGTTTTCTAAAAGCTAACATCTGTAGCTGTAAAATGTATTCTTCTTTAAATCTTAAAATATATTTTAGATGTTTATTAATAATTTTTTTTTTAATATTTTTTTTCTTCGGTTCTAGTTCGCGAACCGGGAAGCTTTCCGTTAGCTCATCTTGATGCCGCGACCTAGTCCGCGAACCGGTCAACGTTACGTTAGCGGAACTGTGACGCGTCGCGGAAGCGCGACGTATCACGTTGTCGCGTAATGCGTCTAATGACGCGCTGCGTTAGCGCTCCCGGAAGTGCTCCGGACCGCGAACCGGAAGCGATCCGGGACGCGGCGCGCACCGCGTAACGTAAGCGGAACAGGTCATGTGACTTGTTTATCAAACTTTTCATTGGTTCATTTCACTTTTGGTTTCCAAATGATGTATGACTAGGTCATGTGACCTAAAAATAACACTTTTCATTGGTTTAGAACTTTTGCTTTTCCCAAATCATGTAAACCCCTCCTTCTTTCCTCACTCTGACTTTCATCTTGGTGAGAGAAAGACCATTTACCTATAATTGAGCAATGGCTTCTGTACTTGCTGCAGCTGGTGGACCCCCACCACCACCTCAACCTCCTCATAAGAAGAGAGGACCACCAAGTCAATTTATCTCTAACAGAGAGGAGGAAGAGGAGGAAGAAGAAGAAGAGGATACAGATCAACCACAATTTATCCCGGAGTTGCCCCGTGTTTCTAAGAGAAAAACAAGTTTCATCTGGCAGTTTTTTTCCATCCCTCCAGGAGAGAAGAAGGTGAATGCGAAATATGCCACCTGCCTCATCTGTGATTACAGATTGTCTAGAGGCACAGAGAAGAAATATAGTATGGGCAACTATACTATGCATCGACATATGACCAGGTGGCATCCCTTAAACTACAGCCGGGCTGAGTTAAGGGACCTACAAGACAATCCCCCGACAACTCCTGTGGCCAGATCTAACACAACAATGTCTTTGACAGGAAGAGAGGCACAGGAAACTGTGCCAAACATTCAACCAAATTTCAAACATATGAGGTTAACTTGTATATATTGTGGTGCAATGCTGTCGTATGGGAACATGAGCATCAACTTGATTAATATGGTGTTCGAAAACCATAAGTGCCCTAATGCACCCAAGCAGTAATTTTTTTTTTGCTCCTGTTGAGCCGTTTTCAATGCCTGTTTTTTTGTTGTTTCCCCTCCATAAAAAACACAAAAAAAACATAAAACTGTTCTAAAAATACAAAAAAATCAAAAAATGTTCAGAAAAAAAAAATATATATATAAAACAACAAAAACAAAAAAAAAAAGTTCTTTTCAGAACTACCTCCCCTTTCAAATAAAATTGCTAGAATGTTTATCACTCTGGCAAGCTCTATTTCTTTTGGTTCGCTTCAAGTTCGCTGACCGGTTCGCGAACTGTAAGCGAACTAAAAAAATATTTTTTTAAAAAAAAGAAGAGTTAGTATAAGGGAAGTAAACAGAGAATAATGTAAAAAGAAAGACAGCTATAGAGAGTAAATGAGAGATAGTGTCAGTGACATCATCAGCAGTGCATTGCGGGTAAAAAGAGTAGAAAACATTTACCTTATAATTCTTGTTACCTTTTTAAAATATTTTTTCATACTTTCAATCTGTAAAACAGAGAACAAACATTTCCAAAAATATTAAAACATGTATTTAAAAATTAGAAAAGACAAGGGAAAAGGTTCAAGAACAAACAGTTTTTCAACAACTTTGACATTTACAGAAGTCTCTGCTTCTCTACGTCCCCTACACAATCCTAAATATATATATTTTAAAAAAACTGTATCTTGATGTTGATGAACTGAGGCCTATTTTGGAACATGGTGCTTTTTTTGCACTGCTAATGTCTCACAATAGTGATGCAATTGCAGCGCAAAAAAGATGTAAAGCCATCATAAAATTGTGTCTAACATTTTAAATGATTGTTTCAGGATGCAAATAAGATGTGTGCTTTCAACAGCTTTCTTTGAGGTGAGGCCTATTCATTTTTTTTTTTAAAAAAACAGTACCCAGAAGTACAGCACTGTAAGGATTAAAATTGACACTTACAGAAGACTCAGTTTCTCCATATCTACTTCACATTTCTAAATGTATATCATAAGTACAAAAAGCAAAACATTAATTATACATGTTAAATGGTTTATTTTTGCTGTTCTCAGAATGTATCAAATTTCACTTAAATCAGTGACTTGAAGGTATTCATCATGTAACAGCGGGGAAAAAAAACACAATCAAAATGATTGTGTTTAAAAAACCCATTCAACATAAGAAATCTGAATTCAAAACTCCTTAAAATTAACTTACTTTCAATGACGTCGAAGGATGTCCTATGAACAGCGTCCACTGTGTTGTGCTATAAATATTGTCAGCCCGCCACTTTCTGAAAGAAAACCTCCAACGATTCGAAAAATATGCTACATACAAGAAAAGACTTCTCACATTCTACCACATGTTTCCACTTGGCCAAATCATGTTGCAGCTATTCACAAGTCTTGTAATTCTTCCAATCAAATCCCGTCATTTTCTATATTCGCAACTTTCAAAAAGAAAACATTTAAGATAATTTTCACAATCCTGGACTACTAATATCTTACCCTTCTTTGTCACTCATGTTCTCCTTTTCCTATGACACTGATACTGCTTACTATGAAGCAGACTTACTTGCATCAGGTTTATATAGTCGGATTTTACAAAATAACATTACAATTAAAAGTTTTGGACCAATAATCTAGACAGCATTGCAGACTTACATTCCCTCAACTTGATGAACCTTTTCCAATTCTTCATAGGAAATCTCGAGATTCTTTCTTTAAAATTTTGATTTTAAAAACACCAGGTAAGAATTTTTATGGTCAAACGGCAATTTTTTTTTTAAACTTACAACGGAATCATTGCAGAATGACCAGCCGTTTCGAGACTTTAAATAAGCTGTATAATGTCCTGAAGTAGTTGAAGGACCATCGTGATAGATAATTGCTACAGTTACAAAAGTCCTTCCTGATATTGAAAGCTGAGAAGCCACAACATTTTTTATTAAAGTTGACAATTTTGATCCATCAGGCCTACATCGTTGCATCATTAAAATGACATACTGGCCATATCTACGTATAAGTAATGTTGACATCATTTCAGATTTACATTGGCTACACTCCATGTTGTGATCAGCTGCATTTACTAGCTTATTAAAGGAGACTGATTTACTGTCTGGCAAAGTTAAATATATAAATCTTTCTGAGTCTACACTAGTAGTACTTGATACCCTACAATTCTCGCAGTCATGCTGCCATTGATAAGAAAGCCCAAACAGTTGATCTACATCTACACCCTCATCTTGCAATATATCAAGCATATACATTAAAAACTCCTGACAATCTTGCTGACTATTTTCAGAGAAGTCTGTTTGACCTGAACATTCATCTAACAGATAACGAACTTCAGACACACTTTCTACTTTTGTTCGATCAGTGCTACATTTCTCGAAAACAGAATTCAACAAACTGCATAAAATTTGTTCTGAATTCAACAGAATCTGTTCTTTTAAACTCTCTAGTGAAAAGAGAACATTAACCACTACATTTGCATAGCAGTTGACACCAGAACTGTTTTCAAATTGAAAACCAACAACATCTTCAACAGAATCCACTTTCTTTCTGCTAACAATTTTCGGTTCATTGACTTTTAGTCTTTTTGCAACAACCTCCCTACTATTACTGCTATTTCTACGTTTCCGGCCTACCACACGTTTCTCAAACAAAGGATATTGAGGCAAATGTGGCGCATACTCTCTTCTTAACCTATTGTATTCCTTAACACAATCTAGATCCGCACAAATGTTTCTGACATCACAGTCAATTAAGTACAATCCCGATAAAGTTCTAACTCGTGACAATGCCACATATGCCATACCCTCCTTGAACACAGAACTGCCAATATTCACCAATGCACAGTCTACACTTAAACCTTGCGATTTATGGATTGTCACCGCATATGCCAAGCAAACAGGAAACTGTTTACGGCGAACATATAAGTCTTTAACAAGCAAAAACCTAGCAGAACAACGACCAATTTGCTGTACTTCCTCAATGCCATCAAATTTAATTCTTAAAAATTCTATTCCATCTCTATTTCTGTATTTCTCAAAATCAACAACATTACCCATTGATCCATTTACCAGACCTCTTTCTACATGTAAATTCCTTCTCAAAATGATTCGGCAATTTAAACACACATTCAAAGTCTTTTCAAAACCCGCTGTTTTAGATATAGTCTTCTCTAATGAATCCAATTTTGATTTCAAATTGTCTGACAAAATAATTGTTGATCCCATATGCTCTAATTTGTCGATAGCTTCAAGTTTCACAATCTCTTGCTTTTCTAAATTCAACATTTTGTTGTTGAAGATGGCACATTCTGCAAGAGTTGGCATGAGACATATCCCGGATTTCTTCTCAGTAATTTTCTGAAAAATATTCTCAGGCACAATCTCTTGTTTGGGATATAAATTTGACAGTAATCGTGCATTTAAAGCTTCTTTCCCATGCTCAGTCACTTTTCCAATTCTAATATCTTGTAGAATATTCTTGTAATCTTCATCCTTTGCCTGACGCATATTTTGATGCAGTTCTGCATAATTGAAGTTTAACCATATATTGACGTTGCCAATGCTCCCTAGGCACTTCCTGGTATCTTCATGCGTGAGTATTTTGAACACAGGTTGACCTTTTACTGGTGTCAGCTGCAGAAGATCTCCGAAAACAATGATGTGTTTCCCACCAAATAACACATCATATTCAGTTTTAAGTACTTCTTGCATTCTCAAATGCACAAAGGCAAGCATGACATTGGAAACCATGCTTACTTCGTCAATGATAAGTAGTTTCATTTTCCTCAAGACTCTTGAAACTTCACAGCAAGCATCTCCAGATAACTTGTTGTATTGTAATTTGTTGTCATGCTCCACCGGCAGCATCAGTAGACGATGCAAAGTAATACCTTTAATGTTATGTGCCGCCAGTCCAGTAGGAGCGGTGACAACACAAGACAGCGATGACTCAGTCCTTTCCTGCAAATAACAAGAGATTGCTTTAATGAGGAAACTTTTTCCAGTTCCCGCTTCTCCACTCACGTACAGTCGGACAGGCTTCAACGATGTACATGAGCACTTGTTCTTCTCATGACTTAATCCGTGCTCAATTTCCTTGGTAACTTCATCATATATTTTCCTCTGCTCAACGTTGAGTTGTTTTTCCAAGTCTTCTAAGTTAACTGAATCCTCCTGAGCATGTGCCATGGCTCTTTCTACTTCATTCATAGCAGTGGCAGCTTCATTTTCGATAATAGGTCCTCCAAGTGGATCTTGACTCAATGAAACAGAACTCTGACTGTCCTGAGAACTGTCTCTGGCAATCTCGGCTGCAATCGTTGCTTCCTGCTCAATTTCCAAAGTTAGCATTTCTTGATATTTAGAAAAAGCAGGACATTCTATGGACTCCTTGGCTGCATTGAAAGAGTCTTCGTAACAGAGAAAATCTCCAAGCAGTTCCTCTTCTGCACGCCAAGGCTTGAAAAGTTGCAAAAGTGCTAAATAAAAAAACTCCTTTTTTTCTGGAGATTCACCACTCAATTTTCGATGGTTTACTAATTGGCATTTTCTTTGCTTGACCAGGCATCCCTCACTTCCAATTACAGCATACACTCCTTTCTCAATATCTTCTTTGATGTTCCTCTTGAATATATAATTTTGGAGAACCTCATATAGACAAACATTCTCAAGGTGACTGCTTCGATTTGGATAATATGTATCCAACATGTTGGTCTTCAAAATGTCGGTACTGTTTGGTTCCTTTTCTGCCAAATACTCAATTTCCCGGACAGGTTTTAGAACTCGATTTCGCGTTGCAGCAAGACCAAGACTCGCCCAAACGAGACTCCTGGATTTGGCATAGAGACTTGCTGAAGACAATCGGTCAGAACATTCGTAAGCTCCGATTTCTCGATGCGACAACATCTTCAGACTGAAACTGTACAACTTCTTGCTGAGGCTCTTTTCATGGGAAATGTCCTCCCACATATCCTTCAGTTCGGTCTTTTCTTTTTTGGTGATGTAAGATGTCACATACCGAGCCACAGCCATACAGTTGTCAGCCACAAACTGTATATCCATGTTAGCATTCCACATGGACAAAATCACTGGGTTGTAGTCATTGATGTACTTGGACTCTTCGTTCCTTTTCAAATTGTATGTATTCTTGGGTGATTTTCTCGTCACATTATGTCGCAGCGAAGACATCAAACTGTTCACTCTTCCTTTAGAAATCACCAGTCGTGGAAAGTTGAAACGACATTTGGTGTAGAACTTGTCCTTGTTTCTGAATTTACGACGACAGTACTTTCCACAACGATGGCTTTGGAAACGTAGAACTTGTTCTCTTAGACTTTTCTTCTCCGTTGCGTTTGGAACAGCACACGTAGAATACTGTTCGATGAAATTCATCACTAAGTCATCCGGATCTGTTCCAAATTTAGGTGCATCCTTGATCCACAACAACATATGTATATGAGGGGCACCTCTTGCTTGGTACTCCTTTCTCCAGAAGAAATCCAACACCTCTCCAAGAGGTGGATTCTTTTTATTTGTGATGAAAGACATCATAGCTTCAAATCTATGATTGAAGTACCTGCATACATTCACTGGATCCAAAGAACACAGTTCTCCAGGTGTCTTGAATTCAATGTTTTCAATATTTCCATTTGCCTCTCGTAGAAATTCAAGTAAGTCTTCCCAGCCATACTCGGCACAGCTCAGAGTGAGGAACCATGTTGGAGTTCCTAAGTTCCTCAGCATACATTTTAAATCACCATGACAACGGTACCAGTACTCATTAGTACCACGCTGACACGCCATGAGATTAATTAAGTGAGAATCCAAAATACTGTCTTGGACATTGACTTTATGCATAAAGTCACTTGCCGAGATGTTTCGCATCTGTATACCACTTTTTAAGATGTGGTTCACTGCATATGACAGTCCAGACAGATCGCTTTCAAACAGGAGATGAAACAAATAGGGAATGCATTGCCGAAACCTAGGATCTTCTGCATACAATCGTAAAGTCCGGTATTCAGACGCAGGAATTTGATGAGGTCGCTCATCATATCTTCCTCCTTGACCTGTGGGAAATAGCTGTGGGAAACACCGAGCTTCCAAACTTTCCTCCCAAACACTAATGGGACTCCCTTTGGCTTGTTTCATTTGAAACAACTCAATAGCATTCCCCATGACTTCCTTGGAATGCAAAGGATGAACACTATAATGTTCATATATTTCTTCACTTTTAGAGGTCTCTACTTTCTCAATTTGGCCAGCACACAAATCGCTATCCTCTTCATCACTTACTTCCTCTTCTGCAACATATACATTCTTATAGTACTTATTATTTTTCTTCAAATACACTGTTGCCTTTTTGACTTTCCTAACATCCACTAAATCTTGCCATATTTTCTTATTCTTTGTCGGAACCCCATTAACCAAGATAACCAGAGGTTCCTCTTCCACTTTTTCTATTCCAATTGTGGTAATGTTTTTGTTCAAATCTAGAGGCAAATAAACAACTCTTCCCTTTAATCCTCTCTGTAAATCTGCTGGAGGCAACTTCCCTGTCTTTGGCTCCATTCTTACAATAGCCTGAAAGGGATGGATACTTTGAATCAAAATAGATTCATAAGTATTTAAATCCTTCAATTCAGTAGGAATCTCAACCAATTCCAGATTATTATGAACTGCCCTAGCAGGCATCTGGTTTTGGTTTAATTTATTACAACAATAAGTACACACACGTTGATCCGATCCCAAATCAAAATAATTTTCTACCATCAAGTATGTGGCAAAATCCTTCCATTCACTATTATTTTCCCTTTCACTTTTTGCATATAAATCCACTACCTTAGTCTGATTCTTATAATAAGTGCGTCGACAACATACACAAGTGAAATTAGGCCTCTCACTTGATTTCATCTGAAACGTGGCAATTTCCTTCTGAAAATTATCTGTACTGGAAACCTGTACATTATCTTCCACATTACCCTCTACTTCAGGGTCAATTTGAACATTCTCATCTTTACTACCAAAGTAACAAAACTCAATTTCTTCACAAATATTCTTCACATCTATTTCAGAATCATGCAAAAGAGCAGCACATAATTGTTTAAGCATAATTGCTGGACTCTTAGCATAATACAACATTCTCACTAATTTTCTCACTTTATTATGATGCACTGCTAGCATCCTGAAATGATGAAAAACACTCTGGCATACTCTCCTGGAAAGACAAGCCAGTGAATGACCACGCAAACCTGTCATTTGTCTCACTCTGCAAGGATCTAAATCTTGCAACAACTTCATTTTCTGCTTCAAACTTTTCTTATTAAATGTCCGTATAAAATCAGAAAGCAAATTGATGGAAACCTGTCGCACACTGCAAATAGAACTACACTTCCAAATGTACACAGGACCCTTAGGACGTCTTCCTAAAACCTCATCACTTAGCGCCTCTTCTGTCTCTGTTGTCACAAGTTGTTCTTTTTCAACTGGACAACCATCCTTCACTTCATAAGCTCGACCACTGATGTCAACTGCATGCACCAAATCATTATCCTGAAAATAAGTCTCCTCATTAAAAAATGCCTCAGAACTTGAACTATGCATCCATTCTCCGGAAAAAACTTCACAAAAGTTAGTACGATTTACTACTCTCTTCCATCTACTTTTTGTTTTGAAATCAGAAATTACCTTGCTTAGTTTCCTAATTCTATTGATTACCAAAATAAACAACTTTCGCTTAATTTCAAAAGCATGATCAATAATTTTCTCTACATTTTTCTTCTTCTTATAAAATGCCGCTTTCTGTTGGCCTTTCTTTTTAATATTTTTCAGTAAATTAACTAATATCCTATTACGGAACATTCGATTTCGAATGTCCCTAAACTGTTGTTTCCTTCTACTATCATGCACAGAGTTATCTCTTCCTCTACCAGTAACATTTGTGATGGGTCTCTCCTTTCCATTTAAATTACTTTTCTTTTTGTGAACTGAAACATTTTTTTGAGCAAAACTTTTTTTACTACAAATATTTCTTAAGAATGATTTCGTGCTCTTACCCAGACCTTTCTTGGTGTTTTGACAAGTATTTGGGGAAGAGGACTGCTGCAATAAAACATCATCCTGCTGTCTTTGACGTTTTCTAGCCTTTCTTATTCTACTTTTGGAAGGCATTTTACAAACTATGAAAGAATCTGCAGTTGAATCTGTGGAAAAATATAATATAAAATGTTATTAACCACTATTACCAAACAGTAAATAAATAACAGTCATCTAAAACTTAATGCCGTACTAATTATTTAACATAGCAAATATTTTCCACCAGCACTGCATCACAAAAATGACACTCAATGGTACAAAACAGGCATACAACACTCATAAATCACTCCCTAATATTTTAAATCATTAATTCAGGATGACGATAAGATGTAGCCTATCTAAAGATTTGTTTAGGCCCAGATCTTTAGACTGGGGTGAATGTGTGTCATTGATCCACATTCAGTCCATCACCTGTTTTGTTTATTTGAGGTGAGGCCAACACATGGTTGCAGATAAGATTATCACTGAAAAAAACCAAGGTAAAAAAACATGTGAAGGCCTACCAATGAAGTAAATCATTAAATGAAAACCAATACATTTCTGGAAATATGCACTACTAGTGCTTCATAAGATGTTTTGGGTCATATTTATAAGGCATTTGAGTGTCTAGTATGCTATTTTACGTTCTTCATGGTGCAAATTTATTGTAAATACGCTCCCACCTGCGGTTGGCAAATTTAGATTTTGATTATGGGAGTTAGATAGGCATGTTAATAATTTCCCAAAAATGGTGTATAACCCCAAACAACCTTTGAAGCAAATGCTCTTAGCCATGTTATCCACCTCCCATTGGATAACATGGCTAAGAAGTGCTTGCAAATGTGAAAAAAAACGGCCGCAATGCATGAATATCGCAGAAAAATCAGCGATATTCATGCATTTTCCAGCAAATGCTCTTAGCCATGTTATCCACTTCCTATTAAATAACATGGCTAAGAACTGCTCAGGGCCCCATGAGGAACGCTTTCCATTTAAAAAGGGAAAAATAACATCAAAAACACTAAAATGCCTTCTAAATATGACCCCAAACAACCTATGAAGCTCTAACAGTACATATCCTGAAATTTAATTGATTTCAAAATTCGTTTTTAAACACAGCATATAAATCAATTGTATACCTGCATTCATGAAGAAATGACTAAAAATGTCCTTGAGACACATGATTGTGTTTTCTGGAATGCCCTAGCACCATTTTTGAGACACTATTAACATGGCTAGGTAACTCCCATAATCAAAATCTAAATTTGCCAAGCGCAAGTGGGAGCGTATTTACAAGACACTTGCCCCAAGAGGAACGCTTTCCATTTAAAAAGGTAAACATAACATCAAAGACACTAAAATGCCTTCTAAATATGGCCCCAAACAACCTATGAAGCTCTAAAAGTACATATCAAGAAATGTAATTGTTTATCACAAATGCGATTAAAAACAGCCGCAATGCATGAATATCGCTGAAAAGTCAACGATATTCATGCATTATCCAGCAAATGCTCTTAGCCATGTTATCCACCTCCCATTGGATAACATGGCTAAGAACTGCTCGCAAATGCGAAAAAAAAAGGCCGCAATACATGAATATCGCAGAAAAGTCAGCGATATTCATGCATTTTCCAGCAAATGCTCTTAGCCATGTTATCCACTTCCTATTAAATAACATGGCTAAGAACTGCTCAGGGCCCCATGAGGAACGCTTTCCATTTAAAAAGGGAAAAATAACATCAAAGACACTAAAATGCCTTCTAAATATGACCCCAAACAACCTATGAAGCTCTAACAGTACATATCCTGAAATGTAATTGATTTCAAAATTCGTTTTTAAACACAGCATATAAATCAATTGTATACCTGCATTCATGAAGAAATGACTAAAAATGTCCTTGAGACACATGAAAGTGTTTTCTGGAATGCCCTAGCACCATTTTTGAGACACTATTAACATGGCTAGGTAACTCCCATAATCAAAATCTAAATTTGCCAAGCGCAAGTGGGAGCGTATTTACAAGACACTTGCCCCAAGAGGAACGCTTTCCATTTAAAAAGGTAAACATAACATCGCAGAAAAGTCAGCGATATTCATGCATTTTCCAGCAAATGCTCTTAGCCATGTTATCCACTTCCTATTAAATAACATGGCTAAGAACTGCTCAGGGCCCCATGAGGAACGCTTTCCATTTAAAAAGGGAAAAATAACATCAAAGACACTAAAATGCCTTCTAAATATGACCCCAAACAACCTATGAAGCTCTAACAGTACATATCCTGAAATTTAATTGATTTCAAAATTCGTTTTTAAACACAGCATATAAATCAATTGTATACCTGCATTCATGAAGAAATGACTAAAAATGTCCTTGAGACACATGAAAGTGTTTTCTGCAATTCCCTAGCACCATTTTTGGGACACTATTAACATGGCTAGGTAACTCCCATAATCAAAATCTAAATTTGCCAAGCACAAGTGGGAGCGTATTTACAAGACACTTGCCCCATGAGGAACACTTTACATTTTAAAAGGAAAACATAACATCTTAGACACTCAAATACCTTATAAATATGGCTCAAAACAACCTATGAAGCTCTAGCAGTACATATCCAGAAATGTAATTGATTTCTTAAATCGTTTTTAAAAGCAACATATCTGTTTCAGCTTACATAACAGACCATGGAATGGGCTCCATGTACCACAATAACTTGTGTTACTGCATGCCAGAATGTTACACCAAATATGCAGTTACAATTTCTCTATGAAACTAATTCTATTACTATATCACTAGAGACAAAACCACATTTTAAAAACACAGCTTTCTTCATCATTTTCTCCTTAAATCATACTATTCTCTATCTAAATTAAATACATTTTTTCTCACCTTAGCAAATATTTTTTGAGTTTTGAAAACAGTCTAAGAAATACACCAAATTGTCTTCAGCAGAAGAAAAAGGATGCACTCCAAAGGCTGCAGCTATTGAAAGCACAGAAATACAGATATTCATTTCACATATCTCTCATATTAGCCAATCATACCTCTTCCCTCACTTTTTTCAAATCAAAACCCTTCCCCCCTCTGCCCTGTCTGCCTTGTTTCCATAGCAACCACCTCCTGGAAGACCTCTCATGTTTGCAAATTCACACAACAATGTTTCAATTGAACTCTGAACTCTCAGTGCACCTGCGTATCCAGTGCAATCTTTCATTAAATGTTTCTTCCTTGACCATTCAAATTACATGTTTCAAAGAACACATCCATGCACCCTAACTTTCTGTTTTCAGAAATGGAAATGCACCAATCACTGCTAATGAATCATTAGCATTGTAAATCCACAGTTTTTTTTCTTTAGAAACTCCTACTGTTTCAACTGCCCTTTCATTACCACACTTCATCTGACTGCAGAACAACCTTCTCCCACCATGTTTAAGGTCTGGATTGTTGGACATAGTTACATCCACTGGGCTCAAAGGTATGCTGAGAACAGAAATTTACCTAACCTCAATTTACAAGATGTGGAAATTAAGTGGTTGGGCCAAAGAGGATTAAAATGTCACCAATTGATACCATTGGTGAAAACCTTTATGCATTTGCCAAAACCTGACCTGTTAATTGTGCACTGTGGAGGTAATGATTTGGGCACTTTGACAGGGGTAGGTCTGGAAATGCTTTTAAAGGACACCTTTGAGCAATTAATGGCACTTTTTCCTCAAACTGCCTTGGTATATTCCAATATATGCCAAAGACAGAAATGGAGGTGGTCCAACCAATTTTGTCCACAAATTGAGAAAGCGAGGAAGCATGTAAACAAATCTGTTTCAGCTTTCATGAGAGACCATGGAATGGGCTCTCCGTACAACAATAACTTGCGTTACTACATGCAAGATATCTACAGAGGAGATGGAGTTCACTTCTCAGATGAGGGCAACAGAATTTTCATTCTGAATTTAAGACTGTGCATTGGTACCTACTTATAAGTACCTAAATGTACCATAAACCCAAAAGCTCTTCTCAGAGCTACCCTTCATCTGATCACTCACAATTATTATTTTTTTCTAACTTTTTTCATTAATTTTCCACAAAATTCGCTCCCCGGGGCGCTACCCGGTTCGCGAACCGAAAGCTAACCTCGCGGAATTTTTTAAAAAAATGGTTTTTTCCGCACATATAAACCTCCTCAGCCACCCTCAGAAAACCTAGAGGGTCAAGATAAGTCTACCATGACCCCTTCTACCCATTCTAAACATTATTTGCCCTCCATCTTGTATCTTAATGCAACCGTAACACAAAATGGTGGACTCCCGTGACGCTTAAGGTTCGCGAACCGGGCCGCTTCCCGGAAAGCGGTCCAAAAAAAAGGTGGGAAAGTAATTTACAGAAAAACGACTAGAGTCACTCTCACCAAATATAGATTAGCTCATACTACATAACAATCCCTTTCATTTTCACAAATTTGATTGAAATTCCATTTAGCCATGAAGCCTGTAGACCTCTCTAAGTACCGTGAGGTAAATTACTTCACAAAACACATCTGAAGTGTTGGAATTGACAACCAATGAAAATGTTACTTTCATTTTCTACTTTTATTACCTGACATTTGATTGGTTATATACCTGATTATATATAAAGGAAGAGAAGGAAACACAGCCATTTTGACTACTACTTGTTGTTGTATATATCATTTAGAATATCACTAATAACATCAACTTGTTTCTAAAGGTAAGTTGTTAATTTTAAAACTGAAGTATATTGTGCACTATAAGTAAATATGGTAAACTTTTTCAGATAGTTATATACTATCCCTCTGTAAGAGTTAGACATTGAGAAAGGCTTCTTTATTATAATTATGGACTGATTTAGGTTTCTGTGGAATAATTATGAATTTACTTAGGCTTCTTCACAGGCACTTTTTAATAGTACTACTTCACGCCTGAAACCATACAGTGCCCATAGATTACTTCTCTGTTATAAACTCACAAGTGCCTGTCTGAACTTAAACCCAACAGTGCCCTATCTCTACTGATATATTTATTTTTTATGCAAATTACAGCAATAAAATGGAAGGTGAGCAAAATGTTTCCTTCGAAATTGTTCTGGAGAACAACACAGAAAAAGTTATTGAGGACAATGATGACTCAGATTTCATGGATGAATCACGGGACCATGAATTAGTTCAATGTGTAGAATCTGTGGATCATTTACTTCATTATGATGACGGTCAAATGTTGGAACTTATGTTCACTGAACAAGAACACATATCAGACAGTGAAATGCTAGACGTTGTATTAAATTTTGAAAAACAATCCGAAAAATAAAATTGTATGTAATATTAAAAAATTGTTTGAGTCTTTAATCATTTTTATATGTAATTCATAAACTAGTTAAATGTTAGAAATGTTATTAAATTTTGAAACACAATCACAATAATAAATAATTGCTTAAAAAATAAAAAAATTAAAAAATAATCAACAAAACCAACAAATAATTAACATACAGTATTAGAAAAGTCTTTCATTCTTTTATCCATAAAGTTCGCTGCCCAGAACGCTTTCCGGTTCGCGAACTTGGCGCTTACCACGCAAAAAAAAAATTTTTTTTTTTTTTTTTGGACCCTCCTAGGCCCTTTTAAAACCTCCACATAAAACCTAGGGGGTCAACGAGGATCTACTATGCCCCCTTATGGTAATTTCCCCCTTTGTTTTGGCCTCCTCTTGTCTCTCGATCCTACCGAGAGACAAGATGGCGGCCGCTCCGGACTGTTTAGAATGTTGACAGACACCGGAGGGCCAATCAGCTTCGCATCGCAAAGTTCCGATACGCGAAAGGTTCGCTAACCGGATCGCTGCCCGGAGCGCTGTTACAGATATATATCTTGATTTAAACGTTAATTTCTCAAAATCCACTGAAGCACATATATTGAGACCTAGCAAAGGCACATCGGGCTAACAGTCCCTACAATTTTGCCAAGTTTCGTGAAAATCCATTCAGCCGTTCGGGCTAAAAGTGAGTCCAACCGCCCTATGGAAATTAACATGGGAAAAACGCGTTTTGGGACCCCCCTTTTTTCTCGGCCCCCCCTTGACGAACCCCCCCCAAATTTCCAGGAGCTGCTCAGAAACAAAATGTGCCATTTTCCTGAAAATTTCAGCCGATTCTGTCCACAAACGCCAAAGTTATTAGACATAGAATTTTCAGAAATCCCATAGGGAAAAAATCCTAACTATATATACCTACTGGCGACCGCCAGTAGGTAATATATATATATATATATATTCACTGAAAAAACCATAGGTTATAGTCGATATATAGTTAGGAATTTGCATTTACAAAACCTTGAAAATTCAATGAAAAAACCATAGGTTTTAGGCCATATATAGTTAGGGATTTGCATTTACAAAACCTTATTTTACTCGCATAAAACCATTGAAATTCCATATATAGTTAGATGCGCTAACTATATATCGCGCACCCGCAATCCACTGCTGATGATGTCACATATTACATCATTCATGACATGGTCAGTGACATCACTGATGACATCACTGATGACAACTCAAATGACATCACTGATGACAACATCCAGTGACTGTATGTTTCCGTAAAGTTAAAATATGTCTTACATATTGAAGAATGAGTGGATGTATAAATGTCTGGATGAAGGATTTAGTAGGTGCATGACTGATTGTATGAGGGAGTGATTAAATGTGTCTCACTGAGTGCATGGATTAGTGATTAAACTATATTAATTTGTGCATCATTATATCTGTTGTTCTGTAAACTGCTGCATGTGTTGATCAGTAGCTATATGAATAACTATATGGATTATTGATTGGTTGCTCAAGTATTTGTATGGGAGACTGAGTATGTGTGTGGGTGGCTGGGAGGTGTGTGACTCTGTGCATAGATGTGTAAGCAGTTGATTCACTAGGTGTATGAGTTCAAGAGTGCATGTGGAAACAGCTATATGGGCGGTTGACTGTGTGCATGAGTGTATTGGTGAGTGAATGGATATCTCAGTGCTACATGTCAAAGTAAGTACATATGTAAAACACAGTACATGTGAGAGTTAACATATATAAATAACTGTGCATAAGAGCCAGTGAATGTGTGAGTGGCTGTATGGATCATTGTGAACATGTATCAAGGATTGTATAAGAGAGGAAATATGTGTTAGAATATGTTTCAATAAGTAAGGTGTGTATAACTGTATAGTAGAGGAATTGGAGGTGTGTTTGATTCTTTGCATGACTGTCTAGGTGTATGAGTAACTCCATGGATGAGTGACAGTCTGTGAGTGTCTGTTTTCACTGAGTGTATCTAAGGATATATCAGAGTCTGTAGTGGTTCATCGTATTAACACATGAATGATGTCATCTGTGATGTTGTCAGTGATATCATTTGAGTTGTCATCAGTGATGTCATCAGTGATGTCATTTGAGATGTCATCAGTGATGTCATTTGAGTTGTCATCAGTGATGTCATCAGTGATGTCACTGACCATGTCATGAATGATGTAATATGTGACATCATCAGCAGTGGATTGCGGGTGCGCGATATATAGTTAGCGCATCTAACTATATATGGAATTTCAATGGTTTTATGCGAGTAAAATAAGGTTTTGTAAATGCAAATCCCTAACTATATATGGCCTAAAACCTATGGTTTTTTCATTGAATTTTCAAGGTTTTGTAAATGCAAATTCCTAACTATATATCGACTATAACCTATGGTTTTTTCAGTGAATTTCAATGGTTTTTTAATAGCAAATATGAAAAGCTTTAAAATGTCAAGTACGTGATAGATAAAAACATTTTCGTATTTATGCACGCTGATGTGCTTTGAACGCTGCCCCCCTCCTCTCTTTTCTCTTAGTAGTACTCTCTCTTTGCAGATAGTGAAGAGTAGTTAACGCAGGCCTTTACCCCCGTTGTAATCCGTCCTGCCTGCTTGTCTCTCCATTTGATTGATTATTATCCAAGCATTTACTGTTTTACAATTGATTCTCTTTGGTTCATTCTCTATTTACAAACAAGCACAAAGTCGCAATACTCTGTTTAGTCTTTGCAGATCGTGAAAAATCGTGTAAAAAAATAAAAGTAATCGAGCAAAATCAGTAGGCCACTAATTGAATCTCTTTTTGACCTCGCTAAAATAGAAATATTATAAACAACCCTTCATGAGAAATATGAAAATAGTGAGATGAACTGAGCTCCACACCATGAGGGCTGCAAGACAGCTCGGCTCCGTCACCCATCCCGCCCAAAATAACGACAAACCCTATGCAAATATTAAAAATATAGACAACACACCAGCAAAGAAACAGGGTAAAACATTTTATTAAATAACTATTTACATAACGTTGGTTTATAAGATGATGTCAGTAGTGGGCCGATGTGTGAATAGGTCGGAAGCAGCACAAGGCGCCAAGATCCGGATGGAAAGTCCTGGATGTTGGGTGCCATAGTTCAGAGTTCTGAGTTTGAGCCTTTTTCAATGCCTGTGCTTTGTTGTTTCCCCTCCATCAAAAACAACAAAAAAAATATAAAACTGTGCAAAAATACAAAAAAATCAAAAAATGTTTACAAAAGCAGTGCTTGTAAGACTGTCTGAAGCTTATTTCCACCTACTGCAGCTTCACTATTCTCAAAGTAAGTGAGGGTCGTTTGTGGACCTGACTGCATTTGAAAACAATGTTATATGGTACCTCCCTAAACCGCTTGACGGAGGCCCCCGAGGGGCGGTGTGATGGCACGGACTCGGAGAAGACGCTTGGCTCCGACCCCCTCCCCAAGTCTTATAGCACTGGTGTAGCCTGAGATCGCCTCCGACATAGGCGGCCGGCTCCCGGGGTCCGGCGAAACTTTTTGCCTTTTGATGACTCTTCTATTCTGGACTTTGTCCCACAATCCGTTTGACCTGAAGACACGCTGTAGTGGGGCGCCCCTTTACCGTTTTAGTTGCCATTCCGCCCGCTTTTGCTACACTGTGCCTCTTCCGCCATTCAGCTGTTTACCGCCCGCTCTTGCGACTACAGCGTCTCGCTCACCATGTAGTTAAGTTGCTCCCGCTCTTGCGGTGCAGCGATAGGCGGCTGCCACAGGACTCTCAAAATGGCGGCCGGCTCTTCGGTTTTGGGCCTGGTCCACTAAAATGGCCCTGGGACACCTTGGAACTCGGACGCTTCCCTGATAGGGCTTGGGTCCCATTCTCGAAAGCGTCCCCTCAGCCGTGAAGATTCTACAAAAGTCTTGGGGGCCCCCGACTCCCGCAGGCTTCTGGTGGGGAGCGGCTGCCATGTCTGCTCGTGGAATGGCCACGACGGAGCTACGAGATGGTAGTGCTCTCATGCTGACGCCAGCTTTAGTCTGAAACATCCAGAAACACTGTAGACTACCAATTCGATCAGTTCCGGTAGCGCCCCAACATGACCCGGAAGAGAAGAACTTGCCCTCCCCTCTTTGACTGATGGTTCTTGTTGCCTGTCCCCTCTGTTGTCATTTAACAGAACTTTTTGGACTGCTGAAAGGGGTTGTGTTCCGAACGCTGGTTGGTGGAGACATTTTGACTATATTCTTGACCTACGTTGTCGCGTAATGCGTTATATGACACGCCGCGTTAGCGCACCCGGAAGTGATCCGGGGCGCGGTGCGCAGCGCGTAACGTAAGCATAACAGGTCATGTGACTTGTTAATAAAACTTTTCATTGGTTCATTTTACTTTTGTTATTTTAATGATGAAAAGCTTGGTCATATGACCTAAAAATTACGCTTTTTATTGTTTTCGAACATTATTTTTTTTAAAACATATATGTTATAATATTCCAGGCTAATGTACTTTCCCGGAAAATTTACAACTGTCCTGCAAGTAAAATATATTCCTTTTTCGAGAAAAAGGGCGTTTCTTCGTTCCATGACGGAGCCGTTGAGTAAAAGAGATTCGGCCTGCTGTCTTAGTCGCCGATACGCCTGATTATCAGATTCTTATCGATCACTTTATGTTGCAGGAGTGGAAAACACAACTGCCCTTGACCATTTATCTTTACTACATTCCTACATATTATATCTTTTATCCGTCATGTAATTGGACTGCTTTATTTCACTTGCCTTTTACTGATTCGAAAACAGTGACTAAAAGTAAAAACTTTACCAATGTAAATACTACTACCGTGTTTTGTTTTAAAAACCTTTATTGTGAAAATGTCAGTATACAAATACGGGCCTATAACCACGTGGGCCGGCCACGGAGCAAACTGAAATCGTATATGATGAGGAGACATTTACACTGTAGAGGAACGTAACGAGCGGGCCATTAGGTTGCAAGAACTAAGGTGTCTAACAGTTGCGGAATCGGTGGACGTACATTTTGTAATTAAAATAAGACAGGGCCACTTACAATAAAATTTTCTAGATATACATTTGCGGGCAAGGAGTTACGAGTCCCATTTATACCGGCGCCATTTTGGGCGAGGCCGGGCAGGTCCAAGATATAGTCAAAATGTCTCCACCAACAATCGGCCAGACCAGAACCCCTTTCGGCCCTTTATGCTACAAGATGGTGTCTTCCATTCAGAAAATATTGTTGGCAGCATTTTGAAAGGAAAGATAAACAGCCGTTCTCCTAGTGAATCTCACATTGTTACATTTAGGAAGAATGTTGAAGAGTAATATGTGGAAAATCTGAAGCCATTTTTCTACAAACTCTCAATCAGCCTAAGTCATGGGCGATCTTTGTCCACACCAGGGCAATAGTGAAGCTGCAGCAGGTGCAAAAGAGCTTCAGACAGTCTTACAAGCACTGCTTTTCTAAACATTTTTTTGTATTTTTGCACAGTTTTATATATTTTTTTTGTTTTTGATGGAGGGGAAACAACAAAAAACAGGCATTGAAAAAAGCTCAACAGTGCAGGGCGCCTTGTGCTGGTTCCGACCTATTCACACATCGGTCCACTACTGACATCACCTCATAAGCCAACGGGGCACCCCACACTGACTTTCGGCGCAGCATTGTAGGATGGCCACACCAGTGCGGCAACTTGCTGGACACCACCTCGGTGCCATCCGGATCTCGGAGCGTACGAGTCACTGTACCGCAAAAGTGACCGGAACTCAGCTGGTCACGCCGTCTTTCGGCGCAGCATTGTAGGATGGCCATACCAGTGCGCCAACTTGCTGGACACCACCTCGGTGCCATCCGGATCTCGGCGCGTTCGAGTCACTGTACCGCAAGACTGACCGGAACTCAGCTGAACACGCCGTCTTTCGGCGCAGCATTGTAGGATGGCCACACCAGTGCAGCAATTTGCTGGACACCACCTTGGGCAACAGTGAAGCTGCAGCAGGTGCAAATAAGCTTCAGATAGTCTTACAAGCACTGCTCAGAACTCTCAACTATGGCACTCAACATCCAGGACTTGCCATTCGGATCTTGGCGCCTTGTGCTGGTTCCGACCTATTCACACATCGGTCCACTACTGACATCACCTCATAAGCCAACGGGGCACCCCACGCCGACTTTCGGCACAGCATTGTAGGATGGCCACACCAGTGCGGCAACTTGCTGGACACAACCTCGGTGCCATCCGGATCTCGGCGCGTTCGACTCACTGTACCGCAAGAGTGACCGGAACTCAGCTGGACACGCCGTCTTTCGGCGCAGCATTGTAGGATGGCCACACCAGTGTGGCAATTTGCTGGACACCACCTCGGTGCCATCCGGATCTCAGCGCGTTGTGCTGCCTTCGGCCTATTCGCACATCGGTCCGCTACTGACGCCGCCTCACGTGCCAACAGATTTTCTACGCTTTTTGTAGCCCTATGCCGCATAACAGGTCATGTGACTTGTTTATAAAACTTTTCATTGGTTCATTTTACTTTTGCTTTCCTAAAGATGGAAGGCTTGGTCATATGACCTAAAAATAACACTTTTCATTGGTTTAGAACATTTTTTTTTCCCAAACGATGAAAGCCCCACCTTGTTTCTGGATGTTTCAGACTAAAGCTGGCGTCAGCATGAGAGCACCACCATCTCGTAGCTCCGTCGTGGTCATTCCGCGAGCAGTCATGGCAGCCGCTCCCCACCGGAAGCCTGCGGGAGTCGGGGGCCCCCAAGACTTTTGTAGAATCTTCACGGCTGAGGGGACGCTTTTCGAGAATGGAGCCCAAGCCCTAGCAGGCAAGCGTCCGAGTTCCAAGGTGTCCCAGGGCCATTTTAGTGGACCAGGCCCAAAACCGAAGAGCCGTCCGCCATTTTAAGAGTCATGTGGCAGCCGCCTATCGCTGCACTGCAAGAGTCGGAGCAACTCAACAACATGGTGAGCGAGACGCTGTAGCCGCAAGAGCGGGCGCAACTCAGCTGGATGGCCGCCACCTGGGGAGGCCCGTTCACGCCGCCTCCCCCACGCCCCCCCCCCCCGGGCCGCCCCACGCCAATTTTCGGAGCAGCATTGTAGGATACCAAAACCAGTGCGGCAGTTTACTGGACATCACCTGGGTGCCATCAACATCTCAGCGCGTTCTACTGACCTTGGGACTATTCGCACAACAGACCGCTACTGACGAGGCCCCCCCCCGCACCACCCGGGATGCCCCACGCCAATTTTCGGAGCAGCATTGTAGGATACCAAAACCAGTGCGGCACCCAGGCGACATCACCTGGGTGCCGTCCAGAACTCAGCACGTTGTGCTGCCTTGGGACTATTCGCACAAAAGACAGCTTCTGACAATTGTTGCTTTTTTTGGTGAAAAATGTTTAAAAGTTTTTACAGTTTTTGTTCCGTTCATTATATTTAAAAGTTAATAAAGTTTTATAATCTTACTTTGTTGGAGTGTTATAAATTTTTTTAAAAACGGGTGAATGGGGCCTTGAATCGGGTTATTGTCATGTGTGGGCTTTGCAAGTGTACTGCTACAGGATCGGACATTTCAAACTCAAATGCACGTTCTTTTTCTTACCTTTCCGAAGCATGGAGCGCAATAGCAGGCAGAGAAAGGGTGATGCAAGTGTTGAACACTGCCTAGCCTGGAAGTTGCTGGCAGTGCCCCCCCCCCCGCCCGCTCCTGAAAGAGGACACACACACACCGCCGCCCCGAGTACTTCACAGAACTTTAAAAGACCATGCGCTTGTTTATGAGGCTTAAATGGTTTATCACCCCTTCTAGAACCCCTGCATCGACCCTCTGACGTTTCCTGGAAGAATTACCACGTAACACAATACCAAGCCCTGTCAGCTGAAACCCCCGAGGAATCATGGGGCATATTATCAAGGGGGTTTATCTCCGCTTTTTTGGCTTTAAAAGCCAAGAAAGCGGAGATAAAATTATCTCCCTATTACCAAGCTGTCGCTAACACCAGTTAGTGACAGCTAAAAGGAGATAGCGACCATCGTGGGCCCCGCTTTGCATGTCAGTGATAGTGCCCTGAGCAGTTCTTAGCCATGTTATCCAATGGGAGGTGGATAACATGGCTAAGAGCATTTGCTCGATAATACATGAATATCGCTGACTTTTCTGCGATATTCATGCATTGCGGCCGTTTTTTATCGCTAATAGCAAGGTTTATCTGCGATAAAAATCGCCGATGTGCAGCGATAATTTTTGTCTCTAAACAAGTTAGAGACAAAAATTATCGCTAGTTGTTGGTAATATGCCCCCGGGTTTTTGCTTGCAGAAATCGGGAGGCGGGAGACTAGCACTGAAATCAGTAGTCTCACGCCTGAATCGGGAGGGTTGGCATGTCTGGATTCTCTACAGCTGGGGCCATAAACTACATCCGCAGGGGTAGGTGATAGCCTGGGACCAGCCTGGCATCTAAAATGGCTGCCGTGCACGACAAAATTGTGGCATTGGAAAAAAGGCAAGATGGCGCAGACAATGTTTATCAATAAGGATTCATTTATAACAAAATATTTTATCGCAGTGACAAATTGGCGGTCAACACTTCCTGATTTCCATCGAATCGAACGTTAACAGACGTCACGCAGCAAAAAAAATAAAAAGCTCACGCACAGCCGCTGGAAGAGATGTATCAACATATATGAGCCTCCTCAGCCACCCTCATGAAACATAGGGGATTAGGATACGTCTCCCGCACCCCCTTATACCTAGTAATTTAATTAAAACGAAGCACAAAATGGCGAATTCCCGTTTCGCTACCAGTTTGCGGCCCAGTTCGCGGCCCGTGAAGCGCTTCTACCGTGAAAAATCATCAGTGATGTCATTTGAGATGTCATCAGTGATGTCATCAGTGATGTCACTGACCATGTCATGAATGATGTAATATGTGACATCATCAGCAGTGGATTGCGGGTGCGGGATATATAGTTAGTGCAACTAACTATATATGGAATTTCAATGGTTTTGTGTGAGTAAAATAAGGTTTTTTAAATGCAAATTCCTAACTATATATGGTCTATAACCTATGGTTTTTTCAGTGAATTTTCAAGGTTTTGTAACTGCTAATTCCTAACTATATATGGTCTATAACCTATGGTTTTTTCATTGAATTTCAATGGTTTTTTAAATGCTAATATCTGTAGCTGTAAAATGTATTCTTCTTTAAATCTTAAAATATATTTTACATGTTTTTTATACAATTTTTTTTAAAAAAATTTATGTTTCGCTCCCAGTCCGCGAACCGGTCAGCTTCCCGTTAGCTCAATTTAAAGCCGCGGCTCGGTCCGCGAACCGGTAAACGTTCCTTTAGCATAACTGTTACGTTAGCAGGACGTTTTGCGTTGTCGCGTAATACGTCATTGGACGCGCCAAGTTAGCGGACCCGGAAGCGGACCGGAAAGCGGAGCAAAGCGCGAAACGTAAACACAGCAGGTCATGTGACTCGATAATAACACTTTTCATTGGTTCATTTCACTTTTGGTTTCCTAATGATGTAATACTAGGTCATGTGATCTAAAATTAACACTTTTCATTGGTTTAGAACTTTTGCTTTTCCCAAATGATGAAAACCCCTCCTTCTTTCCTCACTCTGACTTTCATCTTGGTGAGAGAAAGACCCTTTTTCATTGTTCACAAATGGCTTCAGTAGTTGCTTCAGCTAGTGTACCCCCACCACCACCTCCACCTCCTAATGGGAAGAGAGGACCACCTGCTCAAGTTTTCATAGAAGAAGAGGAAGATCAAGAAGAGGAGGAAGAGCAGGAAGAGCCTGAGTTTTTGCCAGAGGAGCCCAGGAGGTACAATAGAAAAGAAAACTATATCTGGCAATTTTTCAAATTTCCTGAAGGGCAAAAAAAAGTCAATGCCAGATATGTGTTTTGTCGTATTTGCGACGATCGACTTTCAAGGGGGACTGACAAGAAATACTCCTTCGGAAATTACACGATGCACAGGCATATGAGTAGGTGGCACCCAAACAATTATAGTGCTGCCCAGCTTCGCGATGAACAGCAAAATCCCCCGGCAATGGCGAGAAGATCTGTTGTCCAAGAAGTATCGGGACCAGAGGCGAAGGAGGTGATCCCGAACATTCAAATGGACTTTGGGGAAGTAAAGCAAGTGTGCGTGCGGTGCAACCAATTAATTTGCTATAGAGAAAGTAGCATTACTCTTATAGTGAAAGCTATCCAAAATCATGTTTGCCCGAAACGCCCCAAAAAATAAATTCTTCTTTTTTTCGTTGCTCCTGTTGAGCCCTTTTCAATGAATCATTTTTGTTTCCCCCCTCCCCCCCAAAAAACAAAAAAATTACAAAATGTTTAGAAAATACAAAATAAATATAAAAAATGTTCAGAAAAATAATAAAAAAAATGTAAAACAACAAAAAACAAAAAAAAAGTTCTTTTCAGAACTACCTCCCCATTATAAAAAAAATTGGTAGAATTTTTGAAACTCTGCCAACCTCTATTTCTTTTAGTTCTCTCCCAGTTCGCACTCCGGTACGCGAACCAGGAGCGACCCAAAAAAAATTTTTAAAAAAAAGAACAGTAAGTATAAGGGATGGAAACAGACAGTTATGTTACAAAAAAGACAGCTATAGGGAGTAAAGAAAAGATACTGTTACCCGCAATCCACTTCTGATCATGTCACATATTACATCATTCTTGACATGGTCAGTGACATCATCAGCAGTGGATTGCGAGTAACAGTATCTTTTGTTTACTTCCTATAGCTTTCTTTCTTGTAACATAACTGTCTGTTTCCTACCCTTATACTTACTGTTCTTGTTTTAAAAAAATTTTTGAGATCATTCAGAAACAGTAACATTAATAGAGACAGAATGAGTGAATAAGAATGAAGAAGTATGAGAAGAGAGGGACTGAGAAATATACTGGAAGGAGTAGAATAATTAAGTAATAGAGAAAGGAATGAGGGAAGTAGCAAACGCAGGAAAGTAAGGATTAAAGAAATGAAGCAGTAGAACTAATAGATGTTAAATGTGATAGATTAAATGATTGATTCAGGATGACGATAAGGTGTGTCCTCTCCAAAAGTTTGTTTAAGGTGAGGCCTACTCAGGGTTGCATATCAAATTTATGCTTGTTGAAGAATACAGAGGAGATAATACATGTGAAGGCCTACCATTGAAGTAAAACATGTCCACTTCACTCTTGAACAACGGCTAGACCTCTTCTGTGTCCATAGACAGACCTAAACTTCATCTGCACAATGTCATTCGTAAACTTAAAAAACACAAGTAATGTAATTGAAAAACGTGGAGTTTCTTTTGCTCATTTCACAATCACATCACCTGTGTTGCCTTTGCTTAGGTATCTCATAGTGCAGATGTAGTCCAGCATATGAAACAGAACGCAGAAGTGCAGCAGTGTATGCATTAATACATGTGAAGGCCTACCAATGAAGTAAGTCATGTCCACTTATTACATCATTCATGACATAGTCAGTGACATCATCAGCAGTGGATTGCGGGTAAAAAGAGTAGAAAACATTTACCTTATAATTCTTGTTAACTTTTTCAAATATTTTTTCATACTTTCATTCTGTAAAAGAGAGAACAAACATTTCAAAAATATTAAAACATGTATTTAAAAATTTGAAAAGACAAGGGAAAAGGTTGAAGAAGAAACAGTTTTTCAACAACTTTGACATTTACAGAAGCCTCTGCTGCTCTACGTCCCCTACACAATCCTAAAGATATCTATTTTAAACAAACAGTATCTTGATGCTGATGAAGTGAGGACTATTTTGGAACATGGTGCATCTTTTGCACTGCTGATGTCTCACAATAGTGATGCAATAGCAGCGCAAAAAAGATGTAAAGCCATCATAAAATTGTGTCTAACATTTTAAATGATTGTTTCAGGATGCAAATAAGATGTGTCCTTTCAAGAGGTTTCTTTAAGGTGAGGCCTATTCAGTTTTAAAAAAAAACAGTACCCAGAAGTGCAGCACTGTAAGCATTAACTTTGACACTTACAGAAGCCTCAGTTTCTCCATATCTACCTCACATTTCTAAATGTATATCATAAGTACAAAAAGTAGAACATTAATTATACATGTTAAATGGTTTATTTTTGCTGTTCTCAGAATGTATCAAATTTCACTTAAATCAGTGACTTGAAGGTATTCATCATGTAACAGCGGGGAAAAAAAACCCATACAACCTAAGAAATCTGAATTCAAAACTCCTTAAAATTAACTTACTTTCCATAACGTCGAAGGATGTCCTATGAACAGCGTACACTCTGTTGTGCTATAAATATTTTCAGCCCGCCACTTTCTGAAAGAAAACCTCCATCGTTTTGAAAAATATGTTACATACAATAAAAGACTTCTCACATTCTACCACATGTTTCCCCTTGGCTAAATCATGTTGCAGCGTTTTTCAACTCTTGTAATTCTTATAATGAAATCCCGTCATTTTCTATTTTCGCAACTTTCAAAAAGAAAACATTTAAGATTACTTTCACAATCCTGGACTACTAATATCTTACCCTTCTTTCTCACTCATGTTCTCCTTTTCCTATGACACTGATACTGCTTACTATGAAGCAGACTTACTTGCATCAGGTTTTTATAGTTGGATTTTTAAATTGACATTATAATTAAAAGTTTTGGACCAATAATCTAGACAGCATTGCAGACTTACATTCCCTCTACTTCATGAACCTTTTGCAATTCCTCAGAGGAAATCCCGAGATTCTTTCCTTAAAATTTTGGTTTTAAAAACACCAGGTAAGAATTTTTAAGGTCAAACTGCAATTTTTTTTTGAAAGTTACAACAGAATCGTTGCAGAATGACCAGCCGTTTCTAGACTTTAAATAAGCTGTGTAATGTCCTGATGTTGTTGAAGGACCATCGTGATAGATAATTGCTACAGTTACAAAAGTCCTTCCTGATATTGACAGCTGAGAAGCAACAACATTTTTTATTAAAGTTGACAATTTTGATCCATCAGGCCTACATCGTTGGATCATTAAAATGACATACTGGCCATATCTTCGTATAAATAATGTTGACATCATTTCAGATTTACATTGCCTACACTCCATGTTGTGATCAGCTGCATTTACTAGCTTATTAAAGGAGACTGATTTACTGTCTGGCAAAGTTAAATATATAAATCTTTCTGAGTCTACACTAGTAGTACTTGATACCATACAGTTCTCGCAGTCATGCTGCCATTGATAAGAAAGCCCAAACAGGTGATCTACATCTACACCCTCATCTTGCAATACATCAAGCATATACATTAAAAACTCTTGACAATCCTGCTGATTATTTTCAGAGAAGTCTGTTTGACCTGAACATTCATCTAACAGATAACGAACTTCAGACACACTTTCTACTTTTGTTCGATCAGTGCTACATTTCTCTAACACAGAATTCAACAAACAGCATAAACTTTGTTCCGAATTGAACACAATCTGTTCTTTTAAAGTCTCTAGTGAAAAGAGAACATTAACCACTACATTTGCATAGCAGTTGACACCAGAACTGTTTTCAAATTGAAAACCGACAACATCTTCAACAGAATCCACTTTCTTTCTGCTTACAATTTTCGGTTCATCGACTTTTGGGCTTTTTGCTACAACCTCCCTACTATTACTGATATTTCTTCGTTTCCGGCCTACCACACGTTTCTCAAACAAAGGATATTGAGGCAAATGTGGCGCATACTCTTTTCTTAACCTATTGTATTCCTTAACACAATCTAGATCCGCACAAATGTTTGTGACATCACAGTCAATCAAGTACAATCCCGATAAAGTTCTAACTCGTGACAATGCCACATATGCCATACCCTCCTTGAACACAGAACTGCCAATATTCACCAATGCAGTATCTACACTTAAACCTTGCGATTTATGGATTGTCACCGCATATGCCAAGCAAATAGGAAACTGTTTACGGCGAACATATAAGTCTTTAACAAGCAAAAACCTAGCAGAACAACGACCAATTAGCTGTACTTCCTCAATACCATCAAATTTAATTTTTAAAAATTCAATTCCATCTCTATTTCGGTATTTCTCAAAATCAACAACATTACCCATTGATCCATTTACCAGACCTCTTTCAACATGTAAATTCCTTCTCAAAATGATTCGGCAATTTAAACACACATTCAAAGTCTTTTCAAAACCCGCTGTTTTAGATATAGTCTTCTCTAATGAATCCAATTTTGATTTCAAATTCTCAGACAAAATAATTGTTGATCCCATATGCTCTATTCTGTCAATAGCTTCAAGTTTCACAATCTCTTGCTTTTCTAAATTCAACATTTTGTTGTTGAAGATGGCACATTCTGCAAGAGTTGGCATCAAACATATTCTTCTCAGTAATTTTCTGAAAAATATTCTCAGGCACAATGTCTTGTTCGGGATATAAATTTGAAAGTAATCGTGCATTTAAAGCTTCTTTCCCATGCTCGGTCACTTTTCCAATTCTAATATCTTGTAGAATATTCTTGTAATCTTCATCCTTCGCCTGACGCATATTTTCATGCAGTTCAGCATAATTGAAATGTAACCATATATTGACATTGCCAATGCTCCCTAGGCACTTCCTGGTATCTTCATGCGTGAGTATTTTGAACACAGGTTGTCCTTTTACTGGTGTCAGCTGCAGAAGATCTCCGAAAACAATGATGTGTTTGCCACCAAATAACACATCATACTCAGTTTTAAGAACTTCTTGCATTCTCAAATGCACAAAGGCAAGCATGACATTGGAAACCATGCTTACTTCGTCAATGATAAGAAGTTTTATTTTCCTCAAGACTCTTGAAACTTCACAACAAGCATCCCCAGATAACTTGTGGTATTGTAATTTGTTGTCATGCTCCACTGGCAGCATCAGTAGACGATGCAAAGTAATACCTTTAATGTTATGTGCTGCCAGTCCAGTAGGAGCGGTAACAACACAAGACAACGATGTCTCAGTCCTTTCCTGCAAATAACAAGAAATTGCTTTAATAAGGAAACTTTTTCCAGTTCCCGCTTCTCCACTCACGTACAGTCGGACAGGCTTCAACGATGTACATGAGCACTCTTTCTTCTCATGACTTAATCCATGCTCAATTTGCTTGGTAACTTCATCATATATTTTCCTCTGCTCAACGTTGAGTTGTTTTTTACAAGTCTTCTAAGTTAACTGCATCCTCCTGAGCATGTGCCATGGCTCTTTCCACTTCATTCATAGCAGTGGCAGCTTCATTTTCGATAATAGGTCCTCCTAGTGGATCCTGACTCAATGAAACAGAACTCTGACTGTCCTGAGAACTGTCTCTGGCAATTTCGGCTGCAATCGTTGCTTCCTGCTCAATTTCCAAAGTCAACATTTCTTGATATTTGGGAAAAGCAGGACATTCTATGGTCTCCTTAGCAGCAGTGAAAGAGTCTTCGTAACAGAGGAAATCTCCAAGCAGTTCCGCTTCTGCACGCCAAGGCTTGAAAAGTTGCAAAAGTGCTAAATAGAAAAACTCCTTTTTTTCTGGAGATTCGCCACTCAATTTTCGATGGTTTACTAATTGGCATTTTCTTTGCTTGACCAGACATCCCTCACTTCCAATTACAGCATGCACTCCTTTCTCAATATCTTCTTTGATGTTCCTCTTGAATATATAATTTTGGAGAACCTCATATAGACAAACATTCTCAAGGTGACTGCTTCGATTTGGATAATATGTATCCAACATGTTGGTCTTCAAAATGTCGGTACTGTTTGGTTCCTTTTCTGCCAAATACTCAATTTCCCGGACAGGATTTAGAACTCGATTTCGCGTTGCAGCAAGACCAAGACTCGCCCAAACGATACTCCTGGGTTTGGCATAGAGACTTGCTGAAGACAACCGGTCAGAACATTCGTAAGCTCCGATTTCTCGATGCGACAACATCTTCAGACTGAAACTGTACAACTTCTTGCTGAGGCTCTTTTCATGGGAAATGTCCTCCCACATATCCTTCAATTCTGTCTTTTCTTTTTTGGTGATGTAAGATGTCACATACCGAGCCACAGCCATACAGTTGTCAGCCACAAACTGTATATCCATGTTAGCATTCCACATGGACAAAATCACTGGGTTGTAGTCATTGATGTACTTGGACTCTTCGTTCCTTTTCAAATTGTATGTATTTTTGGGTGATTTCCTCGTCACATTATGTCGCAGCGAAGACATCAAACTGTTCACTCTTCCTTTAGAAATCACCGGTCGTGGAAAGTTGAAACGACATTTGGTGTAGAACTTGTCCTTGTTTCTGAATTTACGACGACAGTACTTTCCACAACGATGGCTTTGGAAACGTAGAACTTGTTCTCTTAGGCTTTTCTTCTCCGTTGCGTTTGGAACAGCACACGTAGAATACTGTTCTATGAAGTTCATCACTAAGTCATCCGGATCTGTTCCAAATTTAGGTGCATCCTTGATCCACAGCAACATATGTATATGAGGAGCACCTCTTGCTTGGTACTCCTTTCTCCAGAAGAAATCCAACACCTCTCCAAGAGGTGGATTCTTCTTATTTGTGATGAAAGACATCATAGCTTCAAATCTATGATTGAAGTACCTGCATACATTCACTGGATCCAAAGAACACAGTTCTCCAGGTGTCTTGAATTCAATGTTTTCAATATTTCCATTTGCCTCTCGTAGAAATTCAAGTAAGTCTTCCCAGCCATACTCGGCACAGCTCAGAGTAAGGAACCATGTTGGAGTTCCTAAGTTCCTCAGCATACATTTTAAATCAGCATGACGACGGTACCAGTACTCATTAGTACCACGCTGACACGCCATGAGATTAATTAGGTGAGAATCCCAAATACTGTCTTGGACATTGACTTTATGCATAAAGTCACTTGCCGAGATGTTTCGCATCTGTATACCACTTTTTAAGATGTGGTTCACTGCATATGACAGTCCAGACAGATCGCTTTCAAACAGGAGATGAAACAAATAGGGAATGCATTGACGAAACCTAGGATCTTCTGCATACAATCGTAAAGTCCGGTATTCAGACGCAGGAATTTGATGAGGTCGCTCATCATATCTTCCTCCTTGACCTGTTGGAAATAGCTGTGGGAAACACCGAGCTTCTAAACTTTCCTCCCAAACACTAATGGGACTCCCTTTGGCTTGTTTCATTTGAAACAACTCAATTGCATTCCCCATGACTTCCTTGGAATGCAAAGGATGAACACTATAATGTTCATATATTTCTTCACTTTTAGAGGCCTCTACTTTCTCAATTTGGCCAGCACACAAATCGCTATCCTCTTCATCACTTACTTCCTCTTCTGCAACATATACATTTATATAGTACTTATTATTTTTCTTCAAATACAATGTTGCCTTTTTGACTTTCCTAACATCCACTAAATCTTGCCATATTTTCTTGTTCTTTGTCGGAACCCCATTAACCAAGATAACCAGAGGTTCCTCTTCCACTTTTTCTACTCCAATTGTGGTAATGTTTTTGTTCAAATCTAGAGGCAAATAAACAACTCTTCCCTTTAATCCTCTCTGTAAATCTGATGGAGGCAACTTCCCTGTCTTTGGCTCCATTCTTACAATAGCCTGAAAGGGATGGATACTTTGAATCAAAATAGATTCATAAGTATTTAAATCCTTCAATTCAGAAGGAACCTCAACCAATTCCAGATTATTATGAACCGCCCTAGCAGGCATCTGGTTTTGGTTTAATTTGTTACAACAATATGTACATACACGTTGATCCGATCCCAAATCAAAATAATTTTCTACCATCAAGTATGTGGCAAAATCCTTCCATTCACTATTATTTTCCCTTTCACTTTTTGCATATAAATCCACTAACTTAGTCTGATTCTTATAATAAGTGCGTCGACAACACACACAAGTGAAATTAGGCCTCTCACTTGATTTCATCTGAAACGTGGCAATTTCCTTCTGAAATTTATCTGTACTAGAAACCTGTACATTATCTTCAACATTACCCTCTACTTCTGGGTCAATTTGAACATTCTCATCTTTACTACCAAAGTAACAAAACTCAATTTCTTCACAAATGTTCTTGACATCTATTTCAGAACCATGCAAAAAAGCAGCACATACTTGTTTAAGCATAATTGCTGGACTCTTAGCATAATACAACATTCACACTAATTTTCTCACTTTATTATGATGCACTGCTAGCATCCTGAAATGATGAAAAACACTCTGGCATACTCTCCTGGAAAGACAAGCCAGTGAATGACCATGCAAACCTGTCATTTGTCTCACTCTGCAAGGATCTAAATCTTGCAACAACTTCATTTTCTGCTTCAAACTTTTCTTATTAAATGTCCGTATAAAATCACAAAGCAAATTGATGGAAACCTGTCGCACACTGCAAATAGAACTACACTTCCAAATGTACACAGGACCCTTAGGACGTCTTCCTAAAACCTCATTACCTAACACCTCGTCTGTCTCTGTTGTCACAAGTTTTTCTTTTTCAACTGGACAACCATCCTTCACTTCATAAGCTCGACCACTGGTGTCAACTGCAAACACCAAATCATTATCCTGAAAATTACTCTCCTCATTAAAAAATGCCTCACAACTTGAACTATGCATCCATTCTCCGGAAAAACCTTCACAAAAGTTACTACGATTTACTACTCTCTTCCATCTACTATTTGATTTGAAATCAGAAATTACCTTGTTTAGTTTCCTAATTCTATTGATTACCAAAATAAACAACTTTCGCTTAATTTCAAAAGCATGATCAATAATTTTCTCTACATTTTTCTTCTTCTTCTAAAATGCCACTTTCTGTTGGCCTTTCTTAATATTTTTTAATAAATTAACTATTATCCTGTTGCGGAACATTCGTTTTCGAATGTCCCTAAACTGTTGTTTCCTTCTACTATCATGCACAGAGTTATCTCTTGCTCTACCAGTAACATTTTTGATTGGTCTTTCCTTTCCATTTAAATTGCTTTTCTTTTTCTGGACTGAAACATTTTTTGGAGAAATACTTTTTTTACTACAAATATTTCTTATGAATGATTTCGTGCTCTTACCCGGAGCTTTCTTGGTGATTTCACGAGTATTTTGGGTAGAGGACTGCTGCAATAATAGATGATCTTGCTGTCTTTGACGTTTTCTAGCCTTTCTAATTCGATTCTTAGTTGTCATTTTTTAAATTTTGAAATGATGTGCAGTTGAATCTGTGGAAAAATATAATAAAAAATGTTATTAACCACTATTACCAAACAGTAAATGAATAACAGTCATCAAAAACTTAACACCCTACTTATTATTTAACATAGCAAAACTTTTGCACCAGCACTGCGTCACAAAAATGACACACAGTGGTACAAAACAGGCATACAACAATCATAAATCTCTCCCTAACATTTTAAATGATTGATTCAGGTTGACGATAAGGTGTGGCCTATCTAGAGGTTTGTTTGGGCCCAGATCTTTGGACTGGGGTGAATGGGTGTCATTGATCCAGATTCAGTTCATCACCTGTTTTGTTTGTTTGAGGTGAGGCCAACACATGGTTGCTGATGAGATTTTCACTTGTTTAAGAAAACAAAGGAGATAATACATGTGAAGGCCTAGCAATGAAGTAAGTCATGTCCACTTCACTCTTGAACAAAGGGCAGACCTCTTTTGAATCTGTGGTCACACCTAAACTTCATCTGCACAATGTCATTCATAAACTTAGGAAACACTCGTGATGTAATTGAAAAATGTGAAGTTTCTTTTCCTCATTTCAGAATTACATCACCTGTGTTTCCTCATTGACTTAAAATGTCCTTAATGCACATGAAAGCGTTTTTTAGATTGCCCTTGCACCATTTTTGGGTCATTTTGAACATGGCTATGTTACTCCCATAATCAAAATCTAAATTTGCCAAGCACAGGTGGGAGCGTATTTACAAGAAACTTGCCCCATGAAGAACGCTTTCCATTTAAAAAGGGAAAAATAACATCATAGACACTCAAATGCCTTATAAATATGGCCCAAACAACCTATGAAGCTCTAGCAGTACATATCCAGAAATGTAATTGATTTCAAAAATCGTTTTTAAACACAACATATAAATCAATTGTATACCTACATTCAGTTGGAAATGACTGTAAATGTCCTTGAGACACATGAAAGCGTTTTTTTGAATGCCCTGGCACCATTTTTGGGACATTTTTAACATGACTATGTAACTCCCATAATCAAAATCTAAATTTGCCAAGCACAGGTGGGAGCGTATTTAGAAGAAACTTGCCCCATGAAGAACGCTTTCCATTTAAAAAGGGAAAAATAACATCATAGACACTCAAATGCTTTATAAATATGACCCAAACAACCTATGAAGCTCTAGCAGTACATATCCAGAAATGTAATTGATTTCAAAAAATCGTTTTTAAACACAGCAAATAAATCAATTGTATACCTACATTCAAGAGGAAATGATTAAAAATGTCCTTGAAACACATGAAAGCGTTTTTTTGAATGCCCTGGCACCATTTTTGGGACATTATTAACATGGCTATTTAACTCCCATAATCAAAATCTAAATTTGCCAACCACAGGTGGGAGCGTATTTACAAGAAACTTGCCCCATGAGGAACGCTTTCCATTTAAAAAGGGAAAAATAACATCATAGACACTCAAATGCCTTATAAATATGACCCAAAACAACCTATGAAGCTCTAGCAGTACATATCCAGAAATGTAATTGATTTAAAAAAATCGTTTTGAAACACAGCATATAAATCAATTGTATACCTACATTCAAGAGGAAATGACTGAAAATGTCCTTGAGACACATGAAAGCGTTTTTTTGAATGCCCTTGCACCATTTTTGGGACATTATTAACATAGCTATGTAACTCCAATAATCAAAATCTAAATTTGCCAAGCACAGGTGGGAGCGTATTTACAAGAAACTTGCCCCATGAAGAACGCTTTCCATTTAAAAAGGGAAAAATAACATCATAGACACTCAAATGCCTTATAAATATGACCCAAACAACCTATGAAGCTCTAGCAGTACATATCCAGAAATGTAATTGATTTCAAAAAATCGTTTTTAAACACATCATATAAATCAATTGTATACCTACATTCAAGAGGAAATGACTGAAAATGTCCTTGAGACACATGAAAGCGTTTTTTTGAATGCCCTGGCACCATTTTTGGGACATTATTAACATGGCTATGTAACTCCCATAATCAAAATCTAAATTTGCCAAGCACAGGTGGGAGCGTATTTACAAGAAACTTGCCCCATGAAGAACGCTTTCCATTTAAAAAGGGAAAAATAACATCATAGACACTCAAATGCCTTATAAATATGACCCAAACAACCTATGAAGCTCTAGCAGTACATATCCAGAAATGTAATTGATTTCAAAAAATCGTTTTTAAACACATCATATAAATCAATTGTATACCTACATTCAAGAGGAAATGACTGAAAATGTCCTTGAGACACATGAAAGCGTTTTTTTGAATGCCCTGGCACCATTTTGGGACATTATTAACATGGCTATGTAACTCCCATAATCAAAATCTAAATTTGCCAAGCACAGGTGGGAGCGTATTTACAAGAAACTTGCCCCATGAAGAACGCTTTCCATTTAAAAAGGGAAAAATAACATCATAGACACTCAAATGCCTTATAAATATGACCCAAACAACCTATGAAGCTCTAGCAGTACATATCCAGAAATGTAATTGTTTTCAAAAATCGTTTTTAAAAACAACATATCTGTTTCAGCTTACATGAGAGACCATGGAATGGGCTCCATGTACAACAATAACTTGTGTTACTGCATGCCAGAATGCTAAACCGAATATGCAATTACAATTTCTCAAAGAAACAAAATCTATTTGTATATCACTTGAGACAAAGCCACATTTTAAAAGCACAGCTTTCTTCATCATTTTCTCCTTAAATCATACTATTCTCTATCTAAATTAAATAAATCTTTTCTCACCTTAGCAAATACTTTTTGAGTTTCAAAACAGTCTCAAAAATACACCAAATTGTCTTCAGCAGAACAAAGAGGATGCACTCCAGAGGCTGCAGCTATTGAAAGCACAGAAATACAGATATTCATTACACATATCTCTCATATTAGCCAATCATAACTCTTCCCTCACTTTTTTCAAATCAAAACCCTTCCCCCCTCTGCCCTCTCTGCCTTTTTTGCTTAGCAACCACCTCCTGAAAGACCTCTCATGTTTGCAAGTTCACACAACAATGTTTCAATTGAACTCTGAACTCTCAGTGCACCTGCGTATCCAGTGCAATCTTTCATTAAATGTTTCTTCCTTGACCATTCAAATTACATCTTTCAAAGAACACATCCATGCACCCTAACTTTCTGTTTTCAGAAATGGAAATACACCAATCACTGCTAATGAATCATTAGGACTGGAAATCCACAGTTTTTTTTCTTTACAAACTCCTACTGTTTCAACTGCCCTTTCATTACCACATTTCATCTGACTGCAGCCCAACCTTCTCTCACCATGTTTAATGTCTGGATTGTTGGACATAGTTACATCTACTGGGCTCAAAGGTATGCTGAGAACAGAAATTTACCTAACCTCAATTTACAAGATGTGGAAATTAAGTGGTTGGGCCAAAGAGGATTAAAATGTCACCAATTGATACCATTGGTGAAAACCTTTATGCATTTGCCAAAACCTGACCTGTTAATAGTGCACTGTGGAGGTAATGATTTGGGCACTTTGACTGGGGTAGGTCTGGAAATGCTTTTAAAGGACACCTTTGAGCAATTAATGGCACTTTTCCTCAAACTGCCTTGGTATATTCCAATATATGCCAAAGACAGAAATGGAGGTGGTCCAACCAATTTTGTCCACAAATTGAGAAAGCGAGGAAGCATGTAAACAAATCTGTTTCAGCTTACATGAGAGACCATGGAATGGGCTCCTTGTACAACAATAACTTGCGTTACTACATGCAAGATATCTACAGAGGAGATGGAGTTCACTTCTCAGATGAGGGCAACAGAATTTTCATTTTGAATTTAAGACTGTGCATTGGTACCTACTTATAAGTACCAAAATGTACCATAAACCCAAAAGCTCTTCTCAGAGCTACCCTACATCTGATCACTCACAATTATTATTTTTCTCTAACTTTTTTCTGTAATTTTCAACAAACTACGCTCAAAGAGCGCTACCCGGTACGCGAACTGGAAGCTAACCGCGCAAAATTTTAAAAAAAAATGTTTTTTCCCCGCATACATGGTCCTCCTCAGCCACCCTCAGAAAATCTAGGGGGTCAAAATACTTGTACCGTGCCCCTTCTACCCATTCTGAACATTATTTGCCCTCCATTTTATATCTTAATTCGACCGAAACACAAAATGGTGGACTCCCGTTACGCTCCTAGTTCGCGGACCGGACCGCTTCCCGGGAAGCGGTCCAAAAAAAAAGGTGGGAAAGTAATTCACAGAAAAACGACTGGAGACACTGTCACCAAATATAGATTAGCTCATACTACATAACAATCCCTTTCATTTTCACAGATTTGATTGAAATTCCATTTAGCCATTAAGCCTGTAGACCTCTTTAAATACCGTGAGGTAAATTACTTCACAAAACACATCTGAAGTATTGGAATTGACAACCAATGAAAATGTTACTTTCATTTTCTACTTATATTACCTGACATTTGATTGGTTATATACCTGAATATATATAAAGGAAGAGAAGAAAACACAGCCATTTTGACTGCTACTTCTTGTTGTACATTACATTTGAATAGCTACTAAACACTTCAACTTGTTTGTGAAGGTAAGTTGTTATTTTTAAAACTGAAGTATATTGTGCACTATAACTTAATATGGTAGACTTTTTCTGATAGATATATACTATACCTCTGTAGTAGTTATGGATTTAGATAGACTTCTCTGTTATAGTTATGAATGGAGTTAGGCTTGTCTTGGTTAAATCACATACACTTTTTTATAGTCCTATTTCCACTCTGATACTATACACTGCCAAAAGATAAATTCACTGATAAAAACTGCCTATATAAAATTAATCCCAACAGTGCCCTATCTCTACTAATATAAATTTTTTAATCCAAATTTCAGGCAAAATGGAAGGCGAGCAGCAAGTTCAATTTGAAATTGTACTGGAAGAGAGCAGCCAAGGAAAGATTGATGAATTTATGGATCAAAGTAGAGACCAGGAACTACTACAATGTGTTGAAGCAGTGGATAACCTGCTTAAAAATGAGGACATGTTACACCCTCATAGAATACAAAATATATTCAATGACAATTTTGAAATTTCTGACAATGAAATGTTAGAAAGTTTAATGAATTATGAAACACAATCAAAATAAAAAAAAATACTTTAAAAATAAAGAAAACAAAAAAAATCAACAAAAACAACAAACAATTAACATACAGTATTAGAAAAGTCTATCATTCTTTTATCCTTATAGTACGCTGCCCAGAACGCTTTCCGGTTCGCATACTAGGCGCTCACCACGCAAAAAAACAAAAAAAAAAATGTTTGTTTTTTTTGCCCTGCTGGGCCCTTTTAAAACCTCCACATAAAACCTAGGGGGTCAAGGAGGATCTACTATGCCCCCTTATGGTAATTTCCCCCTTTGTTTTGGCCTCCTCTTGTCTCTCGATCCTACCGAGAGACAAGATGGCGGCCGCTCCGGACTGTTTAGAATGTTGACAGACACCGAAGAGCCAATCAGCTTCGCATCGCAAAGTTCCGTTACGCGAAAAGTACGCGAACCGGAGCGCTACCCGGAGCGCTGTTACAGATATATATCTTATTTTGAACGTTAATTTCTCAAAATCCACTGGAGCACATATATTGAGACCTAGCAAAGGCACATCGGGCTAACAGTCCCTACAATTTTGGCAAGTTTCGTGCAAATCCATTCAGCCGTTCGGGCTAAAAGTGAGGCCAACCGCCCTATGGAAATTAACATGGGAAAAACGCGTTTTGGGACCCCCCTTTTTTCTCGGCCCCCCCTTGCCGAACCCCCCCCCAAATTTTCAGGGGCTGCTCAGAAACAAAATGTGCCATTTTCCTGAGAATTTCAGCCAATTCCGTCCACAAACGCCAAAGTTATTAGACATAGAATTTTCAGAAATCCCATAGGGAAAAAATCCTAACTATATATACGTACTGGCGACCGCCAGTAGGTTTTATATATATATATATATATATATATACATATATAAATCCAAAGGTGCCATTAGCTCGGAGTCGCACACAAACAACAATGCGGAGCCCCCATGTTAGGAAAGGGTTCTTTATTTCCTTGAAAAACAGGCATGCTCCTTTCAAAGTTTTCTCCTAGGTCCTACGCGTTTCGAGGCTCCTGTCTCTTGATCACGGACCGATATGATTGCTGACAGCCTCTTCTCTGCAAGTCCCACCTTTAACCACTCGTGACCTGCCCTCAAGTGGACTAACTCCGGTGTGCAGACTGCAGGCATGCTGGAACTTGTAGGATCCATCTGCAGAGAGGCGGCCACCATGCAATCCTTTTCTTTGTTTTAAGTTCGACTCCCCAGTGGGTGCTTCGAAAAGGGAACCAGTTTCAATATTTAAAAGGACATTGTTTTTCTGCACCTCGAGTCTCTGGTGTCTCGCAGCAGTCTACATACTTTCGTGGCGGTGCGTCCTCCACGACCTTGGCAGGCCGTAAAACATAAATCCAAAGGTGCCATTAGCTCGGAGTCGCACAAAAACAACAATGCGGAGCCCCCATGTTATAAGAGGGTTCTTTATTTCCTTGAAAAACCGGCATGCTCCTTTCAAAGTTTTCTCCTAGGTCCTACGCGTTTCGAGGCTCCTGCCTCTTGATCACGGACCGATATGATTGCTGACAGCCTCTTCTCTGCAAGTCCCACCTTTAACAACTCGTGACCTGCCCTCAAGTGGACTAACTCCGGTGCATGCCGGTTTTTCAAGGAAATAAAGAACCCTTTCATAACATGGGGGCTCCGCATTGTTGTTTGTGTGCGACTCCGAGCTAATGGCACCTTTGGATTTATGTTTTACGGCCTGCCAAGGTCGTGGAGGACGCACCGCCACGAAAGTATGTGGACTGCTGCGAGACACCAGAGACTCGAGGTGCAGAAAAACAATGTCCTTTTAAATATTGAAACCGGTTCCCTTTTCGAAGCTCCCACTGGGGAGTCGAACTTAAAACAAAGAAAAGGATTGCATGGTGGCCGCCTCTCTGCAGATGGATCCTACAAGTTCCAGCATGCCTGCAGTCTGCACACCGGAGTTAGTCCACTTGAGGGCAGGTCACGAGTGGTTAAAGGTGGGACTTGCAGAGAAGAGGCTGTCAGCAATCATATCGGTCCGTGATCAAGAGGCAGGAGCCTCAAAACGCGTAGGACCTAGGAGAAAACTTTGAAAGGAGCATGCCGGGTTTTCAAGGAAATAAAGAACCCCTTCCTAACATGGGGGCTCCGCATTGTTGTTTGTGTGTGACTCCGAGCTAATGGCACCTTTGGATATATATATATATATATATATATATTCACTGAAAAAACCATAGGTTTCACACCAGTTATAGTTAGCTGGAAATTTTACTGATATAAAACCATTGAAATTCCCACGTTATAGTTAGTCGGACTCACTATAACTTGCGCGTGCAATGCACTGCTGATGACATCACATATTACATCACTCATGACATGGTCAGTGACATCACTCATGACATCACTGATGACACCATCCTTGTGACACAGTCACAGACCTCCTCTCAGTGTAAAGTAACCCTTGAGACACATATTCAAAAATAGAAACTGAAATTTTTAAAAAATGGACATACCTATATCAGTTACAACAAGCAATTCTGTACTTCCACTATCTATATACACATCCACTCATTCACCAACAGTTCTATATAGTCACTCATACATATACACACTCATCATATGAAGAGATACACCTATACATCCTGTTACACACCGACATTCATCCAAAAGTTACTCACACACATATTCACACGTGCAAATAAACTATTGAACAACCATTTATTTGAATATAGAGTTATACACACACTTCCACCTTACTTCTACTGAAAATTACACATATTTATTCTCTTAAACAATCACTTATAGAAACACATACTTATTTAAACAGGAAATCTTACAATCTCTTACTCTCACATATACTCACTTATATACATCAATATTCATATATACTAGATTAAAACATATGTAGTTACTGATAAAGACACTAGTGAGACAGTCATTCACTCACTAACAAACACATATAGACACTCATCCACCCATACAGTCCTGTACATATGCTGTCTTCAAAACACATACAAACAAAGAGTCAGTCACTCATGCATCTATGTGCTAAGTAATACCTCCACGAAACCATATAGACACTCATACTGATACTACTAAAAATATCAAATAACCCATATACATACGCATGTAGCTACTTATCAACACATGTAGCCACTTATACACAAAGTGAAACACTAATATATGTATTTAAATATTTAAACATAACTCACTAATATTTATTTTTCAGAAAGACACATATTCACTGGATGGTGTCATCAGTGATGTCATGAGTGATGTCACTGACCATATCATGAGTGATGTAATATGTGATGTCATCAGCAGTGCATTGCACGCGCAAGTTATAGTGAGTCCGACTAACTATAACGTGGGAATTTCAATGGTTTTATATCAGTAAAATTTCCAGCTAACTATAACTGGTGTGAAACCTATGGTTTTTTCAGTGAATTTAATAGGTTTTTAAATGCTAATTCCTAACTATAACTGGTGTGAAACCTATGGTTTTTTTCAGTGAATTTCAAAGGTTTTTTTAATGCTAATTCCTAACTATAAGTTTCACTTTATAAATGAGACTGTTAGCACTCTAGTTGTTCTTTTTAACACTCTGGTACATTCTGTCATTGGGCTACAGTTGGGCTACATCTAGTTGAATTTTGGGCTACATTTACAATTTTTGATCTCTGGTGGCCATCTTTGGGCTACATTGGGCTACTTTGGGCTACATTTGGGCTACATTTTGGCTCTAACATATATTAAGCCCAATGTAGCACAATACATATTTTTATAAAGTTAATTTTTTTACAAACCACTTCAGAATAGGGCTACCTGTCTCTACAATTATCCCATTTTTTTTTTTTTTAATTTTTGGGGGGAGCGCTCCCAGAGCGCGCCCCGGAGTGCGCCCCGAAAAGCGTATTTCTGAAAAGCGCCCCCGGGCGCGCTCCGGGGAGCGTCTCGTGAGCGCCAATATCGCAAACGAAAACATGATTGTGACGTATCGCGTAGCCGCGACCGCGTGATACGCACGGCGTAAGCGCACCCGGAAGTACTCGAGCGAATACGATCGCAAAACGTAAACTTCCGACGCGCTTACGCTGCGCGCCCCCGTGCGCGTAGCGTAAGCGCGTCGGGTCATGTGAGCAGAAAATAACACTTTTCATTGGTTCATAACAGTTTTAGTTTCATAATGATGAAGCCCCTGGTCTTGTGACCTGAAAATAACACTTCTCATTGGTTCAGGACAGTTTTTTTTTCTAAATGATGAAAGACCCCACCTTTTTTCCTTATTCTGACTTTGTCCTTTGACTGAGGAAGACCTGTTTGTTGCTCTCTCTACTTTTTTGCTCCAAATAATGGCTTCAGTAGTAGCATCAGCTGGTGCATCTGCCCCACCACCACCACCACCACCACCAAGAGGACCAGCTCCAAATTATATTGGTGGTCAAGAACAGGAGGAGGAGGAAGAGGAAGAGGAGGAGGGGAGAAGAAGATGGCTGCCAGAAGAAAATACACCTTACAAACCCAAACCACACATTGTTTGGCAGTTTTTTTCAATTCCAGAGGGGAAAAAAAAGGTGAATGCTCCCAAGGTGACTTGCCTCATCTGCAATGATGAACTTTCACGGGGCAACCCAAACAAGAAATATTCTTTTGGTAACTATAGCATGATTCGGCACATGACAAGAAAGCATCCAAACAACTACTCTCGTGCAGAGTTCCGGGAACTGGCCAGTAACCTCCCCCAGTCATCAAGGACCCCCTCCCAAAGAAACCAACCCACTTCCTCGCAACCAGAAACATCTGAGGTGATGCCTTGCATTCAGCCGAGATTTGCTGATTTTAAAATTACTTGCACTGCTTGTGGCAAGCTTATCTCCTATGGGGAACAAAGTATTAAGCTCATCGTCCTTGCAGGTGATAATCACAAGTGCCCCAAAAAGAAATAATTTTTTGGGTTTTTTGTTTTTTTGCTCCAGTTGAGCCAGTTTCAATTCCCTTTTTTTGTTTTTCCCCATAAAAAATACAAAAAAAAATATAAAACTGTTTTGAAAAGCCCAAAAAAGTTCAAAAAGTTCCAAAAACACAAAAAAAATATAAAACAACAAAAAGAAGAAAAAAAAAAGTTCTTTTAAGAACTACCTCCAATTTCTAAATGAAAACTTCATTTTTTTAAAACTCTGTCATCTTTTTCCCTCATTTTACGCTCCCCGGTGCGCTACCTGGTGCGCGCACCGAGCGCTTCCCCCGCGCAAAACGAAAAAAAAAAAAAAATTTAAATGCCCCGCGGGGCCCTTTTATAGCCCCCACATCAAACCTAGGGGGTCAAAGGGGTCTATCCCTGACGCCTTATGGTCAGTTCCCACTTTGTTTTAGCCACCTCTTATGTCTCGATTTTACCGAGACACAAGATGGCGACCGCTCTGGACTGTTTGGAATGTTTACAGACACCCGAGAGCCAATCAGCTTTCCATGCGCACCTCGCGTCACGCGCCCGGAGCGCTCCCTGGTGCGCGCACCGGTGCGCTGCTATAGATATATATATTTTTTTGAACCTAAATTACTCAAAATCCACTGGAGCACATATCTTGAGACATAGCAAAGGCACATCGGGCTACCAGTCCCTACAATTTTGCCAAGTTTGGTGTAAATCCATTCAGCCGTTCGGGCTAAAAGTGAAATCGACCGCCCTATGGAAATTAACATGGGGAAAACGCGTTTTGGGACCCCCCTTTTATCTCGGCCCCCGCTTATTGTATCCCCCCCAAACTTTCAGGGAAGGACCGGAACCCCGCGAGGCCATTTTCATGAAATTTTCAGGCAGATTCGTCAACCGGTGCCAAAGTTATTCCAAATAGAATTTTGAGATTTAACATTGAAAAAAATCCTAACTATAACTACCTACTGGCGACCGCCAGTAGGTAATATATATATATATATATATATATATATGTATATATATATATATATATATATATATATATATATATATATATATATATATATATATATATATATATATATGTCATCCTATGTAGAGGAAAGCGTGCTTACAAAATGTTTATGAAATAATATATTTAAAATGTTATTGTATTAGGCATTTACTCTTGTATGTGTTTCCAGAACAACTCTTTATGGGAAGTTCTTTTATTCTCACTCTTCCTCGTTTCCAAAAAGGACGCTTCATCAGTTCTACTTAAAGTATGTTGGGTACCCTAGTTAGTTTAGTGATATTTTCGTTTATGGAACCCTGTGTATTGGTTTATGCAGTCAATAATCAATCTTTTACAGATATTTTTGTAAACTGACTAATCTGAATAAAGATGATAAAACAATAGTAATCCTTTAAGATAAACAAAGGTGTTGAAAACCTCACCAACCTCTCATCATTGACTGGGCATTTAAAATTCTAAATGTCCATGATATATGCATAGTTTATGGTTTTGTTCTAGCTCCAATTCACAAACGGTGTCAAAGGTCAATTTATCTTTCAAGAGCCATCAGGATTTGCCAAGGACGAAGTCTGTATGTTGGGTGTTTAATCTTAAAACCATACTTGGCTAATCCTCAGACCCCCCAACAGTAGCACTCTTGCAGGTTTCTGTTTTCTCCCACTTGTGAAATGTTTTCGGTCTTTCTCTTTCTCCTTTTTTCCCCTTTGTATGTTTTCCCCCACTCTTCCTCTAGGTAAATTCCTGATGAGGAAACAAAGTGCCGGTCTCCAAAAATGAGTACAGGTGAACCACACCAGCAACCACTGGCTTAAATTAAGCACTGCTTTCAGGGGCTTTTCACACAGTACATTTCTTCCATTGGTCTTTTGTTATGTCATCCACATTTTGTTTGCCAGAACAACATACAGAATGGGGTAAAGGGTCAGCACACTTCAAGCATTGACTTACTTAACTGTGGGTATTCTGCTCCTTCACGAGGTGCACATCCACACAAAATGTAGTTCAGTGTCAGGGGCTTCTATGGCAATGCATGCTTTTTCTGGACAAAACACGTTTGCCTTTAGCCAATGTTTTTATTTTTTTTTCTATAAAAATGAGAGCTAGCAGCTCCCCAACAACATAGGACGTTTCCAAAAAACATGGCAAAACAAAACAAGCACTGTCAAAGTCAAAATGCTGGCAACCAAAGATCAACCTATTGGGTCTGCCACTGCTTGTTAAAAGTTTCTTGTTTGACTCCTTTGAAATTCAAACAGAATTAACAGTTTTAGCTTCATTAGTTCAACATCATATTTCCTACATACATCTTTGTAGATTAGTTTAATCTAGCTTGACAGAGAAGTTGTCCACAGTCAATATTGCTATAATTTATTTACAATATTCAAACAGTGGGCTTTCGCTGAGACCAGATCAGGGCCGGACTGGCGGTAGCAGGCACCGGGCAGTTCACTGGTGGGCTGGAGGGTGAGGACCGGTATTGCGCCCGTGGTGGCCGGTTTTGTCACTGGGGGACAGTTTTGCAGCAGTGCTGCAATATCGGCCCCCTGTAACAAAAGCAGTAATTCTTGCTAGCACCCCCCCACCCCCGACTCCCCTACCCCCTCCCACCGGGCAGGTCGAGCAGCAATCTGCCATGGCTGGTTGCTGTTCCCAGTCCGGCCCTGGTCCAGATTAGTATTACTATCTCATCTTCTACTGCTTTGTGGATCAGTCCGACCTCACTGGAGTGCTGGAAACGTGATGGACTGGTTTACATTTCAAAAATAATCCGAATCATCAAACAATAAGTTATTTATCTCACAGATGCATCACATTTCAAAGAGCGAGTATTTTACATCATAAAATTACTCTGAATCATCTCTCACACATTTTGTATCTCACATGCAATGGATACAGAAAGCAATAATTTTTGTTTTGTCTTTTTTCAGTGCAACGGTCTTTTTAAATCTTTCAGTCAGAAATCGAAGTACAAGTCAGAGCTATTGATTTTGTCAATGCTTGTCTTGAAGATGCACCTCAAGAACTGTATCCCTGGAGCGCTGCGGCCCATCAGTTGCTTTGGTGAAGGGCTGCACCAGCACAAGCATACAGGCTCCCCTGAAGTCTATGAGCAAAATAAAAAGAAATAACACAAGTGAGTGCTTGCAAAACGGCGCAGTGTTTTGTTGGAATTGCGCAATTTTATTTTTTTGACTGATGCTTCGGAAGGAACAGGTGAAACTGGCCAATTAATAATTCAAGAGAAGATTTTTTCTGAAGGACGAAATCAGAGATAGGCTTTAAGTCCTTCGGCGAGGGAAGGATGCTGTCTAATTCCACTTGGTTTAAGGAAAGCGGTTGGATGTCAGGAATATATCCGCTGGCACACAAATCTGTCACCTCTCCCTGAGAGGTCCTTTTCCCTGAAGTAAAAAAAGAATTACACTTATGTTTCTATAATAAATATAATAGATATCGTTTCTAAACTGACAGCTGAAATATATTTATAGGCGAATTGGAAAAAATACTGCAGGTTTCAAATTATTGACTTTAACAGTTATTGTGTTTTCAAAGGGGGGGCAAGAGGGGGCAATCAGTCCTGGTAAAATAAAATTAGTGGATTGCCTTTTTCTCATTTGGTGAATTTGGCTTTAGAAACGTTACCATCAAACGAGAGGGTGTGGGCGGGGATGAAATAAAAACTAGCGGTGGCTAACTCAGGTAAGACCGTCGGGGCAGGGGTGGGACTGGGGGCCTTATTTATGAAGGCCTTGCGCCGCCGGTGCGTCACTTTTAACATGGGAAAAAGTGACGCACCGGTGGCGCAAGGCCTTCATAAATAAGGCCCTGGGAGCGCAGGGAAGTCGACAGACGACGGAATAGGTATATTTAAATAAATAAATAAATAATACATATTCTGTCGACTTCCCCCTTGCCACACCCTCCACCACGCTTACCTGAGCCACCTGCCGCTGATGACCTGGCAAAAAACGGAAAGCGTGAACCGGAAAGGCAAAATGCCTGTTCCTTGATATGTAATAAAATGTCATAGGATCAACGTGAGGGTTTGAAACTAAAAGAGAGCACATGTAAAAGCTAGATACATTTCAGCAGGTCAGTGGTGCACTCTCTACACATGCTATCTGTCAAACTAACCCTAGAGCAGGCTTCTCCAATGAGTAACTCGTCAGCTACTGGTAGCTGTACACCTACATGTGAGTAGCTCTCCTGTGTGCAGCCCAGCCTACGAAATGAGTTGCTTTTACTCGATTGCATTAATATATGTGTACCAATATTGAGTGCGTCATTTGAGATGAAAATAGGTGCATTTTCTGAACTCTGTAGCGGATGTTTCGAGAAAAACGACAGAATCTTCAAAACATATTTGGAAAGACTTATTATTAATCTCACAAACCTTGGTACCAGGGGCATCTATCACCGATATGTAATTACCATATTGAGACAATCAAAATTGATAAACACCTTTTTTACGTTACTGTTGGCAATCCTGCCTGATGTACTGAGGTACTGCTGGTAATCTTGCATGTGGTGGCCACTAATATAATTGTGTCTGGTTTGGTCATTATTACAACACTAATAATAGTAGTAGCTCGGGATGATTTACATTGGGTATAAGTAGCTCTTGTTACAGAAAATGTTCAAGGCCCCTGCTCTAAGGCTCCTCTAAACTCAAGTTTGGTTTAAAAAAGTGATTGGTGGATCATCTTTTTATGGTTCCTTAAACATTGACTTGCTGTATTAATGGCACTATCCTGTACTTTGTATATTCTAATCTTAGCTGACATTTTGACATAGGCAAAAACATGGAGATGATGGACGGAGCACTGAAACTTTTCAGACACTCACAGATCTGGGTTGAATCCATCATCATTCTTTAGCTCACTTCGCCACCCCAGTTCAGACACAGCTATATGCAAATCAGTCTTGACCCTGTGCCTCATGGGAACAGTCCTGCCCGAACTGCCAAGCCATGTCTTCCCTGGACCAGAAACAAGCATCCTGGAACCGGTTTCGGGCTAACACGCCTCATCAGCCAGGCTAGCTTGAAGCCAGTGGTGAAGAAAGTAAGAGACCCACATCTGGCCATACCCTGCCAACTTAGGGCAAACTAAGCAAACACAAGGAGATGATGGACGGAGCGCTGAAACTTTTCAGACACTCACCCCCAGTCACAGATCTATGTTGAATCCATCATCATTCTTTAGCTCACTTCGCCACTCCAGTTCAGACACAGCTATATCGAAATTAGTCTTGACCCTGTGCCTCATTGGAACAGTCCAGCCCGAACTTCCAAACCACGTCGTCCCTGGACCGGAAACAAGCATCCTGGGACCGGTTCGGGGTAACACCTCTCATAAGCCTAGATAGCTTGAATCCAGTTGCGAAGTGAGCAAGGAACCCACGCCTGGGCATACCCTGCCAACTTTGGGCAAACAAAGCAAACACAATGAGATGATGAATGGAAAGCTGAAACTTTTCAGACACTTACCCCCAGTCACAGATCTATGTTGAATCCATCATCATATGCTCACTTCACCACTCAAGTTCAGACACAGGTATATCGAAATCAGTCTTGACCCTCTGCCGCATGGGAACAGTCCAGCCCAAACTGCCAAGCCATGTTTTCCCTGGACCGGAAACAAGCATCCTAGGACTGTTTTTGGGGTAACACCCCACATCAGCCAAGCTAGCTTGATTCCAGTGACATAGGTGACTATAACTCGCCAATTAAAATGACTTAGGTGGCAAGCAAAGTTGAGTCCTCCAATCTGTGCCTGATATTCTCTTTGCTGCTGCTGTTCTTTCTTTGAGCAATAGTGGTGTGGTTTGCTCCATGTATACCTGCCTCAGTCACTTCTTGCCTGTTTTTGGCGCAATACGAAGAGTTGAGGAGTCCTTTTTTTTGCTTTACGTGTAACTGGGATCAAGGTAAATGGAGAATTGAGAACTGCTCACTACATACACAATATGATGCTGATGGGTAAGAGGCTTCTAATGCGGTTGATCAGTGTTTAGGGTAATTGTTCCACAAATGCTTTGCAAAATTGGAACACTGTAAAGGAAAAAAATAATTTTGCACACCTATGGGCACCCATCCCTGAGGTTCCTGCAAAGCTCATTGTAAGCCTGATCTTGTACTCGAGCACTGTGTGTGTCCTGCAAAACATAGTACAGGCTATATCCACTTGCAATTAACAGCTTGAGATGTTAGGTCCTAGGTGACCTCTACTAAGGGGCACCACCTATGAAGTTTCTTTAGGCTCAACAGAGTCCAATGTGGTTCCAGTTCAGTCTTCCAGTATAGGAAGCCTGGATGTCTTATACAGGGCTAAATGCACCCTCTCCTTGCTTCTGACCCAAACTAAATTCTCTTCAATCAGAGTGCATCCTAACGGTACCCTTCTCCAGGGTCCATGTGGCCCTTACAGGGCATAGTATTTGCTTGATCTCTCCCTTTGGTCCAGGGCAAACTTGGATGTCCCATCCAGCAACTTGATAAACCAGTCCTCATCCTAATTAGCAGCTTCACTTGGTTGTTATGGAAACCTGCAGAGGCCTGCCGCCTTACTGGATCTGGGTTCATGAGTTGTAATACTCCTTCAACCCCCAACCTTGTGTATCTCAACTTACACTTCAAAACACAATCTTATAGTTGGTTACTGCTCCAATTACAGGTCAAGATGTAGCAAGAAAGCACCTTCTTTTCCAGTAATGCATTGTGCTCTTCTCAGTCTTGACAAAGTCAATGTGTATGTATCTGTTCAGTGGTGTTTAATACAGCTGACCAAGGAGCAAAACGTACAATCACACTTAACACATATCTGTTCTTGGATCATGGATCCATTGGGTCATGGTTCATAGAGATTGAGTACTGCAGTCCCGCTGTAGTGTGGGATGCTGCAACCGTCAAATATGTTTCTCATATGGAGCCATTAATCCCATTGTACTGTTCACAATGTGACTATTGATCTCACGTGCAGATTTTACTGTAATTTACTTAATTGTGCAGCTGTGGATGACATCAACAAACAAATTTAATAGACCTGGAAATATTTATTGACCCTTCTCTCTCAAGTTAAATAGTACATAAACAGAAGTGCTACTCGTTTACTCTGCTGATTCCTCACATTGGGTTTGCTTCTTGCTACAGGAAATCTTTCTCCATAGGTTATGCCAGACCATAGTTCCACACTAAATCACTCCAGTTCATCTTGGAATATAATCAGAAGCTGCAACGTTTTTTCAAAAATTAAATTCACTTACCTTGTCTAAAAGCTTGAAGCCAGAAATGGAACCAATGGTTTTGCCTTATGTATAATGTCAAGGCCTTACTTGCAGGATCTCCCAATTTGTCATTCCTTCTTTCAAATCAGTACTTCATTGTGCTGCAGCCTCTTGTCACACAGGCCAAAATATCTGATCACATTATAATGTTGTAAATGATACTCCAGTGGATTTCCTCAAAGCCTGAATAACTTAGTATGTTGCATGGCCTTAGACAGTATGTTGAATGACATATGAGGCACTTCATCTAGTCCAGCCCCATCATCTAGATTAAATCTAACCATTACCGGAGACTCAGATCCAAATGGAGTAAATCAGGTCTCATGTCTAGTTCTGTGAATGAATTAGATAAGTTATCTGCAATAAGCCTTCACTTACTTTACCTCAAAAACATTCAAACTACTGCCTGAAGAGATCTGTCTAGAAATGTTGTGTCCTGGACAGTCAATGTTTAACCCACTGACATACACCTCATTCAAATTTGGAAGTCTTCCAGATAAACATTGCTAAATATTACAAAATTCTAACAGCCTTATTAAAAAGCTTTTTGAAAAATATTGTGAAGATAAATTAAGGTGTTAGTGGCAATTTTTTTTTAAAGCAAATACATATTACAACTGCTCTAATCTACATATTGCATGTAAAGATCATATAATACAAGTCAAAGGCTGGCTATCCTAAGGATGTTCATTGTACGATGAGAGAAAATTGAAATTTATTACCCTCAATTAGTGCTTACCATATAAAAAAATCTCCGAAATCAGCAGTTGTTATAGTGTAACACAGTGACTACTCTAAAGAAGACCAGCCAGCAAAGAGAGGCCCACATGGTTAAATGCTCGAGAGCTATATAGGTAAATTAGGATGTGAAATTTCACTTGCTGTGCCACCTGAAATAAACACTACAAGATGGGAAACAGTCCTTTGGTACCCTTGCTCCTACCAAACTACTACACTGAAGGATGAGAAATCATCCAACGGGTTACTTGCAATGATTGAGGAGTTTGGATAGGTGGGTAGATCACAGTTCTAGAACTTCCCAAGTCTAATGCAGGAGGGAGCCCCGATTCATGATTAGGGTTACAGGTATCTTTAAAATACAAAGACTAATAAAACTACAATATCACAGAGATGTAACAAAATGAAACTAGTGCCGCAGTACATTGAATATTTGTAGGAACATCTGTTTTACATTAATAGGTGAGAAACTGAACAGTCTGAAAATTCACAGAAAAGCAAAATGAAGGAATAGATTATTAATTATTATGGTTGTTAAAAATTAATGCATATCTCCGAAGGCAGCGAAACAGAGGCAATGACAAATAGGGATTATTAGAAAACATTTGCAGATGGTTTGAAAAATCCAAAGTAGCAGTTGTCTAGACTATTGAATCAATGGGTAGGGTTGTCCTAGGCCTCAACTCAAATGAACACAAATTGCAACCATTGCATCTATCATTACTATATACCTTGGTTTATTCTTACATTTTGAGAACTCAGTGCAGACAGTGGTTTCTTTAAATAGACAGTTGTTGTCAAATAATAGAGTACAATAAAATCAAATGTTTGCTGACAACGCTGAGTACAGATGGTTATTGATAATCTTATTGAAGTAATCCATCATCATTTTCGAATCAGGTGATAAACATTTCAGAAGTTGGAATATGAATGTTATTAAAACCAGCTAGGTTCATCCACACTAAGATGATCAAATTGTCTGCATTTCTTTTCCTACACAAAGTTTTATCAATAAAATCCATTCAAATTTACAGAAGAGTTCCAGTCATTGGTCAACAGGACAAATATTTTAGAGCATAATTCATAGAGATCTGCCAAACTTTAAAATATATTTCTGAGAAGTTCACCAGATGAGATCAACAAATTCAATACTGGAAATATTAAGATAATAGGATCTTTCTGAGATAGAGCTCTTTCTACCACTATAGGCGCATCAGTCTATGCCAGGCACTGTTTTGAGGAGGTATGAGTTGTACATGAACATTTTTGGAGATTACACCTCCAAAAAGAGCAACTTAGTTTTGAAGCAGTACAGGGCAGAACCCTCACCAGGTAGCAATGTTTTCTCCATCATCATATCACGGCAGTGCTCATCTATAGAAGGCTAGATCTTAATACTTGGGATAAGCATGAAACTGACTTTGAGTATATGCTTAACAACACTGTGTACAAAAGTACTCTCACATTGAACCCACTGTCAATGATCACATTATTTTACAATGGGCGAAGTGTCTCGGACTAAATGAATACAAAGTGGATATGTGGAATAAATCAGTTTATTTGTGCAGAAGGTTTTGATAGCTACACACACTTTGTAATTACAGATTTTCCTCCTTTTCCAACTTTATTGAATCTGAAGATTTTGGCTGAGGGGATAACTTAAAATGTTTTAGATATAAAAAGAAAGATTTGCTGCAAAGTTTCATGGCTATTCGCGCTATTGCTGAGTTGAGGAATTGGGTAGAAAAGTCCAGGTTTAAGAAAGTAGGCATATGAGCCAATATATCTAGAATGTTATAGGGGCTTGAAGGACATGAAACTAGCACTAAAGGACATTTCATCTTTTTATAAACAGCTGTACAATTATTAATAGGAGGATAACTGAACACTCTGAAAGGCCATCCAATAGAGGAATTGGGAACATAATATTGAATATTATGGCTGTTAACAAGTAAGCCGTATCTCAGAAAGTATCAAAAATAGATTCTATTGAATGGGATAATTGGAAGACTTTCCAGATGGATTGTTGAATCCAATAAATGATTGTCTAGTCTAATGGATCATGTGTATAGTGATCATAGCCTTCTACTCAAATGAACACAAATTGAAACCACTTATCAACCATTCCTATATAATTTGGGTTATTCCTCTATTTTGAGAACTCAATGCAGGGAGTGGCTGCTTTAAATAGACAGTTGTTGTCAAATAATAAAGTACAATAAATCAAATGTTTGCTGACAATGCTGAGCATGGAAGGGTATTCTTGCTCTTGACAAACTAAACTTTCAGCATTTTTAGCTAGGTAATAAATATTTCAGAAATTGGAATAAGAATCTTAATAATTACAGCGAGGTTCAACCTCATTAAGATGATTAAATTGCCCACATTTCTTTTTATGTACGAAGTTATTTCAATAAAAATTCAATCCAAATATAAAGATGAGTTTAAGTTCTTATCCAACAGGAACAAAATATATTAAAGCATAATGAAGACGCTGAGATCTTCCCAACTCTAAAATCCAGGTGAAAAAATACCATTACATGAATTCATATTTGGAAAAATTAGGAAAAGCAATATGATGGTTTACATAAAAAAGAAGTTTCTATAATAGATGCAATATTCTGTTCATGTCATCAAAGAAACATGCATCAATAAAATGCCTTCAATAAAATACCAAGCGGTTGTTACAGACCTACCACCAGTTGTGCCGAAATGTTTGCTAATATTTATTCTCTATTTGTTCCTTATGGCCTTCAACTGAAGTGAGTGTTCTGTGGTTTATCCGGACTACACTGAATTGTAATGCATTGCAGTGCTCTATTTCATTAATCATCTGAAAGTTGTAAGATTGTTCCTTCATTGTGTAGGGTGGCAATAGTTAAAGCTTTCTGGGAATGTGGATGGAGCTGTGGATTGATCCTAATAAGAGGGGTGCTTCTCAAGCACTTATAGATCATTGAGAAATGTTGGTATTTGAGCATCTTCCAGTGTCTTTCTTAGCATGCGTATTATGAAAGGCATCTCTCTGATCCAAATGTTTTACTTGATAAACAGTGTGTCTTGTTTTCAGTTCCTATTTGTTGTGAATTCCCATAGGGTTTTGTCAGTGCTTTCCAGTCTTTTCAAAATTTGTAAAATTCAGTGATTATCAGTGTCTACACATTTGTGTGCCATTAAAAAAACTCAGTGACTGTCTTTCTTCCAGTGCTTCTTGATAATTTTGCTTTTATACATCTTTGCTTTGCATACTAACCTTGCTTGATACACCTTCAAAGCTTATGAGATTCCACAGGACCCATGCACCAATACACAATGGTAATCCCTAAGATTACCATCTCGGTGTAACAAGTATCCTGTTCTTAAGGACAATGTTTAGATTAACTCATCACTTGTGTGAATTGCAAACATGTTCTGGTTTATGAAAAACACAATATGGCATTCTGTCAACCATGTGTTTTAGAAGGCAAAAATTTGCTCATATGCTTTGGTGTATGTAGTGTTGCTTTTGAGGTTTCAAAGTGTGGCACAGCAACCACGTTTCTCCCTGAACAGACCTTTAGTAGACTCCATATGAGCATCGGTTGAGCCTGTTCTAACCAAAAATGGATTTCATAGCAGGACATGGAGCAGCATAAAAGAGGGAAAGCAATTTCAAGGCAAAACAGTAGACACTGCAATTAAATAAGCAAGTTCTGTATAAACATTGTCTAGAGTATTGTGCACTGGTGCTGTCTCCCAAGAACCAGGGCAAGCGTTTTTAGGTGATAGTTGTCTTCTTCTCAACCAGAAAATAACTGCACCTTCTAAGCAGAACATTTTAAATCTCAAATGTCTGCTAAAGGGCAGAAAAAGACACATTAAATGCAACACTTGCTGGAATCACCTGAGGTAAGTATTCACTGTAAGATCCCTTATGAAATATTTTAAGTTACTTGAGAAATGATCAAAGCACTGCATGTAAGGAAGCACTCTGCATGGCAATAGTCACGAAAAGCTCACTCTGGGGATGTATGCCTAATAGTACCTCCTGCACCAACCCTGAATCTATAGTGTTGTCTGGAGAGGTGAATTACATAAGGTGACGCTGGTAGTTGAAGGCACTCCAATCTTAAATTAAGAAAACCTTGCTCGGGGGGCGTGGCTAGCAGCCGACCGAAATGGCTGCCTAGCAGAGGAGCTCCGTGGTCACCGCGACTCCATCAGCATATCCTTATATTGATCCGTCATATATGCTCCCAAGGAGATAGGCTCCGCGATAAGAGACCAAGCGGCATCCTCCGCCGTAACCCCGGTGTGGATCCGACACCGGCAACAGCCTCTAGGTGAAGTGCCCGACTGGGGCCTACTGCCATCGTGGCCGCACCGGACTGGCCTCAGGACCTAGCCGGCCGGAAGTGAACGTCTGCAGGGAACACTGGCCGGAAGTCACCGCATCGCGACTTGGACCCTCGCCCGAGGGAACGCTCCTGCACCGAAGGGACTAGAGCACCTGTCACGGCGCACTCCTGTTGTGGGTCGGGGGCTCTCCCCCTCCCTAGGCCTGTTTGAGATCGGAGGGGCCGGTGGTGGGGCCCCGGAGGCAGGAGCATCGCGGACATCATCGGAGATGGGTGAGACTGCCGCGGAGGCATAGCGCCTACACCCGATCCGCCCCTCACCATTCCTCCCGTCCCCTGTGCTACCAGCGGGCGGGGGCGCCATCCGTCACAGAGCCGAGGCGGACCCGGGACTTCCAAAACTTCATGCATGGTAAATACCCGGCAGCGGCTTGTCTTCACTCCTGCAGCGCCGTGCTCGCCTGATCGGTGTACATCCAGGGACTGCATTGAAGCTTTGGCAGCAGGCTAGCGAGTCTTCAACTGGGGGCACACAAGAGTGTAGAAATCCTAAACAAGGGCCTCCAACACTTTGGGCCCTATAGAACATTCACCCTCCCCCACCACTGTTATAATAAAGCTTGGAGGGGGACCAAAGATACTTGGGTGCTCCCCCACAGCGTGGATAGCGCACTACAGTTACAGAATCACTGTGGACACCCTAGTCTCCCTAAGACATAAACCAATCAGGGTGGCATCGAGATTAATGTGGCGCAGAGGCCAGAGAGCCACGAAACGATCTACGCTGAGGGGCGCACCTGACCTTAGCCTCATAACACCCTTGAACATCTTTGACGACGAAGGGCATATCCGGACACTAATTTAGCTGGCCTCGGATAGAAGGGTCCCCCACCCTGTGACACATCAAGAGCCTACCCCCGGTGCTTGAACGGGCCCTCCCTGCACAACGGATCAACAAAAGCACACACCCAAGTCTCAAGGGGCCAGGACTCTATCACGGCTGCAGCCGGAATTGACACATCTAACGACGCCCCTGAAGGGAGGGAGTATGGCGGGGAAGGGAGCTCGGAACAACGCAGCTCAGTCAAGGCTTGAAAAATATGCGTTCGAAAAGACCTCATCGCAAAACTCGGAAGGGCGCACATCCACGGGCAAAGGCCCCGAGGGTGACGGAGGCAAAAAGGTGACACTTGAGGACTTAATGAGGACACTCTCCAATGTCCAGACTACAGTGGGGACCATCTCCTCGGATGTGGGACTCTTCAGGGCGGACCTTCACAAGATGACTGAGAGAGTGGCACAGGTAGAAGTGGTCGCGAAATCCCTGGTTGAGGACACCTCTGAACTGCAGTTGGCCATGGAACGGATGGAAACAGTCACTAAGAAACTGCAGGAAAAGCTGGACGACCAGGAAGGACGGGCTAGACGTAACAACGTCCGAATCCTAGGAATACCAGAATCGGAAGGCAAGTGGGCGATGGACCTTTATATAGAAGACCTTATCAAGACCAAACTGCAACCAAAGGGTCTATCGCATTTCTTCTCCGTGGAGAGAGCACATAGGGTCCCAGGTGGAGTACCGAAACCGGGTGCATCACCAAGACCAGTACTAGCCAGACTATTTAATTTCTGGGACAGGGATGCCATACTTCAAACAGCTCGGAATGCCCCGCCCATCAAAATACAAAACTCAACGTTGGCCTTCTTTCCCGACTATACGGCCGAGGTAGCCCGACGCCGCGAAACTTTCATGGATCTGAAAAAGGCCTTGCGATCAAAGGAACTGCCCTACTCGATGCTGTTCCCGGCGAAACTGAGGGTTGTGGATAATCATAAAGCTTGGTTTTTTGACACTCGGGAGACGGCGTGGGAATGGCTGGACAGTTGGCGGCAGGTGGAGGCGACTAGATGCACGGGCAGAGGCCAGAGAAACCAACGAATCGAGAGTACTGAAGCTTCACCAGCATCGGCCAGGGAAAATCAGGAAAAGGAGCTAGAAGCGGAACTGGATGCCGACGAACAATGACCTGAATCATGAGTTCCTGGATGGCATAGCAAGATCCAGATGTTGCCAAGAAATATGGAAATGCTGCCACTGGCCTCAGAAGGGGGAGAGCAGACTGAAACCGATGGGGTCGCTAGTACCACGGACCCACTTACCCCGCAAGCAAGTACATTGGGAGGGAATGGAAGCAGGCACTCTGCTAAGTTGGGGAAGCGGGCAGTTCTATGTCCGTATAGCAGGGAGGCAGGGAGGGGGGGAGGGAAGGGGGGTTCGTTTCCCAAGTTCTATTGTTATTATTTTAGTCTCATGTTCTTACTTGGTTTAAATGTACACACACGCACAGGATACTATCTCGAGTACCCATACAAACTGCTAGATATTTTACACCGACAAAGACGAGGCTTCATAGTAAGCCTATCATCTTCTGTAGAACACTCCACTCAATCTGGGGATGGCTTTGTAAACACCCTGGGAGGTACTCAATACAGTCGCTGGTGTCGGACACTGGTCCGAATTTCATATTCGGAGACGCTAACACACCGGCACTCAGTAAGCCATAGCTGTTCATTAGTTAGGTTCAGCTATTGTATCAGTCTCAGGTTCCTAAATGGGTTAGCTATACACACGAGCACAAGACACTTTCTATGGTACCTATACACAAGGTCAGGCACTCTGCATCGACATGGACGAGGCTTCCTACAATCGATGATGTCGGACTCCGGTCCGAATACCATATTCGGAGACGCTAACACACTGGAGCGCCGGCAGACATGGCTGACCAAGAGCTTTTAACGCCTCACCCCCACTCACAATCACTGGTGTCTCCCCCACTTACTATCATCTCATGGAATGTGAATGGGGGATGTATGACGTTACCACGCATACTTTTACCACGCATACCATTACAACGCGGTATTTACAACGCATACCGTTACAACGCATAGCGCTTAGAGGTGCTGGATAGTGGTAAGTATAATTTTATATTCCAACTCCAGTCCCCGTGGACACTAGGGAAGGTGTTGGATATAAAATTATACTTATTCCCTATCCTAGAGCGCCCCCCAGCGCAATGCGTTGTAATGGTATGCGTGGTAAGTCCTGCGTTGTAGTGGTAGTGAGTGGTAAAAAATGCGTGCTAAACGTTGTATACCGTGAATGGGCTGGGCCATAAAATTAAACGGGGATTGGTCCTCCAATTTCTTGAAAGAAAGGCACCGACAATAGTATTGCTTCAAGAGACACATCTGGTGGGAACAACCTGTAAGGCCCTTAACCGTTGGGGGTTCAAAATGGTCACACACGCTGAATTCTCCTCAGGATCCCTTGGGGTAGGTATCCTGGTATCCAAAAATGCACCCCTACTTATTAAACACACATGGACTGACGACCAGGGGCGTTTTGTGGCGATCAGTTGCCAATGGGAGGGCCGGCCCTACAATATACTAACGGTATACATCCCCCCGGCGTTGCATCACGGGGCCTTCCAAGACCTGGGTAAATTACTGCTTGAATTCCTGGAAGGGGAATTAATTATTGGAGGCGACTTCAATGCAGTATTGGATGCAACCATGGATCGACAGCCTCCTCGAGAAGCTACCAGGTCCAACCACCTGTTCAAAGAATTCATGGATGCAATGGGGCTGGTGGATGTGTGGAGACTAAAACATCCTCAGGATCGCCACTACACATTTCATTCGGGAGTCCATCATAGTCTCTCCCGGATAGACTACTTCCTGACACTAGCCGTTCCCCTAGAAAAGATTACATCCTTAGAACTCCTACCACAGGGAATATCAGACCACTCCCCAGTGCAACTCAACTACACAGTACACCCCACCAGACGGCAAAGGATCTATCCGGTCTACCCTGGATACTTAAAGAATCATGCCATTGCTAAGGCACTAAAAACTGCTACCATGCACTACTTCGAGGAAAATTTAGACTTGGTCGACTCACCGTCGATCCTTTGGGAGGCATACAAAACGGTGATCAGGGGACAAGCCATCTCCACTATAACTAGGCACAAAAAAGCACAAAGGGCAACCATAGAGTCGCTCGAAACAGCGGTCCATACCGCAGAGTTGGCACATGCCTCTGACCCTACGGAGGACACAGCACATACACTTACGTTGACATCTCAAGAATTCAGGGCATACGCAGAAGGCATGACAAAGACAAGGTTAACTGACACGTTGCACAGGGTCTATGAATTAGGAGATAAGACTGGGAAAATGCTCGCATGGATTGAAAGGAAGGAAAGGGCGAGTAGATGGATAGCCACATTAACACTCTCAGATGGTACATGCACAACCTCTCCCCCTAAAATAGTAGAAGAACTGGCTTCTTACTATAAATCAGTGTATACAGCACGTGATGGAGTGACGGAAGATGAGTGCACACAATTCCTACATGACATCCCTCTCACCACACTCTCGCAGGAAGATGCACAGACACTAGAGGACGACTTAACGGGGGAGGAATTGGGAAAGGCCCTAGCAGCCCTAAATACTGGCAAGGCAATGGGACCCAATGGCCTACCAGTCGAGCTATATAAAACAATGACTCAACAAATTACCCGACATATGCTTCCCATGTAAAATGACTGCTTGGAACGGGGCTCTCTCTCACCGGATCAACGGTTAGCCACTATCGTCACTATACATAAGCCGGGTAAACCGCCTGACCAGACGTCCTCATACCGGCCGATCTCATTAATGAATGCAGATGCTAAAGTGTTAGCGAAACTCCTGGCTCTGTGTTTACAGCCCCACCTCACAACACTGGTACACCCGGACCAATCGGGCTTTATGCCTGGACGAAACACCTCCCTTAATTTGAGGCGACTTAACGGAATACTACACCGCATTCCCTCACTGCGGGAAGATGCCGCCATTCTCTCATTAGACGCAACAATGGCGTTCGATCTTGTGGAGTGGCCGTTCCTTTTCGTGGTACTCAGGAAAATGGGCTTTGGCCCTAAGTTCTGTGGCTGGGTTAGACTCCTCTATACAGCACCCCTGGCACAAAATCATCGCGAATGGACACACGTCACGTACAATCACATTAGGTCGAGGCACCCGGCAGGGGTGCCCCCTGTCCCCACTGCTATTCGCCCTTATACTTGAGCCACTGGCGGTGAAAATCCGTATGGATCCACAGATCCGAGGAATCTCTTGGGGAGCAGGTTGGGAGGACCGCATCTCCCTTTACGCTGATGACGTGCTGTTGTATTTAATGTCCCCTGCCCCATCCATAACAGCACTAATGGCCATACTTAAAACCTATGGAGAAGTATCTGGGTATACAATTAACTGGACCAAATCGCTCTTATATGTCTTACGCGGTTCAGCGCCCACGCTACCCCACGATTGCACCCTACAAACTGTGACCGGAGGGTTTAAATATCTAGGAATATACCCCACAGGACAAGATCTTTATGGAAGAAAACCTCCTGAAACCTCTACAGAGGCTGAAATCGGACGTAAAACACTGGCGCTCCCTTCCTTTGACTCTACTGGGCAGAGCGGTGCTCTTTAAAATGCTCTCACTTCCTAGATTCCTTTACGCATTGCAAAACACCCCATTCCCGTTC